>NW_027411755.1:134352241-134764741 GCF_047663935.1 Musca autumnalis | reverse complement strand
GCACATTCATATTTTTTATATGCAAGGCACTGCACTATTCGCTTTTGGGAAAAGGCAATAGAGTGTGCCTTTTATATGCATTTTGCGGACCTCTGGTATGTACCAATAGCTTTTAGAACCACAATCAAGGCTTGACTCAAAAATTCATCAAGTTATGCTACTGGACTATTAACTGTCGTCTTGCAGAGCCTAAAAGTATGCACAAGTGATTTGGTTGTGAAATTGGCATTTAGCGTGCTACGTGCTTTACAATTAAATTAATATACAATATTAGCAAATTTTACGATAGGTATAATGCATTACCATCAGATTAAGCGCCTAAAATTATGCACCTAGATCCAAAGAAGAGATCAAACCAACTATTTTTAATATAAAATTTGTTTTGCAAGAGAAAAATTATAGTTTAGTTTTAATATTCATCTCCCAATTAAAACCACAATTCACCAGAATGTTCTGCTAGAGCATATAGACAGACCATTTGATTTAGTCTTTTTGAGCCTAAAAATATGCACACCCATCACAATACTACATGGTCCAAAGAAGATATCAAATCATTTTTTTTACATTGTGCTAGCCAGACAGTAAATACCTTTTAATCAGATTCATCTCTGCTGCCGATTAAAATTCAGTAGTGTTTACGTTTTTGTGATATGGTAGCAAAGGCCTACCCCCGAAATCTATGTTCCGACCAGAAGTTTAAAAAATCTTCGAATGCGGCACCCAGAATTAAAATTTAGTTGAGTTCAGTTGTTTACGCAAACGTAATAAAGGCCTCCGCCATGGAACCCATGGTTCGTCCAGGAGTTTCATAATTCATCAGAAGAGATGCTATCTTTTCGGTTAAAAACAGAGATATGGAAAGCCAGTTGTAGAATAAATAAGGCAGCAAGATCGAAAGTATCAGTCCGTCTTAACGACAGAAGTATGCAGTAAAAACTTTGACATAGGAAAGCTCCAACATTGGCTACGTAAATAAAATTCTCTTTACCTAAAAAAGGGTTTGTTGTGGCAGTAGGGTTTCTCAGAATCTTGGACTTCGAACCTTATCTCAGGTGGTACAAACTCTCCCTAAAAACATACCGTTCGAAGCCATTTAAAATAAAGCTAAAAACGGATATAAGGGCTTTAGAGGAGGTATTTGAAGATTCAACCTATTTTTTTTTTACAGAACACTTGATCTTGTTTCGTGGCTTCTGGGGGAAAAATTGGCTCCAATATCTCGACAAGTGTACACTTCCCCATCGAAAAAATGCACGACCAAGTTGCCGAGATAGGTTGTTTTCTGTAACAACAACAAAGCCATCAGGTGCTAAGTCTAGGTCTGGGTTGGTTTCCATTTGTATCCTCGTTGAAACGTAGTGATGTATTAATTTTTTCAGCTTTAAGTATAGGTGAGAGATAGATTGTCAGCAAAATTTTCAGGAGTGGCGATAAGAGGGGTCCCTCGCAACAGATGACGAGGAATAAGAGATATTAACTCAGAATGATTTCAATTCTTACTACAAACGTTAAGAATTCTTCATAAGTTTATTTGGTATTACCTGCTACATTTTTCAAATGCGTCGTTATACTTTTGACCACAGCTTCGTACAAGCCACCCATATTTGGGTCATGTCGCGGTATGAAATACCAAGTACGAGTATAACAATCTATGTTATATTTGGAGAAAAGCTTGGTATTCTTAAGCTAATGGACGGCTTGCTCCAACAAAATTAGTTCCATTGTCAAAAAATACTTTGCTGGGAAGACCTCTCGGCCAAAAAATTTACTGAAAGTATCAAAAAAAATCTTCCAAATCAGAACACGCCTCAAAAGAGATTGCTCGAGTTGACAAACTGCAGATAATTGTGGCGTAGCCTTTGTGTAATTTAGCAATTTGAAGGCGAGATGTTTTAAATTCAAACGGAACAGCAAAGTCAAGTACGGTATTGGTAAATTACAAAGAGAAGCTTCAAGGTTCAAGCGGTATCATCAGCAAAACACATGCTCTTCTTAAAATATAGCACTCAATAATAATGCCTGTAATTTGTTTGAGTTGACTACGAGAGTTCGAGTCAAAAATTCTTCGAAAATTTTATGGACTAATCTGTGTTGGATGGTGTAGCACAGAACACTGAAATGTTTCTTAAATTTTCTAGAAGAAGACCAAGAAGCTTGGAAATCCGAACTGTTTGATAAAGAGCATTCAGAGCTACAATAGCGGGATTTTAAGAGAATATTTTTAATAACCAATCGTGGACGCTTTAAAAATATCTTTATTGGGAGTTTGAATTTTTAAAAAAGTTATCTCACTGCTTAACTTACACCCTATTATTGTCTAGGCTAAAATAGGAATATTTTCCTTATTTTTATGTGTATTGCTGTTGTTCTTCTTGTTTTTGTTATGTATGCATATTGTCACATATTTGTTGTTGTACAAACATGTTCCTGTATCCTGTCTATGCAATGTCTATCGATGTATGTATGTATGTACATGTATGCATTCCAAAACCATTTCAGTCCAACAATTTAAGGGTGCGGAAAAAATCTCAGGCTTATGTTGCAACCGGGCTGGCAGGGGTTGCAAACAATGTTGATATAAAACGAAAATTGTTAAAGCTTTGGGTTCTGCATTGTATTTTTCCTTTTCAAAGTTAAACCCATGGAGCTAGCTAACGATGCCAGGAAAAATATTTTTCCGAACAAAAATTTATCATACTTTTGCAGCAGTGGTGAGCAAACCAAACCAACCACCATAATAACTATTTTCAGTTTTAGCAATGCATCAGAAATTGTCAAATAACCAACGCCGTCACCACCCACCCTCCCTGCCTTGCTGGCTTGCACAAGTTTTGTTGGGCTTCTTTATACAAAGCCTGCTAGCACAACTGTTGTTGGCTGGACTCGTTCATATTTATTCTGCAAGTTGTGTATTTGTTTTTTTTTTTTTGGGGCTGCTGCATTCAAAATGTTCATCATCGTTATCGTGGTTAGTACATCTTTTTGCATGATGTGGCTGAGTGAGGCTGTATGGATGGTTGGTCGGTCGGTTGGCTGGTTGGCAGACTGCCTGCACAAAGGTTTTTAGTTTATATTTTGGCTTTCGTTTTATTTCTATGTTGTGTGGCAATACTTCTCCTTTCGTCTATATATAGTACCACATATCCTTCTCCAGAACATAGAGAAAGAGAGTGTTGGTAATTTGCTTGCATTTTCTATTTAAAGTTTGCACAGGCAACAACAAAATACTATACGGGGGTTTCTCTTGTTTTTCCTCTGTCCATGTGTTAGTATGAGTGTTTGTATTATTTCAAGTTAAAAGGATTTTTTCCTGTTCATATTTTGTTTTAAAAACAATTTCTTGTTTTTGTTTTATTTTCTTTCCAGTTGTACTTTCTTTTTTTTTGGGATTTCTATATATTTGCTATGGGTGAGAAGTTTGGTTCCTTGTAGCTTTTACGTTTGTTGTATGCACTTGAAATATTTCACTACTACATCGGAGAGATGCAATTAAAAAAGTTAACAGCATTTCTGGTTGTTGCTTTTGCCTCTTTTCATGCTTGACGAAAACATTTTTCTCGCTTAACGGCATAAAGTTAATTTGCACAAATGCCTTCAACATCTTTGTTGAAGAGCGAACGAGGTGGGGTCCCAACTTTGCATTGGCGTAGCAAAGAATTTTTGTAGAATATCAATTCGTGAAAGTTTTTCGACCTCCCAACACCCCAAACAATTCGATAACTTAGCAAATTTTGTATTTTTAGAAAATTTCCAATTCCCCTTGGAAAACCCGCATATCTACGCTTATGAGAAATCATCACCATTATCGCCACGATTCAATTAGCCTAACTTTTTTGCTATCACGGAAGTGCAAAATTTTCGATTTATTAAAAAGTTTGAAAAATAATACTAGTTTTTCGGTTGAAGTTCTTTATGGTAATGGATTTCAATTCATTTGGAGTGGAGATGAATCATTTACAGCATGCATGCTTTCAATACGATGTGTATCTAATACAGAATTGCTGATGCAGCAAATGACTCATATGAAGGGCTTTTCAGAAATGCAAGCTTTTAAATTATAATAGCACTACAAAAAAGGCATTTGAATACTTTCAACAAATTGGAATTCCATTCATTAAAAAGCAGAGTTTCAAATGAAATAAGCAATTGTGTGCGATCTAAAAGTATGCAGCATACATGAATAAATAGCTAATGAGCACTTCTTGTCAGACTTCATTCCAATCCAGATTAATTTTTTAAGAAAACCATATCTATCTGGCTGAATTTGATTTTCCCAGGCAAAATGGCATTTTTCCTATAGAAAAATCTATTCAGCCAGGCTGAATGTCATTTTTCCTATAGAAAAATCTATTCAGCCAGGCTGAATGTGATTTTTCCTATAGAAAAATCTATTCAGCCAGGCTGAATGTGATTTTTCCTATAGAAAAATCTATTCAGCCAGGCTGAATGTGATTTTTCCTATAGAAAAATCTATTCAGCCAGGCTGAATGTGATTTTTCCTATAGAAAAATCTATTCAGCCAGGCTGAATGTGATTTTTCCTATAGAAAAATCTTTTCAGCCAGGCTGAATGTGATTTTTCCTATAGAAAAATCTATTCAGCCAGGCTGAATGTGATTTTTCCTATAGAAAAATCTATTCAGCCAGGCTGAATGTGATTTTTCCTATAGAAAAATCTATTCAGCCAGGCTGAATGTGATTTTTCCTATAGAAAAATCTATTCAGCCAGGCTGAATGTGATTTTTCCTATAGAAAAATCTATTCAGTCAGGCTGAATGTGATTTTTCCTATAGAAAAATCTATTCAGCCAGGCTGAATGTGATTTTTCCTATAGAAAAATCTATTCAGCCAGGCTGAATGTGATTTTTCCTATAGAAAAATCTATTCAGCCAGGCTGAATGTGATTTTTCCTATAGAAAAATCTATTCAGCCAGGCTGAATGTGATTTTTCCTATAGAAAAATCTATTCAGCCAGGCTGAATGTGATTTTTCCTATAGAAAAATCTATTCAGCCAGGCTGAATGTGATTTTTCCTATAGAAAAATCTATTCAGCCAGGCTGAATGTGATTTTTCCTATAGAAAAATCTATTCAGCCAGGCTGAATGTGATTTTTCCTATAGAAAAATCTATTCAGCCAGGCTGAATGTGATTTTTCCTATAGAAAAATCTATTCAGCTAGGCTGAATGTGATTTTTCCTATAGAAAATCTATTCAGCCAGGCTGAATGTGATTTTTCCTATAGAAAAATCTATTCAGCCAGGCTGAATGTGATTTTTCCTATAGAAAAATCTATTCAGCCAGGCTGAATGTGATTTTTCCTATAGAAAAATCTATTCAGCCAGGC
This sequence comes from Musca autumnalis, assembly GCF_047663935.1. NCBI lineage: Eukaryota > Metazoa > Arthropoda > Insecta > Diptera > Muscidae > Musca > Musca autumnalis. Next base: position 134,759,397 of record NW_027411755.1, on the reverse strand, counting down.
TGAATGTGATTTTTCCTATAGAAAAATCTATTCAGCCAGGCTGAATGTGATTTTTCCTATAGAAAAATCTATTCAGCCAGGCTGAATGTGATTTTTCCTATAGAAAAATCTATTCAGCCAGGCTGAATGTGATTTTTCCTATAGAAAAATCTATTCAGCCAGGCTGAATGTGATTTTTCCTATAGAAAAATCTATTCAGCCAGGCTGAATGTGATTTTTCCTATAGAAAAATCTATTCAGCCAGGCTGAATGTGATTTTTCCTATAGAAAAATCTATTCAGCCAGGCTGAATGTGATTTTTCCTATAGAAAAATCTATTCAGCCAGGCTGAATGTGATTTTTCCTATAGAAAAATCTATTCAGCCAGGCTGAATGTGATTTTTCCTATAGAAAAATCTATTCAGCCAGGCTGAATGTGATTTTTCCTATAGAAAAATCTATTCAGCCAGGCTGAATGTGATTTTTCCTATAGAAAAATCTATTCAGCCAGGCTGAATGTGATTTTTCCTATAGAAAAATCTATTCAGCCAGGCTGAATGTGATTTTTCCTATAGAAAAATCTATTCAGCCAGGCTGAATGTGATTTTTCCTATAGAAAAATCTATTCAGCCAGGCTGAATGTGATTTTTCCTATAGAAAAATCTATTCAGCCAGGCTGAATGTGATTTTTCCTATAGAAAAATCTATTCAGCCAGGCTGAATGTGATTTTTCCTATAGAAAAATCTATTCAGCCAGGCTGAATGTGATTTTTCCTATAGAAAAATCTATTCAGCCAGGCTGAATGTGATTTTTCCTATAGAAAAATCTATTCAGCCAGGCTGAATGTGATTTTTCCTATAGAAAAATCTATTCAGCCAGGCTGAATGTGATTTTTCCTATAGAAAAATCTATTCAGCCAGGCTGAATGTGATTTTTCCTATAGAAAAATCTATTCAGCCAGGCTGAATGTGATTTTTCCTATAGAAAAATCTATTCAGCCAGGCTGAATGTGATTTTTCCTATAGAAAAATCTATTCAGCCAGGCTGAATGTGATTTTTCCTATAGAAAAATCTATTCAGCCAGGCTGAATGTGATTTTTCCTATAGAAAAATCTATTCAGCCAGGCTGAATGTGATTTTTCCTATAGAAAAATCTATTCAGCCAGGCTGAATGTGATTTTTCCTATAGAAAAATCTATTCAGCCAGGCTGAATGTGATTGTTCCTATAGAAAAATCTATTCAGCCAGGCTGAATGTGATTTTTCCTATAGAAAAATCTATTCAGCCAGGCTGAATGTGATTTTTCCTATAGAAAAATCTATTCAGCCAGGCTGAATGTGATTTTTCCTATAGAAAAATCTATTCAGCCAGGCTGAATGTGATTTTTCCTATAGAAAAATCTATTCAGCCAGGCTGAATGTGATTTTTCCCATAGAAAAATCTATTCAGCCAGGCTGAATGTGATTTTTCCTATAGAAAAATCTATTCAGCCAGGCTGAATGTGATTTTTCCTATAGAAAAATCTATTCAGCCAGGCTGAATATGATTTTTAACGTAAAAAAATGTATTCGGCTAGGCTGAATATGATTTTTAACGTAGAAAACTATATTCAGCCAGGCAGAATATGATTTTTTAACATAGAAAACTATATTCAGCCAGGCTGAATGTGATTTTTCCTATAGAAAAATCTATTCTTAATAAGATTTTCCTATAGAAAAATGTATTCAGCCAGGCCGAATGAAAATTTTTCCTATAGAAAAATCTATTCTGAATGAGATTTTCCTATAGAAAAATGTATTCAGCCAGGCCGAATGAAAATTTTTCAAATAGAAAAATCTATTTAGTTAAGCTGAATATGATTTTTACTATGAACAAATAAGGAGTCTGAATAAAGTGCTTCCCTATCATCTCAGTATTTAAATCTTATTGCCTTTGCACCTCTATTAATTTCAGTATATTGAAATAAATGCATATGAGTATCTTCTCGAATGTCCAGTATGTTGTGCTTGCTTTTTTTTTCCTCCAATGAGAACGTTTGTCCATTCTATCCGGCTACCCGCTTGCTAGCTATGACTGGTAATTTAAATCTTCTTCCTGGGCTTACTTGGGTTCTCTACATACTTCATGTCATGACCGTTGGGTAAATGAAAGTGTACTTCAACATGTCACAACTCCCTATATCCTTTGCATTACAACAAATTACAACAAAAACAAAGATATTTGTTTTTATACTATAAAAAGAAAATTGTTATGCAGCAAAATACATACTGCATAAAAAAGAAAGGAAACAAATTCAGGAAAAACTTTGCTTTCCATTTTATGCATCACCCTTTCATATCCTACTGTGAAACTGGGAAAATTTATTTTTCATGTAGAAACATGTACGTATGTATGTAAATATGTGCAATAAAATATACAATGTTATGTTGCAATACAATGGCGAGGAGTATGTGGATAGGAGGCCACCACTTTTTACTGCAACATAACCCGTTCTTATGCAGTAGGCTTCATTATATTGCCATATATGTAGAATACATACAAAAATATGTATGCACATGTATGTGGAGAAAAGAGGATTCTCCATGTATGTGTGTGTATTGCATGCAAATATGCATGTCCGTTTGCCATGATTAGTTTCATACTAAGCATCTGTCCAAGCAAACAATTTTTTCTCAAATATATGTATGTATATAATTTCGTTTTATATATTTAAGACATTCAGAACATATTCTGATGCTGATATAAGAGATTTTTTACTTATTGAATTTCGTATTAAAGACAACATCTCGATTGCAATTTAAGCACTTTTTTAATGAACTCGGTGGGACTTTTCGTCGAAAAAGTCTTATTTGGGTTTTTTACGATAAATTACAGATATTTCGGCATGAATTCGGATTTTATGAATATTTTGCTTCTGTCAAACTGCCTTCAGTTAATTTAACTGGAGTCTGAAAATGTTTACTGGACATTTGAATAACAACATACATACATACACATCTATATATCTTTACATATGTATGCACATATATTTTATTTTATTATTTAAGTTGTTTGTTGTTCCTTTTTGGTATTTCTGCATAGTTCACATTGATGGTTGGTTGGATGGTTATCTATTTTTTCTTTTTTGGTACTGCAATTGGGCGTGTTTGCATTTGCTTCATTTCTACCATGAAAAATAAAACTGCATATAGTTTTTACGAAACATCGTTATATAATCCCTCCATCCAACTTTGACCCTCTCCAACACTAGCTTTGGAGTTTTTAGTTTGATTGCAGAACTTGTTGTTTTGCATAGTTGATATTTTTAATTCCTCTTCCTATCATCTTTTCAGTCATGTCACAGATTTTTTTGCATTTGCGGCATGATTGCAATTTCTCTAGAATGCTATTTATGCCAGAGATGGATGGATGAATGGATAGATGGACATTGCAACAAAGTAAAGCAGAAAACAATGGCAATGGAAATATAGCATATACAAAAACTATGCAATGGTTGTTAGGATACGAGAGGATTTTTCGCCAACTGGACTGTACTTTCTTGTTTACTTTGAGTGGTTATTGAATTTTCTATTCTACTTCTGTTTACATAGAATGCACAAATATTGCAGTTTTCCATCGAAATATGGGAAAGATGAAAGCAATTGTCTTTTGAAACTAAAATTAAAGATATTCATATTTCACTTATAAGGCAGCATGACTGAAAATATTTAGTTTCATATGAAAACCATATACATTTCTATATATAAAATTATATTCAGCTTGGGAAAAAATCATATTAATACTGACTGAATAGATTTTTCTATAGGAAAAATTTTATTCAGCCTGGCTGAATAGATTTTTCTATAGGAAAAATTTTATTCAGCCTGGCTGAATAGATTTTTCTATAGGAAAAATTTTATTCAGCCTGGCTGAATAGATTTTTCTATAGGAAAAATTTTATTCAGCCTGGCTGAATAGATTTTTCTATAGGAAAAATTTTATTCAGCCTGGCTGAATAGATTTTTCTATAGGAAAAATTTTATTCAGCCTGGCTGAATAGATTTTTCTATAGGAAAAATTTTATTCAGCCTGGCTGAATAGATTTTTCTATAGGAGAAATTATATTCAGCCTGGCTGAATAGATTTTTCTATAGGAGAAATTATATTCAGCCTGGCTGAATAGATTTTTCTATAGGAAAAATTTTATTCAGCCTGGCTGAATAGATTTTTCTATAGGAAAAATTTTATTCAGCCTGGCTGAATAGATTTTTCTATAGGAAACATTTTATTCAGCCTGGCTGAATAGATTTTTCTATAGGAAACATTTTATTCAGCCTGGCTGAATAGATTTTTCTATAGGAAAAATTTTATTCAGCCAGGCTGAATAGATTTTTCTATAGGAAAAATTTTATTCAGCCAGGCTGAATAGATTTTTCTATAGGAAAAATTTTATTCAGCCAGGCTGAATAGATTTTTCTATAGGAAAAATTTTATTCAGCCAGGCTGAATAGATTTTTCTATAGGAAAAATTTTATTCAGCCTGGCTGAATAGATTTTTCTATTGGAAAAATTTTATTCAGCCTGGCTGAATAGATTTTTCTATTGGAAAAATTTTATTCAGCCTGGCTGAATAGATTTTTCTATTGGAAAAATTTTATTCAGCCTGGCTGAATAGATTTTTCTATAGGAAAAATTTTATTCAGCCTGGCTGAATAGATTTTTCTATAGGAAAAATTTTATTCAGCCTGGCTGAATAGATTTTTCTATAGGAAAAATTTTATTCAGCCTGGCTGAATAGATTTTTCTATAGGAAAAATTTTATTCAGCCTGGCTGAATAGATTTTTCTATAGGAAAAATTTTATTCAGCCTGGCTGAATAGATTTTTCTATAGGAAAAATTTTATTCAGCCTGGCTGAATAGATTTTTCCATAGGAAAAATTTAATTCAGCCTGGCTGAATAGATTTTTCCATAGGAAAAATTTAATTCAGCCTGGCTGAATAGATTTTTCCATAGGAAAAATTTAATTCAGCCTGGCTGAATAGATTTTTCCATAGGAAAAATTTAATTCAGCCTGGCTGAATAGATTTTTCCATAGGAAAAATTTAATTCAGCCTGGCTGAATAGATTTTTCCATAGGAAAAATTTAATTCAGCCTGGCTGAATAGATTTTTCCATAGGAAAAATTTAATTCAGCCTGGCTGAATAGATTTTTCCATAGGAAAAATTTAATTCAGCCTGGCTGAATAGATTTTTCCATAGGAAAAATTTAATTCAGCCTGGCTGAATAGATTTTTCCATAGGAAAAATTTAATTCAGCCTGGCTGAATAGATTTTTCCATAGGAAAAATTTAATTCAGCCTGGCTGAATAGATTTTTCCATAGGAAAAATTTAATTCAGCCTGGCTGAATAGATTTTTCCATAGGAAAAATTTAATTCAGCCTGGCTGAATAGATTTTTCCATAGGAAAAATTTATTTCAGCCTGGCTGAATAGATTTTTCCATAGGAAAAATTTAATTCAGCCTGGCTGAATAGATTTTTCCATAGGAAAAATTTAATTCAGCCTGGCTGAATAGATTTTTCCATAGGAAAAATTTAATTCAGCCTGGCTGAATAGATTTTTCCATAGGAAAAATTTAATTCAGCCTGGCTGAATAGATTTTTCCATAGGAAAAATTTAATTCAGCCTGGCTGAATAGATTTTTCCATAGGAAAAATTTAATTCAGCCTGGCTGAATAGATTTTTCCATAGGAAAAATTTAATTCAGCCTGGCTGAATAGATTTTTCCATAGGAAAAATTTAATTCAGCCTGGCTGAATAGATTTTTCCATAGGAAAAATTTAATTCAGCCTGGCTGAATAGATTTTTCCATAGGAAAAATTTAATTCAGCCTGGCTGAATAGATTTTTCCATAGGAAAAATTTAATTCAGCCTGGCTGAATAGATTTTTCCATAGGAAAAATTTAATTCAGCCTGGCTGAATAGATTTTTCCATAGGAAAAATTTAATTCAGCCTGGCTGAATAGATTTTTCCATAGGAAAAATTTAATTCAGCCTGGCTGAATAGATTTTTCCATAGGAAAAATTTAATTCAGCCAGGCTGAATAGATTTTTCCATAGGAAAAATTTAATTCAGCCAGGCTGAATAGATTTTTCCATAGGAAAAATTTAATTCAGCCTGGCTGAATAGATTTTTCCATAGGAAAAATTTAATTCAGCCTGGCTGAATAGATTTTTCTACAGGAAAAATTTAGTTCAGTCTGGCTGAATAGATTTTTCTATAGGAAAAATTTAATTCAGCCAGGCTGAACATATTTTTCTATAGGAAAAATTTAATTCAGCCAGGCTGAACATATTTTTCTATAGAAAAAAAACATAACTTAATAAATTTTCTATAGGAAAAATCATGTTAAACTTGACTGTATACATGTTTCTACATAAAAATCTTATTATCATTCTTTGCTGAGCTAAAATTGATTGTCAAAGTAATTATTTCTCGGGTAAATGGTTCCTTTTGCCCGATACGTACTTACAATCTCCAATGTCCAATGTAATTTCATTAGACTACATCCAACACCATCAGTGAGGAGGCATCGTAACATAGGTCACCCTGACTGTTGGTTAATCAGTATAGTTTTTGATGCATATAATAGTGAGCGCTTGGTCTGATGTTCCAAAGTAGAAGGGTAGAGGATAGCAACAAGAACAATAACAGAAATAGTAAAAAAGCTTCAACAAATAATTCAAACTAGTTGGTTTTTTATTTCTCCCACAAACAAAAGGGGAAAAAACTATACACCTACACGTTGAGGGGTTCCAGTCACCTACACGTACATATACATATATCACATGGTCTACGAGAACGGAAGTTGACTTTTGTAAAACAGGAAATCACAAAAATGCACAACAAAAAACCCCAAGAAGAATGGACTTAAACAAATGCAAACGAGGCAAAGGCAAAACTATCCTTGAACCAACTAAACTAAAACTACAAATAGATATCGTTTCTATGTTAGAAGACCGGACAGACATACATATATGGCTATTCTATACATATCCCATTCAGTCCATCTGTCTATGACTTTAGTTTTTGCTCCCAAGCTCTCTTTTTTTTGTATCACAAAAAAGAAAAATGTTTGCAGAAATTGCATAAAAACTATAAATGCATAAAATTCATCAGTGCTTGTTGGAGTTGGGAGTTATGGCCCTATTGTTGTTGGCAACATCCATGGCAATAGTCTGCTGCTGTTCTGTTGCTGTCTTATTTCTCCACTCTCTTGTTAAGCACTTTATGTTTGACCAACGATCGACCGGACAAGTGAAAGCAAAGCAAAAAGCATTTGACTTTTAGTTTGTTATTTGTGTGCTAAGACAGGGACTATGGGCAATGTCCTTTTTTCTCTTAGCTATAAGGACATACATATAGCTTGAGTACATTCCATGTGTATGTGTGTATATGTATGAATGCAAACAAAAAAATCTACAACATATAGAAAATATGGCAAAAATTTCCCAAAAATACTGCATAGTTTTTGATTTCTTTCATGTGATGGGAAAAACTTGATGCAGCCAGTAAAAAAATTAAGTGGATGGGTGTTGCAGGGTAAAAAATGCAAAAAAATTTGTTGCCAGTACAAATAATGGCATAAAATAAAAATATTTCGTATTATATTGCTGCAGTGTTAGATTTTTTTTTCTGGTTTCTTTTACTGGTTATTTCTAGTATGCGGGAGTCAGAAACTGTTTCCATGCACATTGCAATGGCTTGTTAGTATGACAACGACATTTTCCTGGGAAATGCCTTGTGTAATTAAATTTTTGTCATGGTAGATTGATTTGGAATAGTATTTTTTGCGAATTTCATTTTTTCTTCGTGTTTTTTTTTTTAAGAAAAATAATGGAATATAGCAATTCAGCAAAGTTGAACTTAACGTGAAATGCTAATAAAATATGATCTTTCCTATAAAAACCGACCAGCTGAATTTAAAAATTTAATTCAGCCAGGCTGAATTGTAATTTTCCTATAGAAAATGTAATTCATCCAGGCTGAATTGCAATTTTCCTATAGAAAATGTAATTCAGCCAGGCTGAATTGCAATTTTCCTATAGAAAATGTAATTCAGCCCGGCTGAATTGCAATTTTCCTATAGAAAATGTAATTCAGCCAGGCTGAATTGCAATTTTCCTATAGAAAATATAATTCAGCCAGGCTGAATTGCAATTTTCTTATAGAAAATGTAATTCAGCCAGGCTGAACTGCAATTTTCCTATAGAAAATGTAATTCAGCCAGGCTGAAATGCAATTTTCCTATAGAAAATGTAATTCAGCCAGGCTGAATTGCAATTTTTCTATAGAAAATGTAAATCAGCCAGGCTGAATTGCAATTTTCCTATAGAAAATGTAATTCAGCCAGGCTGAATTGCAATTTTCCTATAAAAAATGTAATTTAGCCAAGCTGAATTGCAATTTTCCTATAAAAAATGTAATTTTCCTATGGAAAATGTAATTCAGCCAGGCTGAATTGCAATTTTCCTATGGAAAATGTAATTCAGCCAGGCTGAATTGCAATTTTCCTATAGAAAATGTAATTCAGCCAGGCTGAATTGCAATTTTCCTATAGAAAATGTAATTCAGCCAGGCTGGATTGCAATTTGTCTATGGAAAATATAATTCCGCCAGGCTGAATATGATTTTTCTTTTCGAAAAATATATTCTACCAGACTTTTAGACATTCACCACTCCAACCAAATCCCATAAAATTGCATATAATTGCAATTAAGAAAAAAATAAAAGAAAATGTAATTCAGCCAGGCTGAATTGCAATTTTCCTATAAAAAATGTAATTCAGCCAGGCTGAATTGCAAATTTCCTATAGAAAATATAATTCAGCCAGGCTGAATATGATTTTTCTTTTCGAAAAATATATTCTACCAGACTTTTAGACATTCACCACTCCAACCAAATTCCATAAAATTGCATATAATTGCAATTAAGAAAAAAGCAAAAGAGCCAAAAAATTAGCCACTTTCAATTGAAATGTCATGGCAAGGGATGAGGTTTTAACAAAACGCCAACAGGTCTTAATTAGCGTTCTTATGGTAAGCCGTTAAAATAAACAATTGAAAAATGCATCCATCCATTTTTTAGAATGTTCAGCCAACCCTAATTCATTGTGAATATAAAGAAATTACAACAACTCCTAGCAATATGGTGGCTTAATTTTGTTATTCCCAACATTTCTCAACAATAATTGTCACAATATGTGGCCGGCCCTTAAAGACATTGCAAGCAGCTAAAATATGAGGGTACCTTTTTGCTTATAGCCCTAAAAAGAATCACATAAAGTACTTCATTATAAGTCAAATAATTTCAAGTGCACTCCGGAAAGAACCCATAAACAACATGACAAACAAGGCATGTAAAACCCCCACCCACCCGCTCCTCCTGTTCCAATATTAACAATGGCTATATTATTGGCATCGTTTGTAAGAAGACAATGTTGGTGCGATGGAGGAAGAAACAAAAGAAAAAGAAGGGTTAGCCTATCAAAAAAAGGCAACCATCAATGTAATGAATGGAATGCAATGTAACCTCAACCACCATCAACAATTACAAGAACATCATAACTGTCGTCTCCATCATTCTGGTAATTTTATGTTAGGCACTTACAGCCACAAAAATTGTTACCAAAAAACACAAACATGCTGAGCACAAAAGAACAAGCAAAAAATCGTCAACATTTGTTTATGGCTCTAATGCAGTACTGTTGCACGTTAGATGATGTCGTCATTACGGCTCAGTGCACAACACACGCATGTTGGTCATGCCAAGTGCAACAACAGCAAAGAGGCCGCCGCAACCACCACCATTATCATGGTTTCCACCAAGAAACACGTCAAAAACCCCTACACATCAGGCAATACAGGTTGGAGTTCGCCGGGTATGCATTAATAACTGACTTCCAGGGAAACCCAACAATACAAAAACAAAACAAAAATAGCTAAATTTTCCCAAGAGCAAGTTAAAGAGGAAACGATTTCTGTTGTTGTTATTTTTGTCTTCACTTCATCTTCCCATACCAGCAGCACACCTTGACTCTGCAACAATTTCAACTTCAGTTTTATAAAGTACAATTCGAGTACTTTGTGATGCATTTGCAATTAGAGTTGGACAAAAAACAACAAAAACCGTGAAAGGGGTTCCACAAATGGAGAGGCAACTTGGGCATCCTGCCACATGGTACAATCCTAAAGGTTACATACGTTGGAAAACCTTTTAAAAGTCGAGTGCACTTCAAAGTGAAACAATTCAATTTCATGGTTAGCAAATGGCAAAAATATACGTTTTATTCTCTTTTAATCCTTCAAAGGACTTCGATGGCATGGTGATGATGAAGATGATACTGTCGACGAGGATGATCAATGCAAAATGAAAAAGGATGCAGTGTTTTTGGGAATTTCTTTTTTCGAAAGCAGCAATTGACTGGAAATTTGTTTTTAAGTTTCTTCTCAATGCACTAACGTTTTGTGGCTTATCTTCTACTGCTTATATTTCTATTCTATTTTTGGGCAAGTTTAACGATGCATATTAAAGCGTTTTAAGCGTTGATGCACACAAGTTATTCGGGAACTTTTAGTTGAAAAAATTCTTTACTATTTTAGTTGTGTTGTGGTTGGTGGTGGTTGGAGTTTAATGATAATAATTTTATCGTTTTTATTTTTTTCTTGGGAATTTGAATACATGTGCCTGCGGTTAATGATAAAGTTTTTGGGGCAGCCTGCAATTAAAACTGTAATATTTAAACCCCAAAAACAATATGACAAACAGCATTTTCCCATTGCAATAAGGTTCTACTAAAAATTTCTACTGACTTTTACAGAGAACATTTAATTCAGCCAGGCTGAATTGCAATTTTCCTATGGAAACTTGTATTTAGCCAGGCTGAATTGCAATTTTCCTTTGGAAACTTGTATTCAGCCAGGCTGAATTGCAATTTTCCTATGGAAACTTGTATTCAGCCAGGCTGAATTGCAATTTTCCTATGGAAACTTGTATTCAGCCAGTCTGAATTGCAATTTTCCAATGGAAACCTGTATTCAGCCAGGCTGAATTGCAATTTTCCTATGGAAATTTGTATTCAGCCAGGCCGAATTGCAATTTTCCTATGGAAACTTGTATTCAGCCAGGCTGAATTGCAATTTTCCTATGGAAACTTGAATTCAGCCAGGCTGAATTGCAATTTTCCTATGAAAACTTGAATTCAGCCAGGCTAAATTGCAATTTTCCTACGGAAACTTGTATTCAGCCAGGCTGAATTGCAATTTTCCTATGGAAACTTGTATTCAGCCAGGCTGAATTGCAATTTTCCTATGGAAACTTGTATTCAGCCAGGCTGAATTGCAATTTTCCTATGGAAACTTGTATTCAGCCAGGCTGAATTGCAATTTTCCTATGGAAACTTGTATTCCGCCAGGCTGAATTGCAATTTTCCTATGGAAACTTGTATTCGTCCAGGCTGAATTGCAATTTTCCTATGGAAGCTTGTATTCGGCCAGGCTGAATTGCAATTTTCCTATGGAAACTTGTATTCAGCCAGGCTGAATTGCAATTTTCCTATGGAAACTTGTATTCGTCCATGCTGAATTGCAATTTTCCTATGGAAACTTGTATTCAGCCAGGCTGAATTGCAATTTTCCTGTATATACTTGAATTCAACCAAGCAGAATTGAAATTTTCTTATAGAAACTTGAATTCAGACAGGTTCAGCCAGGCTGAAATGCAATTTTCTTTGGTAAATTTATTTTTTCTTCGATTAAAACCAATTTTGTTTTTCATTTTACCTTGTTATTTCGATAAGAGTATATTTTGTTGCTTTTTAAGTATTTACCTGAAATAAAAAGAAATACATATTTTTTAGAAAATCGTTAAATAATTAATAAAAAATATGTATAAATATTTATGTAAATAATAGTTAAATTACCAATTTAATTACCAACATTTGGTCGAAAATATTTCTCAATTTTTGGTTATTGCACCTTGAATAGCCAACAACAAAATTTAAACTTTTATGCCTACTAAAAATATTTGTTGATTCAATAGAAAAAGCTTTTGTGGTACTTGTCTAAATGACAAATGCGGAAGTTTTTTGTGTTTCAAGTTTTTTTGTTGGACTCACTCAATGGTATTGCAACAAAAACAAAAATAACCCTGAAGTATAGTTCATTACAAATAGCCCTTAATGAAGGCCTACTATCGCCAACAAGATGTTTCGTTGATGATAAATATACAGCATTTTTACAACGACTATTACAAAATACAGTCATTAGTTAAAACAATAACAACAACTGCTCAATGTTAACAAAAAGCTTAATGACGATTGATGATCTTAGGGCCCAGTAGTAATAGGAAAAAATCATAAGAACAAGGTGGGACAAAAAAATTATGATTTTTTTAGTAAAAAATCAAATTCAGCTATTTTGAATTAATTTTCTATAGGAAAACTAAAAGTTAACTTGGCTAAATTACGTTTTCTTTAAGAAAGTAAAGTAATAATCATTAAGTAATCTCAAATTCTGCTATGCTGAATGGTGTTTTCTATACAAAATCTCAAATTCAGCAATGCTGAATTATGTTTTTCTTAACAAGTCTCCAATTCAGCTATGCTGAATTTCATTTTCTTTAGGAAACTTCAAATTCAGCTTCGCTAAATTATATTTTCTTTAAAAAATCCCAAATTCAGCTACGCTAAATTATGTTTTCCTTAATAAATTTCAAATTCAGCTTTGCTGAATTAAGAATTTTTAAGAAATATCAAATTCAGCGATGCTGAGTTAAGTTTTCTGTAGGAAATCAAAAATTCAGCTATGCTGAATTGTGTTTTTTTACAAAATCTCAAATTCAGCAATGCTGAATTATGTCTTTCTTAAGAAATCTCCAATTCAGCAATGCTGAATTATGTTTCCCTTATGAAATTTCAAATTCAGCTATGCTGAGTTACGTTTTATTTAGGAAATCTCAAATTCAGCATTGCTGAATTGTATTTGCTTTAGGAAATCTCATGCTGAATTACTAAAACCCAACCAGACAGAATTATGGTTTTCAATTTAATGTATTAAATTTAGTAATCAACATTTGACACACCCTTTTTGCATGGTAACGCAACAACGCACTATTGGGCAAGATCATTACAGTACAGTGCAAAAGAATACACATGTATACCACATTCAGCACACTCACACATTTGTCTTGTATATTTTATGTGTTATCATTTGTGTGAGTGTATTTTATTTCTGTCTGTCATTTCATTTTCAAAGCTCTCTGACCATGGATAATAGAAACGCACGCATTTTTTCAACTTTGAAAAGCTTCAAAAAACACACAACCCACACAGACACGTGTAAATGACTAGCTGGTCTAACAACACAAGGGGGTATTGGAGGGGAAAAGGGGGTCAGTCAGCTAGTTACTGCTTGAAGTGTTATCTGCAAACAAAATTTTGATTGTTTGTACAAATGTGAGGCCTAAAAATGCGTGTGTTTACATACGTCTGGTCTCTCGCTCACTCCCTCCCTGCCGCAAATCGACTCCAACATGCGTTTATGCTGCCGCTAGTTGTTGTTGTTTATTCATCATAGATAGCAGCATTCGTTGTGGTTCGATAGTGTTATGGTGTTTGCACGAAATGTGCACAATATTGTGAATGTAACGTCAGTGTGTTGGTGCAAAAAGTGCGTAAGTATTTTTAGGCCCATGAGGAGAGGGCATTACTTCATCCATGGCCGTTGAAAAACTGAAATATTCGATTTGATTCGTTTGTTCACAGCTTGTTATGTGTGAATATCAACAACAAAAAAACAACCTTGCAGCCAGGTTTTTTTTTAAATATTATTGACAGATATGACCAAGTGAAGACCACCGGAAATCAAGGAAACCTGAAAACCTTGAAATTATTGAATACAATAGATGTTCGTTACAACATAGCATTACTAAACGAAAAAGAGTGATCTTAATCTGGTAATAAGAAAGAAAATTCAAGTTCAGCTTGGCTGAATTGTAGTTTTCTGTTGAAAACAATAAATTCAGCCTAGCTACCTATAATGATTTTTATGGGAAATATTTTATTCAGCCTAGCTGAAAAGTGATTTCTGTAGGTAATCTCTTATTCAGCCTGGCTCAATAGTGATTTCTATAAGAAATCTTTTAAATTTCTATAGGAAATATTTTATTCAGCCTGGCTGAATAGTGATTTCTATAGGAAATATTTTATTCAGCCTGGCTGAATAGTGATTTCTATAGGAAATATTTTATTCAGCCTGGCTGAATAGTGATTTCTATAGGAAATCGTTTATTTAGTCAGGCTGAATAGTGATTTCAATAGGAAATCTCTTATTCAGCCTGGCTGAATAGTGATTTCTATAGGAAATCTCTTATTCAGCCTGGCTGAATAGTGATTTCTATAGGAAATCTCTTATTCAGCCTGGCTGAATAGTGTATTCTATAGGAAATCTCTTATTCAGCCTGGCTGAATAGTGATTTCTATAGGAAATCTCTTATTCAGCCTGGCTGAATAGTGATTTCTATAGGAAATCTCTTATTCAGCCTGGCTGAATAGTGATTTCTATAGGAAATCTCTTATTCAGCCTGGCTGAATAGTGATTTCTATAGGAAATCTCTTATTCAGCCTGGCTGAATAGTGATTTCTATAGGAAATTTCTTAATCAGCCTGGCTCAATAGTGATTTCTATAAGAAATCTTTTAGATTTTTATAGAAAATATTTTATTCATCCTGGCTGAATAGTGATTTCTATAGGAAATATTTTATTCAGCCTGGCTGAATAGTGATTTCTATAGGAAATCGTTTATTTAGTCAGGCTGAATAGTGATTTCAATAGGAAATCTCTTATTCAGCCTGGCTGAATAGTGATTTCTATAGGAAATCTCTTATTCAGCCTGGCTGAATAGTGATTTCTATAGGAAATCTCTTATTCAGCCTGGCTGAATAGTGATTTCTATAGGAAATCTCTTATTCAGCCTGGCTGAATAGTGATTTCTATAGGAAATCTCTTATTCAGCCTGGCTGAATAGTGATTTCTATAGGAAATCTCTTATTCAGCCTGGCTGAATAGTGATTTCTGTAGGAAATCTCTTATTCAGCCTGGCTGAATAGTGATTTCTGTAGGAAATCTCTTATTCAGCCTGGCTGAATAGTGATTTCTGTAGGAAATCTCTTATTCAGCCTGGCTGAATAGTGTATTCTATAGGAAATCTCTTATTCAGCCTGGCTGAATAGTGATTTCTATAGGAAATCTCTTATTCAGCCTGGCTGAATAGTGATTTCTATAGGAAATTTCTTATTCAGTCTGGCTCAATAGTGATTTCTATAAGAAATCTTTTAGATTTTTATAGAAAATATTTTATTCAGCCTGGCTGAATAGTGATTTGTATAGGAAATCTCTTATTCAGCCTGGCAGAATATTGATTTCTATAGGAAATCTTTAATTCAGGCTGGCTTAATAGTGATTTCTATAGGAAATCTCTTATTCAGCTTGGCTGAATAGTGATTTCTATAGGAAATCGCTTATTTAGCCATGCTGAATAGTGATTTCTATAGGAAATCGTTTATTCAGTCTGGCTAAATAGTGATTTCTATAGGAAATCTTTTATTCAGCCTGGCTGAATAGTGATTTCTACAGGAAATCTTTAATTCAGCCGGGCTGAATAGTGATTTCTATATGAAATCTCTTATTCAGCCTGGCTGAATATTGATTTCTATAGGACATCTTATTTAGCCTGGCTGAATAGTGATTTCTTTAGGTAATCTCTTATTCAGCCTGGCTGAATAGTGTATTCTATAGGAAATCTCTTATTCAGCCTGGCTGAATAGTGATTTCTATAGGAAATCTCTTATTCAGCCTGGCTGAATAGTGATTTCTATAGGAAATTTCTTATTCAGTCTGGCTCAATAGTGATTTCTATAAGAAATCTTTTAGATTTTTATAGAAAATATTTTATTCAGCCTGGCTGAATAGTGATTTGTATAGGAAATCTCTTATTCAGCCTGGCAGAATATTGATTTCTATAGGAAATCTTTAATTCAGGCTGGCTTAATAGTGATTTCTATAGGAAATCTCTTATTCAGCTTGGCTGAATAGTGATTTCTATAGGAAATCGCTTATTTAGCCATGCTGAATAGTGATTTCTATAGGAAATCGTTTATTCAGTCTGGCTAAATAGTGATTTCTATAGGAAATCTTTTATTCAGCCTGGCTGACTTGTGATTTCTATGGGAAATCTTTTATTCAGCCGGGCTGAATAGTGATTTCTATATGAAATCTCTTATTCAGCCTGGCTGAATATTGATTTCTATAGGACATCTTATTTAGCCTGGCTGAATAGTGATTTCTTTAGGTAATCTCTTATTCAGCCTGGCTGAATAGTGATTTCTATAAGAAATCTTTTAGATTTTTATAGAAAATATTTTATTCAGCCTGGCTGAATAGTGATTTCTATAGGAAATCTCTTATTCAGCCTGGCTGAATAGTGATTTCTATAAGAAATCTCTTATTCAGCCTGGCTGAATAGTGATTTCTTTAGGTAATCTCTTATTCAGCCTGGCTGAATAGTGATTTCTATAAGAAATCTTTTAGATTTTTATAGAAAATATTTTATTCAGCCTGGCTGAATAGTGATTTCTATAGGAAATCTCTTATTCAGCCTGGCTGAATAGTGATTTCTATAAGAAATCTCTTATTCAGCCTGGCTGAATAGTTATTTCTATAGGAAATCTTTTATTCAGCCTGGCTGAATAGTGATTTCTATAGGAAATCTCTTATTCAGCCTGGCTGATAGTGATTTCTATAGGAAATCTCTTATTCAGCCTGGCTGAATAGTGATTTCTATAGGAAATCTCTTATTCAGCCTGGCTGAATAGTGATTTCTATAGGAAATTTCTTATTCAGCCTGGCTGAATAGTGATTTCTATAGGAAATCTCTTATTCAGCCTGGCTGAATAGTGATTTCTATAGGAAATCTCTTTTTCAGCCTGGCTGAATAGTGATTTCTATAGGAAATCTCTTATTCAGCCTGGCTGAATAGTGATTTCTATAGGAAATCGTTTATTCAGTATGGCTGAATAGTGATTTCTATAGGAAATCGTTTATTCAGTATGGCTGAATAGTTATTTCTATAGAAAATCTCTTATTCAGCCTGGCTGAATAGTGATATCTATAGGAAATCTCTTATTCAGCCTGGCTGAATAGTGATTTCTATAGGAAATCGTTTATTCAGTATGGCTGAATAGTGATTTCTATAGGAAATCGTTTATTCAGTATGGCTGAATAGTTATTTCTATAGAAAATCTCTTATTCAGCCTGGCTGAATAGTGATATCTATAGGAAATCTCTTATTCAGCCTGGCTGAATAGTGATTTCTATAGGAAATCTCTTATTCAGCCTGGCTGAATAGTGATTTCTATAGGAAATCTCTTATTCAGCCTGGCTGAATAGTGATTTCTATAGGAAATCGTTTATTCAGTATGGCTGAATAGTGATTTCTATAGGAAATCGTTTATTCAGTATGGCTGAATAGTTATTTCTATAGAAAATCTCTTATTCAGCCTGGCTGAATAGTGATATCTATAGGAAATCTCTTATTCAGCCTGGCTGAATAGTGATTTCTAAATATATATAATAGTATATCGTTTACTGACCCTTTAAACTTGATAAAAAATGCTATTATGCGTATGTAGTGAGTGCCAGACACGTATGCATGATTTGTGATTTAGTACTTCTTCATCTAACCTTATTATAATTAGTTTTAGTGTATATATACTTGTTTACTTTTACTGTATGCCGGCTGATTTAATATGTAGCCGGTCATCCCATCATTCTACTAACCCTCCATAGTCCGGTCTATGGGGTGTACGCGTTCCCTACGATATAGGGAGGTGGCCCCCTCGGTCGGGTGGGGCGGGAAAGAGTGGCGTGGGACCGAACGAAAAAAAAAAATAAAGGAAATCGTTTATTCAGTCTGGCTGAATAGTGATTTGTATAGGAAATCTCTTATTTAGCCTGGCAGAATATTGATTTCTATAGGAAATCTCTTATTCAGCCTGGCTGAATAGTGATTTCTATAGGAAATCGTTTATTTAGCCAGGCTGAATAGTGATTTCTATAGGAAATGGTTTATTTAGCCATGCTGAATAGTGATTTCTACAGGAAATTTTTAATTCAGCCTGGCTTAATAGTGATTTCTATAGGAAATCTCTTATTCAGCCTGGCTGAATAGTGATTTCTATAGGAAATCGTTTATCCAGTATGGCTGAATAGTGATTTCTATAGGAAATCTCTTATTCAGCCTGGCTGAATAGTGATATCTATAGGAAATCTCTTATTCAGTCTGGCTGAATAGTGATTTCTATAGGAAATCTTTTATTCAGCCCGGCTGAATAGTGATTTCTATAGGAAATCTTTTATTCAGCCCCGCTGAATAGTGATTTCTATAGGAAATCTCTTATTCAGCCCCGCTGAATAGTGATTTCTATAGGAAATCTCTTATTCAGCCTGGCTGAATTGTGATTTCTATGGGAAATCTTTTATTCAGCCTAGCTGAATAGTGATTTCTATAGGAAATCTCTAATTCAGCCTGAATAGTGATTTCTATAGGAAATCTCTTATTCAGCCTGAATAGTGATTTCTATAGGAAATATTTTATTCAGCCTGGCTTAATAGTGATTTCTATGGGAAATCTCTTATTCAGCCTGGCTTAATAGTGATTTCTATGGGAAATCTCTAATTCAGCCTGAATAGTGATTTCTATAGGAAATCTCTTATTCAGCTTGAATAGTGATTTCTATAGGAAATATTTTATTCAGCCTGGCTTAATAGTGATTTCTATGGGAAATCTCTTATTCAGCCTGGCTTAATAGTGATTTCTATAGGAAATCTCTTATTCAGCCTGGCTGAATAGTGATTTCTATAGGAAATTTCTTATTCAGCCTGGCTGAATAGTGATTTCTATAGGAAATCTCTTATTCAGCCTGGCTTAATAGTGATTTCTATAGGAAATCTCTTATTCAGCCTGGCTGAATAGTGATTTCTATAGGAAATCTCTTATTCAGCCTGGCTGAATAGTGATTTCTATAGGAAATCTCTTATTCAGCCTGGCTGAATAGTGATTTCTATAGGAAATCTCTTATTCAGCCTGGCTGAATAGTGATTTCTATAGGAAATCTCAAATTCAGCCTCTCTGAATAGTGATTTCTATAGGAAATCTTTAATTCAGCCTGGCTTAATAGTGGCTTCTATAGGAAATCTCTTATTCAGCCTGGCTGAATAGTGATTTCTATAGGAAATCCTTAATTCAGCCTGGCTGGAATAGTGATTTCTATAGGAAATCTCTTATTCAGCCTGGCTGAATTGTGATTTCTGTGGGAAATCTTTTATTCAGCCTGACTGAATAGTGGTTTCTATAGGAAATCTCTTATTCAGCCTGGCTGAATTGTGAGGAAATCGTTTATGAAACCCCTTATTCAGCTTGTGGAACTTAAACTCAGCAAAGGGTTTTTTCTTCTTCAAAAAATAATTATTTTAGGTGTCTAACAACCAAATTGCAGTGCTTTGAAATAAAACTTCAACCATTCATATTACAAAAAAGCTCATACCACAAGAACAATAAATAAGAGAAGCTGTTCACTTTTAGCTGTCCATGCTGCTTGTTTGTGTAATACGCATAATGCGTATGCTATGGAATGGAAGAATGAACGCTTAGCTTTTTTTCAAGTGTTCGCATTTATTTCCTCATTTTGTTGTTGTTTGTGTTGTTGTTAACAACACATTTTTAATTATGTTGTGCGAGCTCAAGGTTTTTGTTTTTTTTTTTTGCTTCATCCTCGCCGTCTTCCTCAATTTGTCTTCTTCGCAATGTTCTGTTTTATTTGTTATTCAAACATTTGCCTTTGATGTTGTTGCTGTTGGTGTTGTTATAGGCTTAATCAGAAACGTTACTGCGACTGGATGTTGTTGTTGCTGTCCTACACGCACTATTTTTGGTTCCGCATTTGTGTTTTTTTCTTCAAAATGATTTTGTCCCCCCCTTACTGCTGCCACTGCGAACTCTGCATACATAAATTTTTCGTATATTTATGTATGTGCGTGCGTGTGTTTGTGCTTACGCGGTACGCACTATACAGCAAAGTTGGCGACTAACTTTGTGAGTGTAGCCCCTCTGCCCCCTGTGTCCCATTTAAGCTGTGGCCCACAATTTTGGTTTGTTTTTGGAGGCCTATGGAGCAGCGCCCTCATTTTATTTCATAGTTATTGTTGTTGTTGTCGTTGCTATTTCATACCGAAAAAATACATCATAGGCCTATGTTGAATGTTGTTGCAGGCCTTCACTTTGTGTTGCTTATTGTCGTTGTTGTTGTTTGATGTCTACCCATACACACCAAAAGCACGCAATTTGCTGTTGCTTTTGCTATTCGTAAATGTTGGCGCTATTGTTGTTGTTGTGTTTCCCTATTGTATTATATAGTATGTTGTATATATGCGTTTAAATGCGTTATGGAACCATAACAGCAACAACAACAATAATTTTAGCAGTCATAGTAAGTTTTGTGCGTTTTTTCGAGATTCTTTTGATTAAAATAAAATATTAGATGTACGCAAACCAACCCATACAACCATGTCCGATATGAGTTTGCATGTAGATTGGAAGCGTCCGTGTGTGTATTCACAAAATATATGCAAGTTTCTAAATGTATTTGTAAAGCTGACATAAGCTCTATTTTTTATAGAGACCATTATACAAAAATTGTGCGTTTGATTCTGTAGCAGGCAGGGTTTTGGTAGAGTTTTTTGCATTTGAATATTTTTTCAAACTTTTGTTGAAAACTTTTGGTATGGGCAATACTATATTATTGCCTTTTTTGTAGTTTTTGTTGTTGTTGCATAAGCTTTTCGTTTTCTTTGTTATTGTGTAAGATCATGTGGTTGATGGTGATGATGACGATGATTTGTTTTTGTTGACATAATATTCGTTCGTTTACTTCTAAGAATTTTAATTGAAACCAATAAAAGTCCGAAACAAAAAAGATGGAGGCCTATTTTTCTAGTTTGGAATTCTAGATTGGTGAGCTTGTTTTGGTTTTTGAATATTTTAATGTTATATTAATAGTCTGCTTTTATTGCAATTGTAGGCTTAAACTTGTAGTGAAACCATAATTCAGCCATACTGAATTAATTCATTTTTAAAGAAACCAGTCAGGCTAACTGAAATATTTCCTATAGAAATCACTATTCAGCCAGGCTGAATGAAAGATTTCCTGTAGAAATCACCATTCAGTCAGGCTGAATGAAAGATTTCCTATAGAAATCACCATTCAGCCAGGCTGAATGAAAGATTCCCTATAGAAATCACCATTCAGCCAGGCTGAATGAAAGATTTCCTATAGAAATCACCATTCAGTCAGTCTGAATGAAAGATTTCCTATAGAAATCACCAATCAGCCAGGCTGAATGAAAGATTCCCTATAGAAATCACCATTCAGCCAGGCTGAATGAAAGATTTCCTATAGAAATCACCATTCAGCCAGGCTGAATGAAAGATTTCCTATAGAAATCACCATTCAGCCAGGCTGAATGAAAGATTTCCTATAGAAATCACCATTCAGCCAGGCTGAATGCAAGATTTCCTATAGAAATCACTATTCAGCCAGGCTGAATGCAAGATTTCCTATAGAAATCACTATTCAGCCAGGCTGAATGCAAGATTTCCTATAGAAATCACTATTCAGCCAGGCTGAATGCAAGATTTCCTATAGAAATCACTATTCAGCCAGGCTGAATGCAAGATTTCCTATAGAAATCACTATTCAGCCAGACTGAATTAAAGATTTCCTATAGAAATCGCTATTCAGCCAGGCTAAATTAAAGATTTGCTATAGAAATCACTATTTAGCCAGACTGAATTAAAGATTTCCTATAGAAATCGCTATTCAGCCAGGCTAAATTAAAGATTTGCTATAGAAATCACTATTTAGCCAGGCTGAATTAAAGATTTCCTATAGAAATCACCATTCAGTCAGTCTGAATGAAAGATTTCCTATAGAAATCACCATTCAGCCAGGCTGAATGAAAGATTTCCTATAGAAATCACCATTCAGCCAGGCTGAATGAAAGATTTCCTATAGAAATCACCATTCAGCCAGGCTGAATGAAAGATTTCCTATAGAAATCACCATTCAGCCAGGCTGAATGAAAGATTTCCTATAGAAATCACCATTCAGCCAGGCTGAATGAAAGATTTCCTATAGAAATCACCATTCAGCCAGGCTGAATGAAAGATTTCCTATAGAAATCACCATTCAGCCAGGCTGAATGAAAGATTTCCTATAGAAATCACCATTCAGCCAGGCTGAATGAAAGATTTCCTATAGAAATCACCATTCAGCCAGGCTGAATGAAAGATTTCCTATAGAAATCACCATTCAGCCAGGCTGAATGAAAGATTTCCTATAGAAATCACCATTCAGCCAGGCTGAATGAAAGATTTCCTATAGAAATCACCATTCAGCCAGGCTGAATGAAAGATTTCCTATAGAAATCACCATTCAGCCAGGCTGAATGAAAGATTTCCTATAGAAATCACCATTCAGCCAGGCTGAATGAAAGATTTCCTATAGAAATCACTATTCAGCCAGGCTGAATGCAAGATTTCCTATAGAAATCACTATTCCGCCAGACTGAATTAAAGATTTCCTATAGAAATCGCTATTCAGCCAGACTGAATTAAAGATTTCCTATAGAAATCGCTATTCAGCCAGGCTAAATTAAAGATTTGCTATAGAAATCACTATTTAGCCAGGCTGAATTAAAGATTTCGTATGGAAATCACCATTCAGCCTGGCTGAATAAACGATTTCCATTAGAAACTATAACTGAAACTATGGAAACCACTATTCAGCCACTATTTCCAAGAGAAAACATAATTCAGCAAAGCCAAATGTTCTCAAAGAGATATTTTAATCTCTCTAATATTTAAAGATTTCATAACTATATTTCTTGAAATATTTGCCTCGGCAATTGAGTACTTGTTAGCGATTATTTTGTAAGGGTGTGGTCACACTCTCGCCATGTAATAGAAACCTCAAAAAGCTTTTTATGTTTGCTAACCAATAAACAGCTGCATTTGATCAAACACAAGAAAAAAACGATAATGCAAACAAAATGTTATTGAAGGTTAGTTAGCCCATGGGAATTATAACAACAAATAGCTGTGAACGTGGCTATGGCAAACATATAATAATAACCAGATATTTGGATCAATTGGTATATCTTCAAACATATGGTTATACTTACTAGCGGATATAACGAATTACTATTCCCACCTAAATAACTTCTTCGCATATCCGTATTTCTGTCATTGAAAGAAATACGAAAAATTCCC
Source organism: Musca autumnalis (assembly GCF_047663935.1). Taxonomy (NCBI): domain Eukaryota; kingdom Metazoa; phylum Arthropoda; class Insecta; order Diptera; family Muscidae; genus Musca; species Musca autumnalis. The sequence continues at coordinate 134,735,993 of NW_027411755.1, read as the reverse complement.
AAAAAACAAATGTAATTTTTGTATTATTGACAATCGTATAGCTTGAAGAGTCTTTACAAGCAATAGGAAGTGCGTAATAGGCAGTTTTGTGTGTTAAATTACGGGAAGCTAAACATAATGAATTGTTAGATTGCACAAAACACAATCAAAGCTTTTGCTTTGTGGTTTTTTCTTTTGAGTTACAATTAAAAAGAAATAGACAGACAACTAATAGAGGGACGGACAGACAACATATTTACAAGCAATACGGCCAAGACATGGTGAACAAAAAGTGGTATTTATTCTTCTTGTTGTCTATGGTCGATTTCCGTTTCTTATTCTCCTGCTTTACTTGTCTGTTGTCTATTTGTAAATGACGTTCATTTGTCGTTCCAAAAATTGCCTAAATATGTGCCTTAACCATGCAAGCCAGCTATGTTGTATGCGTCTTGTTTTACAACAAAAAAAAGTAATTCTGGGAAATTGTAGTTCCACTGGGCAAGTCGCCTTCTTTTACGTTGTTCTTTTACACGAACAAAATTCTAAACAGACAAGGCAATGCAAACCTGTAATGTGTTCATATTGCATTATAATAATGTGTTCCGATTTATACCATTCCAAAGCTGAGCCATTTAAAAATGAGTCTGATTCAGGCATAACTTGTCTAAGTACTGACTTTCTAGATGTTTTGCCATGATCTAAAATGAATGATGGGTTTTCATTAATAGTGATCCAACACAGCGATTACCACCCGGGAAATACTTCGAGAGTAGAAAGTTTGCAAATTAAATCTATGCTATGATGATTAAGAACGTAGAACATAGCTGAATTTTTATTTTCTTCCTTCAACAAAATCATCGATGTAAGTTAAAGTTTTCTTTCTTCTAACAATAGTTCCTAAATTACTTAGCATATTTCTATTTTTCTCTTCATTAACCTCTGTTAAGGTCTCATGTCTAGACTAGCCCTAATGACCATTATTTCCCATTGTCGGATTCTTTATATTTGATGAGAATAGATTGCTTATGGATCAGCAATTTCACTTCCTGACTAACAAGCATGTCACAGATACGAATTTCGATCGAAAGTGGAATTGATTCCGTATTTTGCTTCTTCAGAAAACGAACAAAAAAATTCGGAATAAAACCACTTTTGATTTTGCAAGTGGAATTTTATTTTTATGGAAACTTGTCACTTTAAAACACAACAAATACATGTTTAAATTTACATTTTATTATATTTTAAAAATTCTCAATTTTTAATTATTTCTCAATTAACGAAACCAATTATTTAAAAAGTGTTGCCACATTAATTTTTTTTTTTTGAAAACCACTTTTTTCTTCAAACAAAAATTTGACATTAAAAGGAGTTTTATTAAAGCTTTTTGCTGGGTTAACCTTCTTTGTCAAGATTTATTTGACGTTTGCGCTATGGAAATGACATTTGAAACCCAGTTAAGTGCAAACAGGGTATTACGAATGATAATTTAAAGCAAATATAAAAAACAAACAAAACAACAAGAACCCACAACAAGGCATTTTGTACAAAATGTAAATATTAAAAAAAAAAAATAAATTCTTTTCGCGAAAAAAAACTTTCTTTAAACTGAATATTTTTCACAACTCCCACTTCTACGGTGTTTTCTAATCATATGGTTTTTCTATTGATTTTTTAGCATAATGCAGTTTTCGGAATTCAACAAATCGATCGAAATTTGTAGAAGTTAAACAAAAACGATCGAAATCTAGGACATGCCTGTAAGTCCGTCCCACAATCTTATTATACGTTGGAATGCCCAGAACATTCTCTTTGGCTTTGCCAAAATGTGGTCAACATGTGTATGAATTGAAGCTAGGAGTGAAAGACATCTCTCTTTAATCTGGTCTGAGATCTATATTGGATGCCTTGCAATTGTGAGCACAGCCTCAAATCTTTAGAGTTGTGTCGTTCATGAACGAACCGGTTCAAAGGAACGATTCCGTGAAAAGAACGAACGGATCCGTATCCAGCTCATTCTTTTATATCGTTCATTTAGATTCCCTATGGACGAGTCATAGCTGCTTACAAAACAAAGCCACCACAATTAGCTTTGCATACACACAAGCAAGCAAAAAAAAAACATATGCATTGGTTTTGCAGTCAAACTCTAAAGTTTAGAGTCTAAACAAACGCTGCGTTAGCGCAAACAGCACAAATTTCCACACAAAACAAACAATGATTCAGAGAGCTACTCTCGCTCAGTAACAGCACATCTCAGTCATATCTTTCTTTTGCATCATTCGTTCATCTGGTTCTTTCATATCAAATCCAGAAACAAAACCACCCCCATTAGCACACAATGTGTCATTCGTGAACGAACATTTTCAAAAGAACGATTCGGTGAAAAGAGCTACGGAGTCATATGCAGCAGAGAACGAACGACTTCAAAAGAAAATAACACAGTCAAATGTATTGTTGAACGATAAAGAGCCAACGAACGAACTAAACGACCCGGATCTTTTTGGTGAACGGAATGAAAAAGATCGATCCGCTCAATGAACGAGATTGCCCAACACTACAAATCTTATTTAACCCTTTGAACATAATGTCTTCACATTTACTGACACATACTATTGACGTACCTGATGAATAGTTCAGTCAAGGTCTAACATGGACAGCGCACGATTATAGAAGTAAAGCTTGTCATTTCTGTAAAAATGCCATCTTCATCTAGAGTAAGTATACAGTGGCCTATACCAGGGTTGCACGATAATCGTTCGGACTAACAATGAAAACGAATATTTAACATTAGAGGTGTTCAATTATATTGAACGACCTAGTTCACTATATAGTTCAATGAACACCGGACATTTCTTTGAACAAAGTACGTATACATAATATCACACTTTAGTTTACTCATACGTTTTTGAACTAGGACAGGTCGTTCAATTCCCAACTTCATTTACCATCAAAAATAATTTTTTATTGTTTTCTTAAGAAGTCCCCAGCATGATTTATACCAGAGCTCCGAATACTCGCTCGAATTCCATTCGCGAGTGAAACTCTTCTCGAATTTGAGCAAGTTGAGGGGGGCAATTTGCCACCTCCCCACCACCAAACAAAAACTTACCCCACCCCCAAATAAACTTGCCCCATTCCTACCAAAAAAATTGCACCCAAAAAAATTACCACCTCCATCCAAATTTTCACTCGCGAGTAAATCGGAGCTCTGATTTATACATTCTTTTTCATGCGCTCAATACCAATTGTTAAAGCATTTTTACCACTCCGATTGAGACACCTTCAAATCAGGTTTTTTGAATGTTTTACAGCATCTTCTGGCAAATCATTGGTGCTAAGTCAGAGCTGCCGGATGACCCATCAATTCCACGTTTTGCCCGGTTAAAAGGCGCTGCTGAAGAAACAGGCGTTCATTTGCTTTGAAGTGCTTCCACCATGAACAACATTCGTTAAATTTGGCTCGCCTTCGAAGAGCCACACGGTCGATTGCTGTTTTCTTTCGGGCTCATACGCATAGAACCAAGATTCGTCGTATACGACGCAACATTTGGTTCATAAATGGTATTTAGAATGCATGTCTTTTTTCATGTTTTGAAGTAGTTCAATTTTTAGCTACAGGAATTACTTCATATTGCATCATGGAGAATAAACATGTATTCCTTGTAAGCGTTACTCTCTGTCTCTCTATCTTTCTTAAAAAACCCAGTATTTTTTGCTTTATGAAAGGCGTCATGAAATGAAGAAATTTGAACCTTGGCAAGACTTTATAAACCCTATTCCTGAAATGCAGTAATTTTTTTCTGTGTATGTGACGATCTTTTAAACGTTGTTTGAAGCACCGTGATCGTATTTATTCACAATTCATCTTTGCACCAATCGACAAGAGCCTTTTTGAGCGGTTGTTAAATTGTGCTGGATCTAATGAGAAAATTCAATTTTTGCGGCCAGGTGTTCATGCAATATCAAATGTTAGTGTGTGGAAGAAATGCCCAAGAATGTTATGGTACACTCGTAGAGCCTATAATGGCGAGCACTGCTGGCAGAATTTGGAGACATTCTATTTATAACTTTTGTAGAAAAAGTAAGGAATGCTTTAAACAAAATTGATCAAGAATTGACCAAACGTCGTTAATATAAAGCAAAGCGTTTTATAACAGGGCCGTCAGATTTTCTATCGGATTTAGGACCGGAATTTGAGCAGGACATTGCATAGTACCAAAATTTTAGTTTGAAGCCATTGCTTGTCTATTTGTGCAGTGTGTTTGGTGGGGCTTCCAACTTGCAGGGAATTTATTTCATTTTCTGGATATGTATTTCTATCCAAAAAGTGCGGAAAATTTGTTTGCAAAAATAAGAAGATAGTCTTCTTTTATCATTATTTCGTGGGCTCGTCCCTCATCAAAAATGCTCAATCCTGTTAAAATCTATAGCGTTGTCGATGTCTCTGTTTGGCGGAAGTCTATATACTCCATTCATATCAATTGTTGGCTTCATTTTCAATCATACAGCCAAGGTCATTCTTCCCCATGCCCTAATCTTTTCCATTTTGGACCGACGATGTTTTTCCCAGGCAGCTAATGAGTAGGTGTTGATGAGCCGGATTAAACAGCAGTTTTACACCCGGAAATTAGTTCTGTTCACACACGGAAATGCCTTTAGTAGTCTAAGTTAATCTTTTTCGCCTTTGACATTGTCCACGTCGGCCGGCAGAATTCGAACCTATCGTGTAGGATAATGTCAAGAAGTTGCAATAATTTCATTACCAACTTTGATGGTTGGTAAATACTGCCGGAATCTTTTCAGTATTGATTTCGGTTTGCCCTTATAAACTACGGATTCTCGTTTTCCATCGTTGAGGTTGAGTTCATCTGTTTAACCTTTGACAGCACATAGTCCACGCCGACCGGCAAAAGTCGAACTTATGGTGTAGGATAATGCCAAGATATTTCATTCCGTCAGAAGTTCCTATAATTTCATTAACAACTTTGATGGTTGGTATGTACTTCCGAAAGTTTTTTGCTGTTGACTTCGGTTTGCGCTAAAACCACGGATTGGCATTTTCACATGTTGAGTCCCCATTTGTTGAAATAATTGTAAAATGTCCTCGCACCGCCAATAGGATAGCATCGGTGTATGTAAGCAGAGTTCCTCCTTTATTTGGTCAATAGGATATCGTCGGCGTAGGTAAGCAGAATTTCTCCTTTGTGTGGTCCTGATATATCGCTGATGAACAGATTATATAGGACTGGTTCCAGCACTGAAAGAAAATTACGTTGTATCAATGAAAATTGTCATTGATTTTGAACCACCGTACGACTTCATTGTATTAATGAAGAAGTTTCATTGAGTTTCATAAGACAACTTTCCTTATTGTTTCATAGTATTGATGTGAAAGTTTCATAGCAAAAATAGAATTATAACTTCTAACTATTTTATTGAATTTATAAAGAAGTATCATTGCATAATTGAGGAAATTTCATTGGAATAATGAAGAACTTAATTATAGTTATTTAAAGAAACTTTTCATTTATTCAATGAAATTCTATGTTGGTTCAAAATCAATGAAACATTTTTCTTTCAGAGAGAAGTGATCCTTGAGGTACACCTGATTCAATCCATCAAAAACTTACTACCTTATGGATTTATTGACCGTTGTTTTTTAATGCTTCGTAGGAGCAATGCAAATAATATTGACTGAACTTGATTTTGCTTACGTCCGACCATATTACGTTTTTCCAATCTTTGATGCTCCAGTTCTTGTGCTCTCTGCAAAACTTAACGCGTGGTGCTACGTTTCTGGGAGATTGCAGTTGTTTTGTTTCATTTTATTGCCGTAGGCAGGTAAATTTTTCTAATCGGCAGCTTCTTTTGGTGTTAAAACTTGTCTGGACACCAATAATGCTTCCATGATATGAGCCTCTAATTTTTTAATTTTTGCAGGGAAAAATTTGGACGTTTTTCGAATTTCCAGCAGTGTAGAGTGAGAAATATTTATAATATTCCGTGGTTGTGTGGGTTCGAATCGTCGGTTTCCCTTTTTCACTTGCAAAAAATCTTCGATCATTAAGCTCAACTCCAACGAGAAAAAAAAATATATAGAAATATTTAATATTTTGGCCATCTGAAGCGATGAGTGTATAATTTTTTGTCAACTCAAACAGTTGGATATCCCGCAATTCGGACATTTTCTTTATTTTGACAAGAAGTTGATTAATATAAAAAAAATCATACAAATTATGAATAGCTTTCACAAAAAAATTGGCAATGTTGAGATTCATGCATATTATGAACGGTGTTCCCAAAGAGAAAATTACTGGTTTCTTCTGAGAGATAGATATTGACACTTTTATTGACACTAACCCAAAGATAAGCAAGTTCCTTATAATGTTTCTTTACAGTCCCATTCCAAAAGCAACATAAGCTCGTCTTGAAACTAAAATGTACAAGTCACACATTATACTGCGTAGTGCAAAATACGCAAAAAAGCTTGCTTGACAACTACGTTCAAGGAATAACTGTATTGCTTTGCTTGTTGCTTACTGCACAACAAAGAAACAAAGTGGCAGCGAATAAAGTAAGGAACAAACCACAGACACATGAAGCAAAGAATCGGCATTTGCTGCAGCTAAAAAACTTTTATTAAAAATTGTTTTGCTTAGAGGGGTTGGTTGCTTTTATTGCGTTGCGAGGCGCTTGCTTGTCGCCATACACATTGGGTAGTTAGTGCTTGCTGACTGCATTCATTCTGTACTTTTTTCGGTATTGTGCGTGCGTTATGATGATGATGATTATGTCGACATAGACCTAAAAACAAAATTTTAGTACATACTGACATACAAATGTAGTAGGCAACGCACATGCACAATACTATAATGCGTTGCGCGTTATTACTAATACAGCTGTAAATGTTCCCAATTCCCAAAAAAAAAAATGCTTACATACAACAACAACACGACGACACTATCTAACGCAACCGTACGTAACAAAAGTAGGTCACATTAACGCAATGAGCTCATTTTTTTCTTCGTCTTTTGCTTCTTCTTCATCTATCGTTAATAACGTCATTTGAAACTTTGGAGGCATAGTTTTTTAGGAGTAATTGTTTTTGTTGTTTGGTGCGTATTTATTTGCTTTGTTGTTGTTGCTGTTTGTTGTATGTGGCAATAACAGAAAGCCGCTAAATATGTTTCTTCTTTTTTTTCAAAGAAAAAGAAGAGCATTCATAAAAAACGCATATTACTCAGAGCTTTATGGCGGCAAGTCAAGCCATTGAGGGGAAAAATACGCAACACAAATTTTGAGATGGGTGGTATTTTTTCAGAGGAGGTGGAGAAGGGCCCGCCGCAAATGTAAGTCATAACAATAATAATAAAAAAAAACATTTGTACAATTCAAAGGCATGACGTCATAAACTATGTGCATCATCTCGATTACAACATAAACAGTTTTGTAATGCAATTCAATATTTCCTGCATTAGCCATTACCAATGAAAATTCCATTGAGCAAGATAAAGATGTTGAGAAGTTAAAACGATTGACCACCTGGTTCAAGTTGTACATAGCATAAATTGCATAATTTGCAATTGTAATTTCTTATTATAATAAACAATAGAAATTAATAAATTTATTCTAAACACTTTGGAACAATGTTTGCAATATTTTATAATTTAATTACCCAAAATTCGTTTGTGGTCAAATATTCATTTCCATTGATCCAAAATTTTTCATCATTTTATAGCTGCTTAAATTCTTTTGAAATTGAAATTATTTTCCTTAATTAACTTTATTAATATGCCGTTATTGTCACAATGAAAGAAGAGTTTCCGCACACACAAATAGGGTCACAAGTGCAATAAGGGAAATTATTAAAGAAAATAGAAAGAAATAATAACATAATTATTACGTCGTCGCTGCGGGAAGTTGTAATAAATTCAATTACAAAAACAAATGTTGAAACAATGTCTGAATATTAATCAAATATTTATGTAATACAACACTAAATTTTCTACTTTCAATTTGGTTTACATATTTAAATATTAAGCAGTCATACAAATTCTCCAAATGCATTTGAAATATGTAAAAAATTTGCAGTTCTGACGAAAATATACCTTCTTGGAGGGCTGTATGTTGAAGAAAGAAACATTCGTCTACTTATATACGATATACGATCGATAAACTAGAGATATACTGCGATAAATAGGGTAAGCCAAGCTAACCCCGAAACAATGGTATTTAGAAGATGAAGACAACTTTCGGCCAGAGAAAAGTGGTTCTACAAAGGATATAGTTAATGAATACAAGTATTTTGGAATAATCTTAACTCCAAAATTGCCTTTCAGTAAGCATCTTACCAAAAAAGTTGAAATGAAATGACTTTAAATTCAACATGGAAAACTTTTATTGTCAAATCATCGATACATTTAACTGCATAATGTAAGCCTTTTCAAGCCGTCTGCCGCTTGATATACCACTACGGATCTCAAGTATGGGGAGGTTCTTATTTCGAGGATTATAAAGCTTCCACAAAGCACACCGAATTATATAGTTGCATTGAAAACGGAATTCGAACCGGACTTTATATAAACATACACAATGCATCTACAATATTTGGGTAAAGTTCTATTCGGTTTTGAGAGTCATAGACTGCCCACATACTGGCACTGTAATTTTCGAACAAAAACTTATCATGATAAAACTCGAAGATCCCAGCAAAATTTGAAGGACGGGGTTCTATGTGATGACATGATTTCATGGCATATTTTGCATTGGTTCAAAGCAAGTCGTGAAAGATCCGATCTTTTCATCAGCATTTGAATCATTTGTACAGATCACTATAAACAAACAAGTCGATTTGTACATCCCTACATGTAGCGACATCAAAACAAAAGAGTATACATTTCCAAAATTGTTGTTATAAAATTACAAATTAAATGTAGGTTCACGAACTAGAAATTTTTAAAGGAGTGCTGTTGGAGTCCATGTCGAAATCTGAACTGGTGATGAGAAGATAATAGAAAAGCTTTTGTAAGATGAAACAAAATCAGTGGCTGAGAGTGGACGAAGTAAACTCTGTTGCGGTGCAGCGGCGGTGATTAAATTGAAATTTTGGGTGTAAACTTTATGCTGATAAATTAGTTCTAGTTATTTCATGAATTAGTTTGAATTAATAAAGAGTTTGGTTTGTCATGAAAATCATATTTCAATACAGAATTTTCCATTTTCCAAACAAGACATGAAAATGTCATGCCAAAGGGTTGGTGAAAATTACATGTCAAAGCATTGGTCAAAATGACATGCTTAGGATCCGACAATTAATGTCATCTTAAGATCCGAAAATGAATATCATCTTATGGTGGTCACGCTCATATAAAATTCATGAGTGAAAATGCTAAAAAGATGACATGCCAGATCACTTGCACCCATGATTCAATAGCATCCTTGGCATCGAACATTTTGCTGGGCATATACAAAATTTATTAAATATGAAGTATGTTGGGAACTAAATAGAGAAATTATAGCATCCTTAGGCATTGCAAAAAAAAAAATTAAAAACAGCCTGGAGATTGAAAGATTACAAACCCCACACGACGATTTGAACCTCCATCGAATATTCGGAGCACACTGAAAAACGCCGTCCAATGTATTGTATAGTTAATAATAAAGGTGTTGCGTAAAAACGGTTTGTTGCTATTCTAGTTGTCAAAATGCATTATTGTGAATAAAATCACATACAAAAGGTAAACAATTCACAGTTAAGCATTATTGTGACCAAATTTTGATGTAATACCTCCTAACCTCAATAAATAGAAGAGAAGTTGTTTCTGTAAAGTTAGGCAATCAATTTTGTTCGTTCCATTTGCGGTTCGGCCTTTTTAGTTCCGTTCCTCTAAAGGAACTAGTTCGTTCATTTAGTTCCATAGTTTCCTTGCAAGTTCAATCGTTCAATAGCTCCTAATAACAAAAATTTCAGCGAGTCTTAACGTCAAAAATTAAGAAAATTGTGTTATCATTAATAAGTGATAGAGAGTCAACTGATGTTACATGAACATAAAGAATTTGAGCTTGTTAAAAATGAAAGAAAAGAGTAAGAATAATGGAAGCAAAATGAACGAGGGAGCAAAAAAAAGAACAAACTAAATTGCGCAGTCGGATATAGTACCGATAGTTCCACTTGTGGAATAGTTTCATTGAACTGGTTCGTTTCGGAACGACACAACTTTAAAGTGGGATACACACGATCAGTTTTGACTGTCAGTTTTGCTCAAATAATCGGTTGCTTGCCAGTGTGGCCGTCGATTTTTGTCAGTCATCAGGCAACCACAAAATGAAAGAAAAGAGTAAGAAGAATGGAAGCAAAATGAACTAGGGAGCAAAAAAGAACAAACTAAATTGCGTAGTCGGATATAGTACCGATAGTTCCATTTGTGGAATAGTATCATTGAACTGGTTCGTTTCGGAACGACACAACTCTAAAGTGGGATACACACGATCAGTTTTGACTGTCAGTTGTGCTAAAATAATCGGTTGCTTGCCAGTGTAGCCGTCCATTTTTGTCAGTCATCAGGCAACCACAAAATGAAAGAAAAGAGTAAGAAGAATGGAAGCAAAATGAACTAGGGAGCAAAAAAGAACAAACTAAATTGCGTAGTCGGATATAGTACCGATAGTTCCATTTGTGGAATAGTTTCATTGATAGGTCCCATGTCATTGAGCTAATGGGGGTTATTCTGAAGTAAATTCCCCGTGAGTTTTTTCACTTTCTCCTTTAACTTGAAACGGCGGAAAGACAAAACTCATATGGAACTTTCATTCAGATTAATCCCCAATATGAATGAAAGGGAGACTTGTCCCTTCTGGGATGTTTGTGGAAACAATTATAATTACTATGATCGCCAACAAAATGTAAAGCTAAATTTCGCTACGAATTCAGAGTGAATAGTCTTATGAGCCACGTTCTAAAAATATTTCTTAGAATTATTCACATCCAAAATGTTAAAATGTAATGGGTACGTTTTAGTTTGGCTTCAAATGTGGTATGAGAACCTTGATACAGATATGTAGAAATGCTGAAGAAGATGCAATCCTATGTTTCGTAGATTACGAAAAAACGTGCTTTAAATGCGATTTGGAACAACCCAGCAAACCAAATGTCTGATGTCCGACACGTCTGAACAATTTCGGAAGAAAAGTCGTTCAGATTTCGTTCCGCGTTTCAAACGATTTTTCGGAGAGGAAATAGTTCAGATTTTGTACCGATTTCGTTCAGATTTCGGAATGAATGTCGGATAGAAATTTCCTTTCCGAATTTCTTAAGGATTTTCTTCAGATTTCGTTACGAAATCGGATCGAAATCGATCCGATGACGCTCCGACATTTCGTTCCGAAATTATGTCAACCACTTCATACAACTTTCGTTAAGATATCGTTACGATTTCGGATCAGATCATAGATTCCGAAAAAGCCTTCGATAATGTGTTACACGATAAACTGGTAGACATTCTGACCTCAATAGATATAGAACAGAAAGAAATTAAATCAGTTACAAGTCTATACTGGCACCAGATTGCTCAAATCGAGTTGAACAGAGAAATTACCGAAAGTATACCTACAAATATCCATAGGAGTCAAACCTGGGTGTACATTGTCCCCCGTTGCTTTTCAATATTTATTCCCAACAAATAAGTTAAAAATCGCTCAACAGATTTCGAAATGGCATTTATATAAGCAATTTGCAGGGAAAATGGAATTTAAGTTCTTTATTATAAACAAGTAAAAGAATAAGAATAGAAAAAACGCCGTCTTAAAGAGAGAGTAAAAGTTTTAAATATCTCGGAGCTACAATTACTGATCAATGGGGTTCCTCGAAGAAGATAAGATGACGAATATAATTGACAAGAGAGTGTTTACCAGTCATGACATTAATCTTGAAACAAAAACTCAATTTATAAAAGCAGACATAAGACTGGTAGTAATAGCTGTAAAAATGGAAAAAATCTGTGTATTTGGGAGATTTTACGAGGAACCAAAAAAATATATATGCAAAATACATGTAATTAAAGGAAGAGAAGGATTAACATGGCTGGCTGGATAACATTACGGACCTGGGACTGGATTCTTGTTCTATGAAAATTTGAAATGAAAAATATTTTCTTTGTAATATTTTTAATTTGACATTTATTTCCTTTACAAAATGTTTCATTTCACATTTTCATAGAAACAGAATTGAGCCCCTAGACTGGTATCCGAGATGTTACAAATCTATTGAGACACAGAAAAGTTTGTGGTTTTGTTAATTAATTTAAATTTATAAATAAACCTTATTAGTCGTTTATGTAGGGAAAACGAATTCGCAAATAAAGGAAAGAGAAGATAGTTCAATTTAAGCATCATTAGAGTAATAAATATAAACGGATAAGACTAACCCTCTGGATTTAACACATCCAGTGGAAAAGTCCTATCCTTTCCAATAAACAATTCTAAACTTACCTTTTTTTCAATAGAAAGAGCTCCGTTGTTTCCTTTTATTCGAATTCCTTTTTGATGATGACGTTGATGACGTTTTGAATAATTTTTCACACTTGGAAAATTATTTTTTGTTTTGTTATAAAAAAGTTTTTTTTTTGTAAGTTGTTTTTGTTGTTGTTGTATTTTATTTTAGATCGAAACGAAATTTTTCTAGCAAACTTTTTAACTCTATTGTTGGTGGTGTGTGTTTTAAAGTTTGCTTTTATGTGTGTCCAAACCAATAATTTTGAAAATAGTTCCCAATTTGTTGTGAAAAGTTCTTCAGTGATTGTTGTAACTTTTGGTTGTTTTAAATTTTGTTGGAAATTTAAACAAAAATTAATTTACTTTTTTTATTTAATTACACTTTATATTTGACGTCCTCATTTGTTAATTTAATATTGAGGAGTTTGTATGTTAATAATAAAATTTAAAAGTTACATTAAAATTGATTTCTGTGTTTTTTTAATTTAATATAAATTTTTGTGTTTTTTGTTTTAGATGATAAAGATGATAATTTATGGGTATTTTTGTATTTTTCTTGATAATATATATTTTGATATAATGTTATATTTTGTATTACATAATTATGTTGAAATTAATTATTAATTATTAATATTTTTATGCCGAAAGATATTTTTTTCATATTTTACAAAAATTTGTTTTTTACACTTTTGCTTTGGAATTTTGTTTTAATTTTTACCAAAATATGCCAAAATTTGTTTTCTTTTTCGTTTTGAGTTAAGCCAAACTTTGTGTTTTTCGACCGAAATAGGTTTGTTTTTATTTTCGTCGTTAAGCCAATTAATTTTGTTGTTAATTTTTATGCCAAAAATGTTTCATTTTTCAAAATGATTTGTTTAATTTCACATTACAACCATTTTAGGTTTTTGCGTAAGATTATTTTCTTCTTGTTGTTGTTGGTTTCTTGATGTATTATTTCCATTGGCAGTTGTTGTTCTGCTTAATTGTAGATTCATTGCCGTTGACATTTTGTTGTCAATTGAAGGTTGATGAGAAAAGGGATAATTATCTGTAATTAAAATAAAAAATATATATTAAAAATATTTATAAATTTGAAATTCAATAATCTATTATATATAAAAATTATATATAAAAATTGAAGGTAAACTTCTTTTCACTATATATAAATTATTTCGATATTAAATGTAATAATTAATTGTATATAGAATTCGTAGACAAACATTTTCTCAGTGCATACTCGTATAAAAATTTGGAATAAAAATCTACTCATCACCGTACCAAACATTATGGTTGGCAAATATCACAAACTGGAGTCATATTTAACAATTATTTTCAAGATCAAACAAGTTTCATAACTGGAGAAAACATTAAGAGAACTCTCAAGCAAACATTGTAGTTATCACAGTTGTTAACATTCTCATTGGCAAATATCACAATGTAAGGGCAGATTAATAGTAAGTTTACATTTACGAAATCCACTCGATTTCTACTGTCAATTCCATTGCTTAAACGTCAAATGAAATCCAATGGATTTCATATGAGTTGACGTATACGCAAAGGAATTGACAGTTGAAATCGAGTGGATGTAAACCAAGCATAACATAATAAGATAGCTTTTAAAAATGTATCACTTCAAGGCAGTTTATAGATTAAGCAAAATATTTTTATCACAGTTGTAACAATTTCTGTGAAATATCACCACATCAAATCATTCGTAAATCATTCTAGTAGAGTACTATTTTGAAATGGAAGTACAGCCTTCATTTGCTAAGCTATGTCTAGTGTAAAGCATAGAAAGTCCCATCTCACCTTTATTGCATTTGATGCACAAATTTCCCCCTCCCCCATCGCCGTTAAATATGGAAAAATATGCATTCACCTGCGACAGCCACTGCATTTAAATCAAAATAAAACTAAGCTACCACTTTCTTTCCCATCATCACAACAACTACAACATTTCATAAAACAAAATTAACGTAAAGAAGTCAAGTTTTCATTATTTTTCCAGCACAGTACAAATAAATCACACGGCAGAAGAGAAACACAAAAAAAACTTTGAAAAACTACCCCATTGCATGCAATATTTTTTCTTGTTCTTGTTCCTTTTCTATACTGTGATATGTGTTATTATAGTCTCGCTCTCCGCTCTATCGGGTTAAAACGTAACCAGAAATCTTCAACTCTCTTTGAAAAGAATATAAAAAAACAAACAAAATAAGCCGCATGCATGCAAAGTGTACGGCGTTTAACTGTGATAAATAAAATCATGATGATGATGTTGTTAATGATAATTAGGAGATTTAGAGTCAATTAAATTAAATATGAATGTTAATAGTAGAGTAGAAAAAATCACTTGCACACGAAGAAACACAATAAGCACAAACTTTCGTCGAGAATAACCCAGCAAAAGATTGTAAAGCTGAAAAATTGGGATATCTAATCAAAAGCAAAATTTGACATTTCGAATTTTTGATTTTCAACTCTAAATCGACTTTTCGATTTTTTGAAATTCGAAAAAAAATCAAATTTTCATTTTCGATTTAAACCGTGTTTGCATTAACCTGGTAACCTTCTTTATCAGGATTTATTTGCCGTTTGCGTTATGGAATTGGCATTTGAAATCCAGTGGGTTTATTAAATCCGGCTAAATGCAAAGGCGGTATTAAGATTTTCTTAATGCAGATCTATGTCATTCGACAATAGGTCTGTCTGCTTATTTTCCCGACAAGAACTTTCTCGGAGAGTAAAGAGTTTTTATTTTCTTTCGCAAGAATAACGTAAAAAGTAAACAGATACCCTCCCTGCAAAAACCTGCAAGCGATCAGTTGATTTGCCAAAATTGAACAATTAGTTCGCCATTAAAGGAACCAAACAAGCAAAAATGTTGTATTTCATTAAAAATAAAAAAGAAAATGACCAGAAAAAAATAAATTTTCCAGTTTCCAACTTGGTTCTCCAAAAGAAACAAAGCAACTGACTTGCTTTTTTCCTCAATAACATTGTTTTCAATTTGCATAAACATATGTCACCGAATAATTCAAAACAGCTGATTTATGGTTTGCAGAAAGAAGAAGAGTTGCAAGTGCTGGCAAGAAGAAAGTCCTGTCAAAATGTCTCTCTCGAATCGCTTTCTATTGCTGGACTTTTGTGTTAACAGACGACTACCAGCAACAATTGGTACAAATTGTTAAAAAATTTAGGTTAACCAGACAAACCTAATATGTTCCTTGGAAAATCGTTGTTGGGGTATTAAAAAGTCGAGTTTTCGATTTTCTCCCTAACCAAATCTCGTCTTTGATTTTCAAACTTATAAACAAAACAAAAATGCGACTTAACGATAGATTGAAAGTCAACTTATTGGGTCTCCATATCTCATAAGGGTCTAGTTATAAATAAAAAAAGGTTTAAGCATGCCATATTAAAATTTTCCAAATCATTGGTTGTACTCGAAAGTCTTCGATTGTAAAGAAAACTTTCGACAGCATTAATCATTACATCGACCTTTGTTGCCCTAATCTTATGGAAGCTTAAAGGGCTCTGCACATACGATCCGTTGAGTGTCGCGTTACAACAACCATATTAAAACTTCAAGAACAAATTTGGCATCACATATACATTTTTCATGTGGTTGTTGTTTTTGACCAGTGCCGAACAGCCATTTGTCGCTGGTTACGAAGATTTTCGGCATTTCACACACATACGATCCGAACGCAAAAGAAGAGCGTGCAAAAGAGAGCAAATATTTTAATTTGTTTCTGTTTTGTAGCTTGCGTGCATACAATCTTACTTACACACTGTCATAAATTGGCAATGTTTTGAAAACTTTCGCAGCTTTGTTCCCGTACTTTTTAATAGTAAAACTCGTAAGAGAGAAATAGAGAAAAATTTTTCTCACACAAGAGTTTTTTCAAAAAGTCCGGGAACGCAAAAATGGGAAAAACGTCAAAAAAGCTGGAACAAATGTCAAAGTCGGCGTACCAGCCAATCAGACGCCGGCATCCATGTTACTGCTTTTTTACACGTTCAAATTTGTCGAGTAAAAAGTTTTTAAAGAGAGCGTTATTCAGAGCCATTTTTTTAAAAGAGAAGTGAACATTTTACAACTTTTTTGTGTACGGGAACATGGTTTCGGGTAAAATGTGTAAAGGCCTGCGTACATAAGCTGCTCTGCCTGATTGCCTTGCTTTCCTGCTTAATTTTTGACATAATAAAAATAAAAGAATAAAGAAGGCCGAGCAAATTTCAAATTGGGTTGCCCTTTTCTTTTTTATTCTTTTATCAGAAGTAAGCAAGGTAAGCAGGCAAGGCAGCTTATGTACGCAGGCCTTAAAAGTCGTAAAAATTGTAAAAAACTTTTTAGTTCTTGAACAAAGCTCACATTTGTGGCTTCGTTCTTCTTGGTCGACACTGTTTTTGACGCGTTAAACGATACTCAACGGACCGAATGTATTTGGCCCCCGGTACCTATGAAGCCTAGCCGCTTGGCTTTCTTGCTCTGCTTCACTTCTGATAACAGAACAAAAAAGGCCGTGCAAATTTCGAGTTCACATTTTTGGTCTGTTCCAGAACCTGCAAGAATCTTATATTTTCGAAAATTTTACCATTTTTTCATAATAAAATTGAAAAAGTACATTCCGAGCAGTAATGTATCATCCGAGTTTACCAGTCCATTTCGTATTGTTATCAAGACATGTTAACTGTTTTCTTCCTCAAATGGGGGTTTCATTTAATTTGTATTTAATGCAGATATGAACAAAGCAGTACTCTAGCGTCGATTCATGGCACAAATACTACAGTCACACATATTATGTTGTGCTTCATTGATTTAATGTAATAGGTTATTTTTATTAATTTCCTCGTTGGAGTTGAGCTTAAAGACCGAAGATTTTTTGCAAGTGAAAAAGGAAAGCCGACGATTCGAACCCACACAACCACCAATTTATGTAACTAGTTTCGCCGTTACTTTTCAGCTTATCAGACATATCGGCTGTGGTAGTGGCTTCTATGTCATAGAACTTTTTCCTTCAAATGCAACGTGTATGTTCAATCTGTATGGCTTCCAATGCAAACGTTTTCTAGCGCAGCCTTTAGAAGTTATTAGTTTGGCTTTGAACTCTAGTTCATATTTTTGGTTCCTTATGATGCATACTCAACATTACTTCTGGATTTGAACATCGACAGTCCAAGGCATTTTTAGTATTCGTCGATATATCCATATTTCAAAGGTTTGCTTACTTTTTCATATCAGTAGGTTATACGGTAAACATCCCCATTATGCGCAGTAGGACCGACCAGACCTATGTATGTTTGATAAATCGAGTCTTCATTTCAAGATTGACGTTATACTGGTAAAAACTTGCCAATTCAGTTTGAAATCTTATATCCTTCGGAGAATTGTAACTCCAAAATATTTAAAACTCTTAACACTCTCTACGTTTGTATTTTGTATTTTTTATTACTGCGATATTTCTGTGATGAGTTCTCTTTCAAAATGCATTTTCTTTCACCATTGTACTGTACTAGCCATTTTTAATATTTCAAAGGCTTTTAACTTTATAATATCATTAGATTTTCCGGTCCACACCCCCATTGCGTACAGTAGGACTGACCAAACATACGATTTTACAAATCTTCTTCGTTTTAAGAATGACGTCAGGGGTGGTAAAAAACTCTATGGTACTTCAAAAATGCATTTCTCGCTCATTCTATTTGGCATTCTATGTCCTTCAAGGAATCCCATTGCTCACCACTTGTAGTAATTGTACCGAGATATTTGGTTTTCTGAATATCAGCGTTTAAACCATATTTGTCACAGCATGTTGTGAGTGTATCCACAAGATTCATTAAAGTTGCGTCATTTAATGCGGCTTAAAGAACAACCATTTATATAAATGCATTTCGAAATCAGTTGACTGATTTTTAAAATTTGTTCTGAATAAATATTGAGTCTGCCTGAGTCCTTACTTATACATTCGGTCATTTCCACGTTCATCCGGATTTGAGCAATCTGCTGCCAGTATAGACTCTTAATATATCTAATTTCTTTCTGTTCTATATTTATTGAGTTTAGAATGTCTATCAGTTTATCATGTAGCACATTGTCGAAGGCCTGTTCATAATCTATGAAACATAGGAATACCTATTTTTGGGTGTTTCTACATTTCTGTATCAAGGTATGTATGGGCTCTGCTGATTCCAACAACTGCTTTGAAGCCAAAGTAAGACGTTCTCAATTACATACAGTGAATAATGTGGACATGTAGGTATTCTTTCAATCATTTTGCCGTTCAACGCGATTTGAGCTATCTAAGACCAGTATAGACTTTTAATACATTCACTTTCTTTCTATATCTATTGAGTGCAGGATGTATATCAGTTTATCATGTAGAACATTGTTGAAGGACTTTTCATAATCTATGAAACATGGGAATGCATCTTTTTGCGGGCGTTTCTACATTTCAGTATCAAGGTCTGTATGGAAAAACTGTCTCGTCTGATTCCCACGCCTGCTTTGAAGCCGAACTAAGACATTTTTCAATTACAATTTCGCATTTTGGATATATTCTTATGTGAATAATTCTAAGAAATATTTTTAGAACATGGCTCATAAGACAATTTAGTCTTAATTCGTGGCAATAGTTGGCGTGATATTTTTTAGAAATTCTAATAAACGTTGATTTTAGCCACTCCTGTGGGTATTGGGCTGTATCATGGAATCCTTAAAAATCAAAAAAATTGAGTAATTTCCTGCTCTGGTGGGGATTAAAATATACAGAGTAACTTATCTCATAATCTTATTGATACATAGGCTTAAAATTAATTTCACCAACACCAACTTGTCAATATATGACAATCTTAAAATTACAGGTCATTTCTATATGTTAACTTTCCTAAGTGTTATTAATTCCTTTCTTTTTCATTTGGCATAATCTATTAAAATGTTTTACTGGGTTGGGTAAAAACATACAAATCTATGGTGACTTGCAGTTCATAACATCATAGCTGGGCCAAAGTGTATTCATACATATTCGCATGCATCCATGAAAATAAAACTGCAATGCTGCATAATTGTGGAAAAATCAGGAGCAGCAGGATAAATACATATAAAATTGTTGTATTTAAACAGCAGCAACATTATTATTATCATCATCATCACCATACACAATCCTTGCAACTACCACCAATTTAGCAATTCAACCACCACCCATTTGTGTTATGGTTTGCATTAAGAGAAAAGGCCGGTTTTTACTGCAGTGGTAGTGTGGCATAGGCAGTTTCTCGGTAGTATGTAATCGAACAGCTGTATTTTTACTGCAATGCATTCAGCGGCAGGCAGCAACCCTCCTCTCAAATGGGGTGTTATGTTGTTGTGTTTTGTAAAAAAAAAACAAAAAAAATCCCAATTCATGTAAAATCATTCATTGGAAAATTTATGGTAAGATTTCTGATAAGATTTTCATTTTCCTTTCCCCTTTTTTGGTGCATGAATCAAGGATAAAGGATATGTGAGTTTTATAAGCATTGCAACACCAAATAAAAATGGGGATGATGATGATCTAATCTAAAGTGCATGTTGTGTATATACATAAGTTTTTTAATGTCGATTGTTTTTTTATGTTTGCGTTGATTTTTGTTTTGCGGAGTTTAGATAAAAAACGGATAAACAAAAAATTAGAAAACTGCAAGGGAGAAAAGTTTTGATTTGTTTGAAGTACGGAGATTGAGTAGAGATTTTCCAAGAAGCATATATGAAATTGTAATTTAAGTTTAAAAAAAATGTTTGCCTTAGTTAATAACCCAAAATTACGACTACTTTCGAAATATAAAAAAGCAAGTTAAATAAAACACTGTAATGAATAAAATCGTTATTAATTCCATATTTTATATGCAAATATGAAACAATTGATGGTAGTTACTATAACAAAGCTAATTTTTAATTTATTTCGTCAATTAGGTATAGATGGCGCCTGTTTGGATGACAAAAAAAATAGCAGTCCAACTGCAACAATATTCGAGGTCTCATATTAAATGAAATGTTACCAACGTTTGGAAATGCAACAAAATGTGCGAAATTGTTCGAAACAAGTGCTGAAGTCTTTGTTGTTGGATTTCTTTACTTTTTATTTTTTGAAATTCTGTGAATCTCATCTTCAGGAATTAAAATACAGTAAGACCTATTAACTATATCACAGTGATTCCTAATAATTAAGGTAGACATTAGGAAAAAAAATATATATATATATCAATATATTTACTTCTCCTTTCATTGATATAAAATACGGTTGTATCGTCCAAAATCTCAAGAGTCGTATTTATGCCTTCTAAGTCCTTTGGAGTATAAAAAGATAATAGTCCACTCTTTCACATCTACGGTCAATGGGTTTTCTATCAATAGATTTAACCACAAGGAGGTCTAAAAGGGTTTCTCGATCGAGAGAACCGCCTCTCTATATAGTAGGGAACGGGTACGCCCCCATAGATCGGACTATGAAGGTTTACAAGTATGATTAGATGTCCGGCTACAGGTGTTATCAGTCGGCAAATCGGATTACTTATACTGGAAGAAATATAAACTAATAACTAAATAAAGATATCCCTAGATTTATAAGAATGAAATCACAAATCATGGCTACATGTCTGGAACTGCACTACATGCGCATAATAATGACTAAACACCATTCAGTCCACCATATACACAAAGCTGCCATGGGATTACTAGCTTCATAATTAGATCTAAAAAGCGACAACTTTATTGGAATGAAATCACTAGTTTTTTCGCCTAGTAAGTATGGGGAATCAATTAATCCACCTATTAATTTTATGATAAAGATTGCCTTCAACAAAGAACGTATTCCCTCGAGTGTCAGCGTCAGTTCAAATAACCTTAGACGACTTATAAAAGAAAGTCTATGTAGACTTCGAAAAATAAGCAATAGAAACTGATTTTGAACAGATTCAATTCAATGTCCGAATAAAACTTCAATGGAATACAGGCATACTCTTCTACAATTGAAAACCTTCATTGTCCCCTTTTCAGGTAATCTATGTTTTGAAAGGGTCCCAACTCCAATACTGGAGGAACCAAATTGACGAACAGACATTTGTACCTTGAAACTCAATATTTCGAAATTCTTTGAAATGCATCTTTGGGGAAATGTTCTATGATTAAAATAAATAAAGTACGACTTATCAACTATATCACAGTTATTGCTAATGCTTTATACATTCGCTTTATAAATTCCAATAATGTTCAGACTATTCCAAATATTCTTGGATCTAATTTACACGCTTCAATATCTGCAGGAGTATAAAAAATAAGTTGGCAGATATTTAAAGCTTTCAAAAACCACGGTTTCGCATAAGTATTTGAGCTAATCTGTGGTTTTGTTTAAGCTTTCAAAAACCACGGTTTCGCATAAGTATACATTATTCCCTTTTGAACTAATCTATGGTTTTGTTGAGGCATATCAAGGAACCAAACTGACGACCTGACGTTTGGATCTTGAAATTCAATTAGCGTTTTGTTATCAATCTTTTTATTGTTAATAGAAAAAGTGATCTTTCGATCTTAACGCCTTTGTTGTTGTATTTACTTATTTTCCAATATTTCAAAATTCTTTGTATTTCATCTTCAGGGAAATGTTCTACAATTAAAATAAAGTACGACTTATTAACTATATCACAGTGATTCCTATTGCTTTAGACCATCGCTTAATAAATCCAAATAATTTTCAGACCATTTAAAATTTTCATGAACCTAATTTACACTCTTCGATATCTCATAAGTATGAAGAATGAGTGGCAGATATTTGAAAAATATCTCCATTGTTCCCTTTTGAACTAATCTAAGGCTTTATTTAAGCCAATCAAATAACTCAGGGTTCCAAACCCAATACTGAAGGAACTAAACTGACCACCAGACATTTGAAATTCAATGAGTGTATTTGTTTTTCGACCTTTTTTTATTGTTAAAAGAAGATGTTTTTTTATCGAGCTTAATGCCTTCATTTTTGTATCTATTTAATTTCCAATATTTCAAAATTCTTGAACTTCATCATCAGGGAACTGCTTTACAATAAATAAAGCACAACTTATTAACTATATCACAGTGTTTCCTAATTCTTTCGACCATCGCTTAATAAATTCCAATAATGTTCAGACTATTCCAAATTTTCATGAACCTAATTTACACTCTTCGATATCTGCGGGGTATGGCAAATGAGTTGGCAGATATTTGAAGCTTTCAAAGACCATGATTTCACACAGATCTTGAAAATTCTCTATTGTTCCCTTTAGAACTAAGCCAACTCCAATACTGGAGGAACCAAGCTAACGAACAGACATTTGGATCTTGAAATTCAATGCGTATTTTTACGACCTGTTTTATTGATAATAGAACTGTTTTTTCGATTTTAAGGCCTTTGTTGTTGTATTTATTTAATTTCCAATATTCCGTAATTCGGTGAATTGCATCTTCAGGGAAATGTTCTACAATAAAAATAAATAAAGTACGACTTATTAAATAAATCACAGTGTTTCCTAATTCTTAATAAATCCCAGTTTTATTCAGCATATCCAAATTCTCATGAATCTTATTGACAGTCATCGATATCTTCAGAAGTATAAGGAATGAACTGGCAGATTATGAAGCTTTCAGGGACCATGGTTTCAAACAGGTGTTCAGAATTTTCCATTGTTCCACTTTGAATTTGAAACTCAAGAACTGTCCAAACGTATTTTAATTATTTTCTTTTTTGAGTTGTTGGACACTTCCTACTGCAGATTTTTTGTTTAAACCAATCAGTCAAAACTGCCAGGGTCCTCAGGAAGTGGCCAAAATAATTTATTTTTATAACTGTTTTTTTTTTTTTTGTTTTTTTGAGTTGTTGGACCCTTCTTATTTTCTGGCGTTATTTTATCGACAGCCTCTTATATCCATTTGTTTGTTTCACGGTAGGTACTTAGCCTGCGAACTTTTTTTCATAGAAAATATATCCAAGGTTTGGTGATAATCCAGGTATTATTGCTTAATTTGTTTGTTTTGTTTTAACACTGAGAAAATATTTGCATATTGATGTTTTTATGTAAAAATATTTTTTAACTTTGCATATCGATGAGTTTTGTTTAACTGAGTTTTTATGTAAAAATATTTTTTTTAACTTTGAGTATCACCGATTTTTGAGTTTTCACGTAAAAATTAAAAAAAAAAAATATTATTAACAATAGAAAATTTTTATTGTTTACAATGCACTTCAGTTTTTTAATCTTTGTGATTCTTTTTAATATCTGTTCACATTTGAAAATATTTTTATTTAAATTTAAAAATATCATGTTTTTAATTTTAATGCATTTTTGTGTTGTTTTTTTTTTGCATAAATTATTTTTTAATTGTTTATTTAATTTTTTTTTTAATTTTTTTTGCACTTTATTAATAATCACAGACTATCCTTTACTGTTTATTTTCCATTTTTTATTTATTCACTTCGATATGTAATAACACAAATCAAAATATTTTTGTTGAAAAAACTTTTTATTACCGCTTTTTCTGCCATGCAAAGCGCTTTTATTTGCAATTTGTTGTATTTCAGCTTCTGCTGCAAGGAGAAGTTGTTTGATGGTTGCACTTTTCCCGCACTGCTTTTGAGTACTTTTTCTTCAATTTTTCTTTTGCTTTGATTTTGTTCCAAAAATTTTCATTTAATTATTTTTTTTTTTGTTTCTTTTAAAACAATTTCCTTTTTTTTATTTATTTCTCATTGATGCAATTTTTTCTTATAGCTTTCTTCTGTTTGGGGAATATTTTGCAAATGTTATTGTTGTTGGTGGTGGAAAGAAATTGTTGTTGTTTCTTTTTTTGTTTAACTATTATTGGTGATTGATTTAGATTTTTTTATTTTGTTTTATTATTGTAATAATTTGTTGTTGTTAATTTAAGATTATTTTTGTAATAATTGTTGTTTTGTTGTATTTTTCGGTTGAACAAAAACTTAAGAAAAAACGTTACGAGACGTGTAATAATAGTGCACACACTGCGACGAGCGAGCGAGCACCTCCGAAACCTAGGTCCGAATAGACGAACATGAAATTTGTGAATTGCGTTTCTGGCCCACCAACCACCGATAACCACTGTATGCTTGCTTTGCTGCGTTGTGTGTCACTCACGGCTTGCTTGCTTTCAGCAAATACACAACAAAGTCAGCAGAAGAGTCACTGGAAGTAGCAAACGCAGCAATGAACGAACAACAAACACACATAGAGTACAGCACTAACAACAACAACAAGCACACACCACTACGTCGTGTAGTAAAAAAGGCAAACGCAAGAGTTGCCAACAGAAGCAGCGAAATACAGCACACATTCAATTGTGGTTGTTGTTGCCATTATTCTTTCTCAAACATCAAAAAGATGCAAAGAGCGCATTTTGTTATGTTGCCCCACTATTGTAGTTATTGCTATTGCTAATGTCATTGTATCCCCATATCGCAGACGCACTCGTTAGCTTTACTCACGAACATTGAGAGAGGGAGAGAGAGCATTTTAAGTAGCCAAAAAATTTTTGTATGAAGCTTCCAATATCACACTAACAAATTCTAATTCAAATAATACGCGCAAAAAAGCCCGCCTGCAGAGCTGTCATAGATGAATGGGAGAGGAGAGAGAATTAATAAAGCGCAACATTATTTGTGTTTACCAAAGAGAAGGAAATGTTTACAGCGCTGTCACATTGACGCCAGCAGAAAAGTGCAAATCATTTGTTGTGTACGAAAAAGCCCAAGCAACCAACGACAATCCAGTTTCATACACAACAGAAACAAGAACGCAGTGACAAAAGGAAATCCAAAAGAAAACAAAACACAACACTTTACTCTCCCATTGAAGAAATATCTCAAATAAACTTGTGCTCTTTTCTAACGTATCCGTGGGATACTTTTCTCATTGTGGTTCTTGTTTTGGCAAATGCCAGTGTATGAGTGTGCTTTGCAGCAAACCAACCTTCTTTTAAGCTCTTTATGAGCATGACAAGCCTTATAAATGGACTGCAAATGCAGAATTTGCGTTTCGTTTGCTTGGAGTATTTGCATTTCCCCTTTTCTTAGCGGAATACAAGGTTTTAGGGTTGCCAAATCTAAATGGAAATTGCTGATACAGTTAATTCTTATGTTGGCACAGCGGAGAAGAAGTTAAAGTCGAGATTGTTGAGTGGTCATAAATTGGATCAAAAACTAAAAAAACCAAGCGCTTGCAGCATGAAATTGTTCCAAGGATGTGGATGTTTTAACACAAGAAAGCAACGGTAGTCGCATATACATATGTACATACATATGGGGGAAATTTTTTAAAATCGATTTTTCTATTTTTAAAAATCCAAAAAAAAAAATTTTTTGATGCTACATAAATTATTTTTGGTACATACTGTATCGGACAAAACATTTGCAACAGACACATACAATTTAGTTTTAGCGCTATAATATTTGTAAAAATCAACTTTTTGTTCAATTTTTCAGCATTAAAGTGTTCTTCATACTCCAAAGAAAACACCCACAATTAGTTTTTGTACCTTATAACGGTGTTCCACTTTTAATAGTGCACTTAAAATATGTAAATATCCCATATTTCAGCAAGACAAAACAATTGCAACTCACTACGCTGCTATATAAATAAGGCTCAAATTATGATTTTTTACATTAATTTTGGGTCACATCCAGATTTTTATTAGTTAAGGGTCTCTTTAAGACTGAATACACCAATTTTATAATGTTAGAAAAGTTACATAATGAATAGGAACATAATATTTTAATTTAATTTTTATTTGGCACTTGACACGTTTGGAAAAGGCCTAGGAAATCGTATAACGGGGGAATATAATCTAGTATTATCCCTCAAAATACCTTATAGTTGAATACGAAGTCCACTCAAAATAAATGAAATGCATTTTTCCACGTTTTTGTGTGATTTAGTCCGCTGAAGTCCATATAACGAGGGCCTGATGTGAATATCGGCCCCATATCGGGCCCATTTATGGAGGTTCCTTAAAACGACAAAAGTGAAAAATGTTAGTTCTGTATCGGAATTAACCATAGAAAAATATTACGATTATATAAAAACACTTGGACTATATATGGAAGCCCCTCTTGCCATATTCTCAAACTTACTGGCGACTAATGCCCCATCAGGCATAATGCAACAAATAATTAAGTTGGTAATGGTGAGATGGTGTCTGTATTAGAGTTGGACAATTTTAATCCTAGTTCACTGTCTTAGTTCCAAAAAGTATGTGTAATGTCAAAATGGCGTGTGAAATTACGTAGTTTTTTCATACATACGATGTGGATGATTGGAACTGCGTAGTGAACTAGATCGTTCTACTGAAATAGACTGACACAATTCCAGTCTGTATATCGTCCAAATGCTATTATATTATCGTAATGTTTTTTCTAAGGTTAATTCCGATACAAACACAACATTTATCACCTCTGTCGTTTTAAGGAACCTCCATAAATGGGCCTGATATGGGCCCATCAGGCCCTCGTTATATGGACTTCAGCGGACTAAATCACACAAAAACGTGAAAAAATGCATTTCATTTATTTTGAGTGGACTTCGTATTCAACTATAAGGTATTTTGAGGGATAATACTAGATTATATTCCCCCGTTATACGATTTCCTAGGCCTTTTCCAAACGTGTCAAGTGCCAAATAAAAATTAAATTAAAATATCGACACCTCCAAATAATAGTATGCTAAGTCTAAAAAGTGAGTTTTGCAGGAGAAGCTCTCAAAGTTTGAAAATTTTTTTTAAGTTCAGTACTATGCTAAGTCAATATTTGTTTATAACTTCTATTCTGATTGACCGATCATTACCAAAATTAGACAGAATTTAAGTTAAAGGACGTTCGACACCTCCAAACAATAGTTTGCTAATTCTGAAAAGCGAGTTTTGCAGGACAAGCTCTAAAAGTTTGGAAATTTCTTTGACCTTCAGTACTATACTAAGTAAATATTTGTTTATAACTTCTGTTCGGATTGTCCGATCATTACCAAAATTTGACAGAATTTAAGTTAAAGGACGTTAAATATAAAAATGTAAAGAACTTGAAAACATGCTAAGTCGACTTAGCATACTATTGTTTGGAGGCGTCGATATTATGTTCTTATTCATTATGTTATTTTTCTAACTTTATAAATTGGTGTATTCAATCTTAAAGAGACCCTTAACTAATAAAAATCTGGATGTGATCCAAAAATAATGCAAAAAATCATAATTTGAGCCTTATTTATATAGCAGCGGAGTGAGTTGCAAATGTTTTGTCTTGCTGAAATATGGAGTATTTCTTTTAAGTGCGCTATTAAAAGTGGAACACCATTATAAGGTATAAAAACTAATTGTGGGTGTTTCCTTTGGAGTATAAAGAACGCCTTAATGCTGAAAAATTGAACAAAAATTGATTTTTACAAATATTATAGCGCTAAAACTAAATTGTATGTGTCTGTTGCAAATGTTTTGTCCGATACTGTACATGTACATACATATGTAGATAAATAAAAAAATCGTCATTCAAAATATGTTTTTGTAACTATCCTTGACTTTTGCGCGCAAAAGATATGACCGTTTTAATTTTTGTATTTAGAAAAAAATCTAAAATAATAGCGCTTTGATATAATATACATATGTATGTACATATATAATAAGCTGTTATAAATAGGCAGCGGAATTTTATGCAAATTTTGGGACTGGGCATATTTTTGGCTCCTGATTAAATTGCAATCGAAACATATGACATAAGCAAAATTATGCAAACTGCATAAATTTTTGCATATGCAAAACAGGCAAGTCAATAAAATAGAGAAATGTATAACCACAGCCTCAACCTTCAAAATACCGAATATCGGGAGGTACGTTCTATGGGGGCTATATGAAGGACGGAACCTAAACCGACATATTTTAAGTGAAAAATTTCAGGTGGAAAGTTTTATACCCCCAACGAAGACTAAATACCAAATTTTAGTCATTTCGGTGGGATATTGCGGCTACAACTTTCAAAATACCGAAAATCGAGAGGTACCGTTCTATGGGGGCTATATGAAGACGTGGACCTATACTGACAAATTTTAGGTGGAAAGTTTTATACTCCCAACGAAGACTTTATACAAAATGTCAGCAATTTAAGTGTGATGGTGAGACCAAAACCTTCAAAATATCGGAAATCGGGAGGTACCGTTCTATGGGGTCTATATGAAGACGTGGGCCCATGCGGACAATTTTCAGGTGTAAAGTTTCAGCCATTTCGGTGGCATTTTGAGACCACAAATCCTCGTATATATTTTTGCATATGGTTTTGCATATGCTCATTTTATGCAAATATGTAAAAATATATCAAAATATGCAAACATTTCTGGGCCTAATTCGTTTTATTTTGTTATAAAACGAGTTCCTGTCTAATCAGATTTTCTCTACGACCATCCTAACCATGTATGTATTTGCATATGATTCCGCTGTCTAGTTATAAGTCATTGCCGTTATAATACGTTTACATTGTACTGTATTTAGTAAATACAATGGATTTAATTTGTATATTCCATTTCATATACGTCAAATAAATCGTGATAAAGGATGTTAGCTTTACAAAAAGCTCTAATGTAAACATGGAATTAACTGAATTTGTTCCCTTTGCGAACACTTTTCATGTATTAATTAGCGAAAAATGATGAATAGTTGTGATAAAAATGTCGGGTTTTTTGCAAAAATTAGTTGTCGACTTGTCTAAAACCAGATTAAATGTATAAATAAAAAAATTAACACACGTAATTCAACAATAATAGGCAAAACCAATAATTTACACGTAATGCAAGGTGTCATATAAATGTTTTCAAAATGTAATCAAGGTTCCCCATATTTTCGGTAAATAATTAATAATCATGAGATTTTATGAATTTTATTCTTCACAAGGATTACCTATTAACAATTATCAACAGCATTAGGTATAGAATATCCCTACTAAGGTGGTTACCATATGTACCAATTGGGTACCAGATCATATTACATATAAACAATGTCCTATAGGTCTCAAACCGAGAATATCTAAAAACTAAGACGTTTTGTGAGTTTTTTAGTTCCCCAGAATGGAATGCCATTAATTACAATAAATATTACCTTCAGCATAATTCAATCGGGAGGGTTGCCAGATCAAGTAAAAATGTACCAGGCCATATTAACAGTAAACGAGACCATCTATGTGGGTTCATAACCTGGGCCTAAAAGTGGTTTATTAACTCAAAATTAATTAAGAGATAAGAATATTTCATGTAACAGTCGAAAAATAGCACATTTGGAGACTAATACCCTAGACCACATTCTTAATGCACAAAATCAAATTGAATGTAAAGGGCATTTAGTTATTTCAATATGGCAATACCGTAGAAGAGGGCCCATATTCATATGAGGGAGAGAGCATATTCATGCTCTGAGACACAAGGAAAACAAAAAAAAAAAACGGGGCAAACAACAACAAAACAGCAATCAGCTGTTTCGTAAATGCAGATACTGTCGTCTATCAGGCTAAAATTAAATGCACATGTTAATGCAAATTAACGATGCCGTCTGTCTAGGGTGTAATATTTCTAAGGGGTATGGGGGTACAGATTTTGACAATTTTCAGAAATGCTAACTACGACCTATTGGAGACATTTTGTGTACTCTGAAGTAATACTGTGACATATTTTTCTAAGTGACGGAGATATAATGCCAAAGTGTTACCATGGAAGCCAAAAAACTTAGAGAAGTCTCTGAACTGGTTGTAAATAGTTGAAATCGGATGTCTATTACAAAATCAACACCTTACATAAGCATTTGTAGGCGATTTTATGTACTTTTTTGTCATATATTGGTTTGTCTGAGGGAATGTTCTTATGTCTTAATTCAATTTCAGTTAAATAAACCACGTTTAGGCCCTGGTTATGGGCCTAGGTGACCCATATTGGGTAAAGTAGTTTATACGTATTTTAAGCATTTCTGGAAAAAATCAGACCGATCCGACGATACAAGTGGGACCACTGTGCCCTTGGGTCCCCTAGGGGACGTGCTTTTTATCCGATAAAGGTAGTGATATTGGTTTGTCTGAGGGAATGTTCTTATCCCTTAATTACATTTCAGTTAAATAAACCACGTTTATGCCCTGGTTATGGGCCTAGGTGACCCATATTGGGTAAAGTAGTTTATAAGTATTTTAAGCATTTCTGGAAAAAATCAGACCGATCCGACCATACAAGTGGGACCACTGTGCCCTTGTGTCCCCTAGGGGATGTGCTTTTAATCCGATAAAGGTAGTGAGCTAAAATGTGCCGCACGTTCACCCATAAGAACGATGGAAACTTGGGTTGAGCGTCGAGTTAGTAACCTATCACTAAAAAGCAACCTACTATATAAAAAAACAATGAAAAATGAACTTCTCTAAAGTTGGCCAAGTTGTTTTAAGGACCATGATCCGCGAATTTGACCCTGAAAATTCCTGATTCTTTACAGAGTAGGTGCAGTTCGCAAATTGGCGGAAGTATCGCCTTACACGACCTCAAACTATTATACACAGTATTATAGCCGCAATGAAACGAAACATCAGCTAGGTGTTGGATTTATAGGGAGATTTAAAAACCTGGTCTCCAGTTGCACTCCGTTTGATGAGAGAATTGTCACAATTCGTATAGAAGCAAAGTTCATTAACATCCGTCTCATCGGCACCCATGCCTGACCGAGGAGAAAGATGAACAGACAAACCACATATTCTACGAACGCCTACAGAGAGCATATTTATACACATTTAAAGGAGCTGCTTACATGCATACATATACCAAGGCTAATTAGGAGCCGCTTAAAAATGGAAAGTTACGCATTCATGATTTAAACCATACAATATTTGCAAAAACATGAGTTTTTTCTCAGTCAGAATATAATGGACTGATTTCATACCCAAAGCCGAAATCCTGAGAAAAAAATAGATAGATTCCAAATTCTGTACGACTTCTAAGTGATGCCAGAGGCATAGATGCTTTTGCAGATATCCCAAATATTACAATTTTTCTTATATTATTTTGGTATTATGTACTATTTTTTGTTTTTGCAAAAACTGAAAAGCCAGTTGATAATTCCCTTCGCCGGGATGAAATCATGATATTGGTAGCTAACAGTAAATTTTGCAGGCAGTGTAAACATAAGGTTTTGTAAACATTACTCTCTATAATAGAGAGTAATGATGAAGTTAAGCCAATGGGGGAATAATCCAGACTTAAGCAATAATATGAATGAGTCTATAACAAAACAAACGAAAAATTGTTATCGTAAGAAAAATGATTAGATTCTTGCGGGAACAGAGCAAATATTTGTTTTTATTGCGCACAGATACCCAGCAAAATTTGACGGATGGGGTTCTTTGCGATGACGTGATTTCATGTCATCTTTTGCATTGGTGTAAAGGAAGTCGTGGAAGATCCGATCTTTTCATTAGGATTTGAACCAATGCAAAGGAAGTCGTGAAAGATCCGATCTTTTCATCAGCATTTGTACCCATTCCATCGATCTAATAGAGATGATGTTTGTGTTTTTATTTACACACCTGTTTATTTTCATTTTGGTATGTTCCAGTACTGCAAAAATCTACTAATTTTTACTATTTTTTCCGATAACATAAAGGAAAAATTGTTACGTTGTAAAAATAAGTAGATTCTTGCAGTTTCTGGAACACACCAAAGTTGTTAGAACTGTCGTCGTGATGTTGTCTTACATTTCCTGCATATCAAACAACTAAAACTTCTAAACAATTGGTATTATATGAAGTCCCAACCATCGAGCTAAAAATAGAATCGGACTGCACACATTGCTATTTTAAAAGTTCCCTTGTCTGTTCTAAATCTGACATAGAATGAAATCAATCAAATCTCGCTTCTTGGAATTTGAAAAAAAGTCCGAAACGAAAAGGAACAAGAATCTGAAAATAAAGAAGAAACTACTTTTGGAAAGAAACAATTAAAAATAAATTAATTAAGCATAAATTGTATTTTCCATGGTTTAATAATAAAGGTTAGCCAAAGCTTTATGTCAATTTAAATTTTTTCATTCGAGTATGCCTAAAACTTCAAAACAATATAAACAAACTGTGTATGTGTGTGTAGTGTTTGAATAATATGCCAAAGAATTTTAAAAACAATCGAATTCAATGATTTTTAAAATTGTTTTTAGACCATTTGTATGGAAGAGATTGGTGAGATTTGTATTGAAACAATCAGTTGATCATATTCACAATTCGATTATGTGGAGAAAACATAACTCTTCATTCATTTTTCTCGTTTTTTATAAAATGCTCAAAAAATGCATTGTAAACAAACTCACTTGTTGATTTTATTTTGAAGTTTTAGGAATTCAAGAAAAACAAGGGTTCTATAGATTTTTTTCATTTAAATCTACCTCTTTACTTATACCATGGTATTTTCCATAAAAAGTCTCTCCTCCCCGTTCGTTACATTTTGTTCTTAGAGATCCCTAAAGCAAGCCGGGTTGTAGATCCCTACATATTTCCGTCACTAAACAAAAGAGTATAAATTACCAAAATGTTGTTATAAAATAACAAAATTATAAAATAAAAGTAATTTACGAAATAAAAATACTTAAAGGAGTGCATTTGGAGTCCATGTCGAAATCTGAACTGGTGATGGGAAGATAATTGAAAAAACCTTTTGTAAGATGAAAGAATATCAGTTGCGGAGAACGGAGGAAGTAATCTTTTGCGTTGCAGCGGTGGTGATTACATTGCAATTTTGAATGTAAACTTTTGAAAAACTAAACTGATAAATTAATAGTAGTTATTTCATGAATTCGTTTGAATTAATAAAGAGTTTTGTTTTTCATGAAAACCATATTTCAATACAGCATTTCCATTTTCTAAACAATACATGAAAATTTCATGCCAAGGGGTTGGTGAAAATGACATGTCAAAGCATTGGTTAAAATGACATGTCAAAGCATGGGTGAAAATGACGTGTCAAAGCATTGGTGAAAATGACATGTCAAATCATTGGTGGAAATGACATGCCAAAGCATTGGTGGAAATGACATGTCAACGCATTGGTTAAAATGACATACTTAGGATCCAGAAAAGAACGTCATCTTTTGGGGTCCACGCTCATATAAAATTCATCGATGAAGATGCTAAAAAGATGACATGCTAGATCACTTGCACCCATGATTGAATGTCAATTTTCAAAACGAGACCTTAAAACCAGACCTAAAGGGAAAAGAAGAGTTACATGGCAAGATACAGTACTCTAAGAACACAAGTACAAAATAGAGCAGAATGAAGACGATTTTGCAAGAAACCTCTACACTGAAAGGTATACAGATGTCAGTAATAAGTATGTAAATGTTAGACCCCTTAATCTAGCCCAGTTGTAAGCTATGCTAAATCCGTTTCGGCCATTCTGTGAAACAATTTTGGATTCATTTCCCTCAGAAGGTAACATCACCTATTACCTACGATATGGTTTATTTAGTTCCTCAGGGATGGTCCAACTGAAACTCGTGGATGGGTGTTTCAGTGCTGACGTTGTTTAAAGCGAAGTTGCTCTCGATGTGGTGTATTACCTCCAGTTATCCGCTTTCCACTGATCTTACTTAAACGAATGCATGTTGTTGGTATTTACTATACTGTTTGCGATCTTCACCGTGGTGCAGCGGTAAACACGACAAAAAATAACTACATATTTTGCTCGACATACCCTTGTTAAAATATTGGGTTAGTAAAGGGTTTTGTAATGAGTATATGTGCTGGGTAGTGATGGATTTTTGAGGATACAAAGTAAATTCAATATTTCAGGATTTCAAAAGTTTCAGGATTATTCGTCTTTGAAAACGCTAACACTAGTATTTATTGTAATAATAATGACTATGTTTTACGAGTAATTTGGAAATTCGAAATTAAGTAGTCACTAAAATCTCTATAGTCTGACCTACGTTTTATAGTCTATCAAAAATAATTTTTAGAACCCAAGATAATGGTTCTGATAGCCTTTTTGAATACATCGAATTAACAAAATCCTTTTGGAATGGTAACACTGCTGCTCTTCGTGTGGCATCTATCCAAAGGAGTTGTGCGTGTGTGCAGCGTTTCCGTGCTTTAATCCAATTGGAATGTTGGTGGTAGAGCATTAGCAACATTGCCTTCGTGCTGTCGTCATAGCTGCTGCCACAATGAGCTAACGCATTTGTCGCATGCAGGCAAGTAGTGTTTTATTGCCGTTTTTCTCCATCCACATGCTGCTATGGTGGTTTTCCTTTCTGTATTGCTTTTTCCCTTTTAAACCACACTTTATTGTGTATCCTTTTTCTGGCTATGATGCCAAGCAGCCTAACGGACTGTTTGCCAGCCATTTCATCAAATTCAATTAGTTTTCCCAGATTGTGTCATTCGTTGTCGCTCTTCGCATACATTTCGTATGAAAGAAAATCCCTTTTATGAAAAAGGGTTAAATTGCATATTCAGTATACCATATAGAATTGACATCCTGAATCCTTTGCATTGCATTATCCTTATTTCTTAATACTCTCATCTTGCTCGCCGCCCTTCATCAGAGTGAATGTAACTCTCAGTAGAAACGACACCCAAGGGGTGAGTTTTAGAATATTAGGATTTCTATGCGTTTCTATGCTGTTTTGGGAAATTGATAGACATTCATATCTGGTTGTTTTAGATCCTTTATGATTATTGTTTTTGTTTCTTATCATGTTTTTGTTGTATCAAATAGTCACAGTCAGTCATATGCAAATGACTAAATTCAGGATTCTTTGTTATTTTTTGTTTTGTTCTGTTCCATGCTATTTGCTTTGTATTGAAATCTTGTTTTCTAGACCAAAATACAATGGCTCCTCTTAATGCACTATTATAATAGATAACTTGAGTCGGATTTTGTTTTTTTTTTTGCATTTGAATAGCTCGTTTTCTAAGTCATAGAGGAAGATCCCCTTTCCGTTGATGATTCCTTGAAGAAAATCAAATGCAATTAATTTTTTATTCAAAGAAGAATTGCTAATTTTTCCTTTTGAGTGGAAATTTGTGTTAGCTTTTATGGGATTTTTAGGACAATAGCAAATGCATAAATATTGAATTTAATAAATCTTGTTTATGATCGACAATAGCATTAAATTAATTCTTAATAATAAATATTGCAATTTAAAGAAACTTGCCTACAATTTAAGCTAAATTCATAAGAACTGTAAGAAAATGTGCCTCATATCGTTGAATATAATAATAATTGTTCCACAAACATCCCAGATGGGACAAGGGAGACTTCTCTCATATCAATGAGTGCACGCCGATTCATATTGGCTCAATGATATGGGACCTACTTTTTATTGCCGAGTCCGAACGGCGTGTCTTACGACACCACTTGTAGAGAAGTTTTTCATGGCTTAAATACTCAGGAAATGTCGCCAGCATTACTGAGGGGGAATTTTGCCACCGTTGAAGATTTTGATGTTTGCTTGGCCTGGGATTCGAACCGCAGACCTTCTGAGTGCAAGGCGGACGTGCTAACCATTGCACCACGGTGACCCCCCCCATATCGTTGAATTCGTTTTCAAAAAAAGAACAATTGGTAATATAAAGTTATTATTTTAGACTGGATTTTATGTTACGTTTAATTTTTTATCAGAAAATTTTAAATTCAAACTTATTCTACAATCGGTTGTAAATTGCCTCATGACTTTTTATACTTTCCACCATTATATGGAGGGTATAACTTACTTAGCTGGCCCATTACAGAACATTTGTTCCATAGGCCGAACTAAGAAAAGATCTCCATTACTCTATTTGTTGCTTCGCACTCTGGAATACCGCGCATTTTCATCTCTTCATGCACTTGTTTGCGCCATCTATTCCTTGGCCTCCCAACTCTGCGTGCACCACCCAGCGCACAGTGGATCCACCCATTGGCCAAAAATAAAAAAATGAATGTCAAAATTTTGGTACACTATCTGGCAACTCTGACAGCTATGACATGGACCTTTTTGAAAATATTAATTTTTGTTTCATTCGAAAGCGATCTTCTTAAGAATAACTTCAAAAGTCGGAACATTTGACTAATATTTTTTGTTGTGAGTAGAACCTACATTTTAAGTGCAAACAAATATATTCAAAATATCGCGAAACTAATACGTATAGCAAAATATTATAGTGGATTTTGAAGAAGGAAGTAATAGATTTATTTTCATTAAAAATAGTGTCTTAGCGTGTTGTGGAATTCTAGTTAGCTGCATATTTTCTTACTGTATTTTGTAATGTTAATTCGATCATATACTTAAATTTGAACTAAGGTTTTAGTCATGGTGCCCACCAGTGCCCACCTCGGGTATAATTTTCAAAAGCAGTTTATGGGTTTAAGATTATTCAGTATTAAAATCAGCTGCCATCTAGTGCCAGACTATAAATGGTGGGCTGCTGACTAAAGCAGCCCTAGAATAGGGTTTCCATGGAATTATTAGCGTATAACTCTGTTATCTGACCACGTACATTAACATAATTGGTGGCAAGATGAAGAAATCTTCTTCCAAATCTGTCTTACGTTGACGGTACGTGCCTTCCAGGAAGAACGCTATAAGATCTATATTAAACATTTTACCAATTTTCAGACAAAAATGTTAATTTTTATAATCCGCTAAATTGGTTGTATTTCATGTTGTTTTGGAGATTGTTTTGTTTCCCCAAGCCTATTTTTGTATTATAAGACAATCGGGACCTTTTTTCATGTCATTTTGTATTAACAGCATAAAATAATTCTTACCGTATAACCCCTCCAGAGGGGAAAGGGGGAGAATGTTACGCTCGTGGTTTCTTGAAACACTCTTCGCAGCAGCACAAAGCTGTAATCGGCGCATTGGATTGATTTTTACACTCTAAATATTTTTGGCCACTTTCTCCATACAAGTGGATCCACTGTGCAGCGGTCCGTATTTATACGCCTTTTAGCGGGTTTATCTTCGCTCATTCTTATGATTTGTATGGCCTAGCCAACGCAATCGCTGCATCTCGATACGTCTAACTATATTGATGTCGTTGTATAGCAGATACAGCTCGTGGTTCATGCGACGTCGATATTCACCGTCAAGCACTGCCATGTCTGCTTCCACAAGTACCCAGGCTTCGGAGCCATACATCAGCACGGGTAGTATTTGTTTAACGAGATGTGGTTTTGTTTTTATACTGCTTACTTAAACCAAAGTATCATCCGTTGGGCTATACAATTCTACTTTTTATTTCACAACTGATGTCGTTTGTTGTGTTTACGGAGGTGCCGAGGTATACGAAGTCTTTTACTACCTTAAAATTATAGGAACCAACTTCCACAGTTGGTCCGAGCTCAATGGATGCATTGCGCGTCGACACCATTAACTTGGTCTTCTCACCGTTTACCGCCAGACCTACTTTAGCAGATTCTCCTTCGACCTTCATAAAGGTATCAGTTACTTATTTTACTGATCGTCCCTGATCTGATTCCGTTTGTAACTCATCGAAATATTCGTTGGAGACCATACAAAGTATATACACTGCACCCGGTTAACTACCTTTCATAAAATTCCAAAAAATTTAAGCAGGTATGCAGGAAAGGCAGTTACGAAAATCCCGCATAACTAACTAATGTGGGTAGTTACAAAAACTCATCTCAGCCTTACAAAAAATGACAAAAATTAGAACATAATCGCCAAAGACAAAACGGTCAATAGTAAAAAAGTCTAAAAATATATAAGTTATATTATTTAATCAATAAGAAATAAACCGAGAAAACCATTATTAAATGTTCTTTTTCGGGGAAATATTTGACGGGCAAATATCCGAATTGGGTACTTATAGAAAAGTAGTTAAGCGGGACAGTTTAAAGTCATTTATATGAAAAAACTTTTTGGAGTCAGATTGTGAGGCGATTAAACGAGAAAGGCAGTTAAGCAGAGAGGTAAATAACCGGGGTGCAGTGTATTCATGATCAGCATAAAACTCTAAGTCGATGTAACCATGCCCGTCTGTCCGTTCGTCTGTCTGTTGAAATCAAGATACAATTCGCTAGTTTTTAGATAGAATGGGGTATATAGGTCCACGTTTTGATATAGATCCCGTAGTAGAGCTGGCAAGTAATAGATGACACTATTGATAGTATCGATTTCTTTTAAATTCAATATAGATAGATAGTTTTGTCTATCGAAATTATCGGATTAAAAACCTCTAACCTAAAATCTATTGCAATGAATAGAAACAAGTAGGAAAGTATCAGTCAGCTGTGTCGACAGAGATATACCCTCATACACCGGTTACACTTTAGCGGATTAACCCAGTGGGTGTGGATTTCAAATGTCAATTCCACAGCGCAAACGTCAAATAAATCCTCTCGAAGTGGGTTAACCCGGCAAAAAACTCTAGTGTAACCGTACTATCAGCATCGGACCTAAAGACAAGAATCAAACACAATACTTCCGACATCTACAGTACCCAACATATGTATGGATTTGTTCCCGAAAAAAATTGTACCATCTTAACTATGGCCGCATACAGAAAATGTTACCAAAAATTTCAAAACGATCCCAGACGAGTCCTTAAACTGTACTTTCCAAACTTCAAAGAAAGAGTGGTCCTATGTAGTCAATATTCGAACATAATCTGAGGATGTACGAAATAATACGATGTACAACGTCAATATTCGAACATAATCTGAGGATGTACGAAATAATACGATGTACAACGTTTGCACCATATCAGTTTCCAGTTAATTTGTGTCGCCTGCCTTTTTTGTAGATTTTGGGTCATTATCTCTAGAAGTATGGACTTGCTCCGAAAAAAATGGTGCCGTCGTAAGAACGTTTTGCAAAAAAAAAAAAATCAAAACGATCAGAGACGAGCGCTTAAGTGCACTTTTTTAAATTTTGTGTTTGATGTACCCGAAGGAGTGGCCGACCTGATACATGACTATACGAAATAATACGATGCGCAAAGTTTGGACCAATCAGAATCTCCCTGCGAGATTAATCATGCGGATTTGCCATTTTAGTTAGTGCCATCGAGGTTTCTTGAAGCTTTTAGGCCATTATATCAGGAATAAAGCACTTGCGCCCGAAAAAAAATTGCACCGACGTAAAGGGAGCCGCAAGGAAAACCTGCTGAAAAAAAATTCAGAACGATTAAAGAGGAGCTCTTAAACTTCAATTTATCCGAATTTTTTGTGGAAGGTACCCGAAGGAATGGACCGTTATAGCCCATATTCGCATCCGATCTGTATCTGGAAGGAATAATACGATGTGCAATTATAGAACCAAATCGATTGCTCCCTTCAAGAGTTTTCGTTTACACCATTTTACAGAAAAATTTTGAACTTTTGTGGGGGAGGTATCCGAAGGAGTAGACCGAACTTGAACTAAGTTTAGAAAAAATATTAGGGTAGCCAAAATGCGGTTCGAATCGGTTGATCCGTTCTAGAGTTATCGTGCGCACCAGCTAGCCAGACATACAGACGGACGGACATGGCTAAATCGACTCCAAATTGACTGAAATGAATTTCGTCCAAACATACTTGGGGTCTAAAACCGTTATTTCGGTGGGGCACATTTTTGGTCGTAGTAAAGTGTATATACTCTCGTTAGCCTAAAGTATGAGGGTATAATTACGCGGTTATTCGGTTTTGTGAATTTGACCGTAAGTCCGTTGTCACACGTATAAATTTTTCGGAAAAGAAAATAAAATGTTTGTGTCTGCAGAATCGACTAATTTTTACTATTTTTTCTGATAACATAAAGGAAAAAATGTTATCGTTGTAAAAAATAGTAGCTTCTTGCAAGTTCTGGAACAGACCAACTGTTTTTTTCCTTTGTATTTCTGTGCAAAATGTCAACAAAATCATAGACATTTCCGCCATTTTTATTTCCATATTAATGGTGGTAGAGTTGTGTAGTTCCTGAACGAACTAGTTCCAAGGAACTATTCCGGACAAGGAACTATTGGAACTATATCCGGCTCTTTCATTTAAATAGTTCCTTTAGTTCCAGTCGTGCATATAATTCCTTTCATTTGTATAATTCGTTTTCTTTATTTAATTCCACTCTCACTTCGGCTACATTGTTAAATAATCGTAAATCACATCCTCGTTACATCGCCTACAAATTATTTATTTTTATGGCAATTCATCCACCAAAAGATGAAAACACAAAGAAAGAGAAAGATTAGATAAACTACTTCACTCTCGGAACTATTTGGAAAAAATATAAAAAGAACGACGAAAGAGAATGATTCATTGAACTATATCGGTCTCCGAACTATTTGCAACGAAGGAAATAGAAAGAATGATGAATGTGAAAGATTCATTGAACTAAATCGCTCTTGGAACTATATTAAGGAACTAGTTCCTTTTCCCAAAAGGAACTAGAAAGATCGATTCTCTCCAGGAACTAGATTGCCCGACTCTAAATGGTGGTGACAAATTTACGATAATATCGATAGCCATCGATTTTTTGGAATGAAATATCGAAAATATTTAATGTTGGGAATCAATACTGTGCCAGCTCTATACCGTAGAACGGTACCTCCGATTTTCGGTACTTTGAAGTTTTTAGCCTTCGTTGGGTGTATACAACTTTTCACCTGAAATTATTTGGACGTGCACCTAGCCTTTGTATAGCCCCCATAGAACGGTACTTCCGATTTTCGGAGGTTGTGGCCTCAATATCTCACCGAAATGACTGAAATTTAAATAAATAAATATTGGTCTATGTTTTCAAGTGAGTTCTTTTAAAGGGTTTTGCTAAATTTTTCTTCTGAAGTAAACGGAAAAGAGAAATTATCTATGTATATAAAATGATTTACCAAGTCCGATATGGGATTTCTATATTTTTCCATGTATATTCACTATGAATATAGCAAAAATTTAAATAAATAAATATTGGTCTATGTTTTCAAGTGAGTTCTTTTAAAGGGTTTTGCTAAATTTTTCTTCTGAAGTAAACGGAAAAGAGAAATTATCTATGTATATAAAATGATTTACCAAGTCCGATATGGGACTTCTATATTTTTCCATGTATATTCACTATGAATATAGCAAAAACAGCTAAGATCGACGAAATTTTTTAACAAACTCATGTTTAAAGTAAAGCAAGTAAGAACGGCGTTAAGTTCGGCCGGGCCGCACTTGTTATACCCTCCACCACAAGTTGTATTGAAGTAAAATGGAATAATTAGTTAAGACTAAATACCAAATTTCAGCCATTTTGGTGGAATATTGAAGACACAACTTTCAAAATACGAAAAACCGGGAGGAACCTTTCCATGGGGGCTATATGAAGGCGTGGACCTATACCGACAAATTTAAGGGGGAAGTTTGAGTTCCCCTAAAGAAGACTAGGTACCAAATTTCATCCATTTTGGTAGGATAATGAAGCTAAAACCTTAAAAATACCGAAAATCGGGAGGTACCGTTCTATGGGGGCTATATCAAAACGTGGACCGATATATCCTATTTTCAATACCAACCATCCTGCAAGTAATAAAAACTTCTGTACCAAATTTTGACTCTCTATCTTTAAAATTGCGAGCTGTATCTTGATTTCAACAGACAGACTGACGGACATGGTCAAATCGACATAGAATTTTATGCTGATCAATAATATATATACTGTATAGGGTCTCCGACGAATATTTCGATGTGTTACAAACGGAATGACAAATTTAATTTTACCCTTCATATGGTGGAGGGTATAAATACCGAAAAAATATTGTTGATGACAAAGAATAACGAAAATCTGGTAAAAATCGTAAAACAGGGCCCTGATAGATAAACGTCGTCCGAATTTGAAAATAACTTGCCATTTTTAGTTAGAAAAAAAATGGACCAAAGGTCTCCGAGTGAAGTAGTCCTGTTTCGATGGCTGCGTATCCTTTAACCTCACCTAACATAAGTAAGATATACTCAGGCTGTCCATTGTGTTTACAGTTTTCCGATGTCCATCACTTCCGATTTTTGTTTCTGATCGTTATTTCGAGAAAATTTGCAATTTTCTTTCATCCCCTAGCTGGAGTAGGCCAGCCTTTCATTTGGTTAAAAAAAGTCAACGTATTTATAATTATTTATTACACTGTAAACAATGTGTAATGTAGGCTACGTAGACTCTAGAATGTCGCCACTATCGTGATCGACTGTGTTGTATGCTCTGAATAAATCCAAAATAACGACCATTGGTTTCAAGGCAGTTGTTTTCTGGTTTAAACCATTTGCTATATTGTCGAAACTTATTGCTAGGTTATACATCCTAATGTTGGCTCCTTATATACCTTTAATGGTTGCCCAAAGTTTAACCAGTTTTCTCTGCGACGCTGATTTACAAGGGCATCTATCTATTTATCTTCTCCGTCAGAGTTGGTATGAGAGGATCATCTGGATATGTCAGGTGTAAGGTATTTCGCTGTTCTGCGAATCAAGCGGCATGTTCTGGAAAATTGGGACTGTATTTGGAAATTTGCGGCGATGGAATGACCGTCTTGATTTTATAATCTATATAAATAAAAATCAAATGTCGTTCGTTGGTAATGGCATCAATTGAGAACAGCTGGACCGATTAGAAATGTTCGTCATAACCCAACTTAGGTTTTTATGCAAAGAAAATTTGACCACGCCAACTATACCCTATTTTTTAAGAATGATATATTTAAAATAATTACGAATGTATCGGTTTGGAAATTAATTTGCGAGGCAATTGTGGTTGTGTCTCTGACAGTACCTACTTTTTTAAGACCCAAAGACTTGATCACGTTCACATTTTAAAATATCTTACATCTTTTTAAAATATCTTCCTGAATTTTCAGGGAATGTACAGGGATGGCCTCCGGTGGAAATAGAATGCATATTTTCTTGAATTTCGAAGGGGGTGGGGTACTTTTCTTTTGCCATATTAAAAAATATCATGTCAAATGCCGTCATAACCTAAATTAGATTTAATGGAAAGAAAATTTCACCGCGCCCACTTTTTTCAATTTAAAGTTGTTGAATCGTGCAGTCAGCTTGCAAATATTTTGTTCTGGTGTTTTTTTTTTTTTGGAAAGCCGAAAAGTGAGCATCATTCTCATTAACATGAGAATACTCGATGCTTAAAGAGTTCAGGTTTTCACTACAAAAATGATCCTTTCAAAAACTGTAAAGGTATTGGTAGCGATCAGTAAATTTTGCAAGGCGTTAGTGCGTTTTGTAAACATTGTTCTCTATAATAGAGAGTAATGATGAAGTTAAGCTAATGGGGGAATTCTCCATACTTAAGCGATCATTTAAAGTTTTTTTCTGCAAAAACTACTGAAACGATTTTCCTAAAATTGTCAGGGAATGTACAGGGATGGCACCTGAAAAGAGGCTGGGAACCTCACCAGGGGGCGGGGAACCTGCCCTATGCGATATTTTTAAAAAACGCTATATTTGAAAAAAATTACGCATGTATCGGTTTAAAAATTTACGGATTAATCTACAATGTAGTACTTCTTTGGTTTTTTAACTGTTATATCTCCAATACTACTGAACCAATTTCCATCCAATTTGGAGCCAAAAAACCGGACCACGCCCACTTTCTTAAATATGGTTTATCTTGAAAACTGATGACAACGCCCACTCTTTTCAATACATTATTTCTTTAAAACTACTGCACCTTATTCCATGAAATTTTCAGAAAATGTTTAGGAATATCCCGTGGTCCAAAATGCTATATGTATATTGGTAGACGAATTTCGGGAGCCTATTGTTTTATAACGGTGGTTGCCCCCCGATCAAGAAAAACGATATATGTATTTACAAATTTCCGTAAATGGAGAGGTTCAACGGTCCATCAGCCATGAAAAACTAAAGCCTATAAATCTCAATAAGAGGGAGAATTCGCCTTAAAAATTTTTT
Source organism: Musca autumnalis (assembly GCF_047663935.1). Classification (NCBI taxonomy): domain Eukaryota; kingdom Metazoa; phylum Arthropoda; class Insecta; order Diptera; family Muscidae; genus Musca; species Musca autumnalis. The sequence goes on along the minus strand of NW_027411755.1, from coordinate 134,691,587 downwards.
TAACTTTAATAATTAGATCACGTTAGGACAAAGACAGTAAGAGAAGAGAAAGGTTACCGACAAAATCAGTACTAAATCACTTATAGTACCGCAACAACAATGCTTTCGCAAAAACAAATCCACTGTATCTAACCTCTGTGTATTTTCCGAGTATTGTCTGTTATTGTCTGAAGGTAGTATCCTTGGCCCCTTGGCTTTGATATATATTATTGGTTTAAATATTCTAATTTCTTACTTTATGCAGATGATTTAAAAATATTCTCTAGAATCGAATAACTACCCAGCAAAATGTTTGCCTCCAAAGATGCAGTTAAATCATATGTATAAGTGATCTGGAAGTACATCAAATTATGCATTTTCACTCAAAATTTTTACAAGAGCGTGACTACTGAAAGATGCACTCCATTAGCACTGGATTTTAACTAACCCTTCGGCACTGCCTTTTTCACGACTTCCTTGAACTGCATCCGGATGCAATTGAAATGTGAGGAAAGGATTTCATTCATTGGATCGCATCCGAATGCGGTTAAAATGTAAGGAATGGAGTGCATCTTTCACGGCTCCGTTTGAACTGCATCAAAACATGTCGTGAAAGAACTAGTCTACATTGCACTACTTCCAATTTATTTTGCTGGATAGTTGATTCATTTGCTTTGCAAAAAGATTTAGAACGTTTCAATAATTGGTGTTACAATAATAACTTACAAGTAAATTTACATGTTACATATTCTAGGATGTGAAATCCTTTAAATTTTTCTTATACCTTAGATAATTTCCCTTAAATAATGCCAAATGAAGTGATGAACCTAGACATACTTTTTGATTCCAAATTCACTTTCAAAGCACATCTAGATCATATAATACCAAATATTTGATCCACACTTGCTTTTATTAAACGCCATGGTAACGAATTTTGCTATCCATACACTTTGAAACTGTTACATTGCTCATCTGTAAGATCGAAATTGGAATACGGATCTGTAATCTGGAGTCCGCATTGTTCTATGTTTATCTCAAGGATAGAAAAGATCAGAAAAAGTTGTATACGTTTCGCTTTACCTCATTTAAAGTACATGGTCCCACGACCTTGTTATGATGTATATTGTGCTCAGTTGGGCATGAACACGTAAACAAACATGTAAAATTCAGTCGATGCTATTTGTTTTTGATTAATTAAATGGTAATATCGATTTTCCTGAGCTTTTGAGCAAAATTCCTTTTTCTGTACCTAGTAGGTTATCTCTTAGAAACTTATTCTATGTTGGACTGCATCAGCACAACTATGCACTAAATGGGCCATTAACACGAGCATTAAATTATTTAAATTCTATACAAGATGTTAATTTGTTGGAATTTACGACATCCAAAACTTCATTTAAAAAATTAATTCTTCAATTTTGTTAATTATATATTTTAATAATATCTGTATATATTGTTAATAATATACGTATGTATATTTTTTAATCTGTTCCTAGTTCAATAGACTTAATAAACAAATAAAAAAATGTGTTAGTAAATTTAAAATCCTCCTCGGTGGACCGAAGATGTGAGGTAGAAAATACCTAGTTTTGAATTAACAAGCATAAAGTCCATAAAAAGTTGTCATTAAAACTTATTACGACGGGTCAGCAACGCGGGCCGGGGTCTGCTAGTATCAAAATATAATTCATTTTTGATTTTAAAGTGTACCTATAACGAAATTTGAATATGTAACTACTGAGGAAGAGTTCAAAATCTACACATTAGATCTCTGTTCTACACAAAATATTATTTAGTGTCCCATAAAAATTAAACTATGTATAAAAGTGTGTACATCAAAATTACATACATACTCTCATAGATACATTTGTAGTAACAATTTTAGAGATTAGAAACTTGAAATTTATTTGATAAAATACAATCCTAACCAACAACAACCCCTACCAGTTTTCAACACAACAGCCCAAAGCAATTGTTACGCCGCATTTACTGCAAACGCAACGCGTAACATTGGTTTAGTAAGTCTACTGCATGATTGTGCGTTGTTGCTGCTGCAAAGACAAGTAAAATGCAAACGCACAAAATCTACTCTTTGCAGAGGTAGAAAGCTTTTGCATTTGTGGAGAGAGAAAATACAATATCCCCACCGTCTAACTCTATCAAAAAAAATATTTGCAATGAAAGCTTTGATGGGCATATAAATTGAGAGAGAGAAGAGAGTAATTTTCGTTTTCTCTCTATTACTGATTTTCAATTTTAGAAAGAGGGAGAATGTTAACAAAAAACTGTGTTAATTGTTGTTGTTGATGGTTTTGAAAATACTATTGTGCATGACGATACAACAACAACGCCAGATTTGAGAATGAAGTTTACGCAATTTTTGTAAAACACGAGTAGCCCAAGAAAGAACGATTGTGCTAGAATTATGAGAGTGTAGCTGGATTGTGTGAGGTGGGGAATTCAAAATATACAGACAGCAAGTGCCCAACGTATTGACGGAAGCATAAACAAATAAGAATAATAATGCTCTTGTGTAACTTAATAATTATGTTTAAAATAAATGAGTGTAAGCCATCAGTAGTGGGCTTAAAACCGGCTACTCTGGGAACTTGTAATTTCAAACTTTTACAACTGTTTACTGCCAGAGATGCCAGAGTATCCTTAGGTTGCCAAAAAGATTTGTAATGCTGCAACAAATATTTGCAAACTTGTGAATATTTATAATTACCTCGTGGGTTTCGAAGAATTTCAGCTAAGCTTTAAAGTGAAAGACAAAAAAACATACATTCCGAGGACTTAAAGTATATTTAAATTATGTCTGATCACAGCTTAAATATTGTTATGACGATAGTTTGGATCATATTGATAATGAAGAAGAATACCAATATAAATTACAAAATCGATGAGATCACTTCCACGCCAAACTGTAGTAATTCCTCAAAGGAGTAATCTTCCCAAATCTAATATATGTACACTCCACAACTCCTAAAGTCCCCTAAGAAGCCTCGACGCCTGGATTTCTTGCTTTGCTTCATTTCTGACATAAAAAAATAAAAGAATATAGGTACATATGTATAAAGCCGAGCCAATTTCGAACTAGTCAGGCGGCGAGGCTTTTATAGGAAACTTTAATCATCGCAAGCTCTATCACAAAATATCCCACTACAATTTGCTAACTACACCTCTTGTTGAGGCAAATAATTTGATATCAAAACCTCCTTACACATTATCCAACTGCGACTTGCTAACTACCACTCCCTTTGAAACAACCTCGTAGCGAAAAATCTCTAAACCTTGTTTTATGAACCTACCGTTAACACAAATCATACAGCACAGATTGTTCTTCGTGGTATATATAAAAATATCAGATGAAACCTTGATATCCACACCCTATAACCAAGGAAAAATTTGCAACTATCCAATCATCCTAGACTACTAGATCTTCGCGATGAGAAGAGACCTAAAACTATATAGAAAGAAATCTTGTTATTCACTCTCTGGTGCAAGTTGAGTCCAACATTCAGATATGTGGGATCCAAACAATTTTCAATTCTGGATCGACCTATATTTCTGGTGACCTTGAACAGCGACTTAGACTTCCAATGCGATAAATAAAATCAACCTCAGGCCTTAATATAGCAGTGATTCAAACTTCTTTGCTCGCGATTGCAGTCTGACCTCAAATTAAACGTTTGTGCTGCCTTTGCAAAGACCTCATCGTTTAACTTGCCTAGCTCAAGTTTGGATATCAATTATCATCCAACGAATCAACTCTATTCGATCATTTCTCAAAGCAGTCAATGATTCTGGATCGACCGAAATTTCCGTTGAACTCAAACAGAGAATTATACTTCCGGCAAGAAACATCATACCACCCATCTCAAGTTTAAATCCAGCAGTTATCGGAACATCAACTTTTATACTTCGCTTTCGATTGAAAACTGACCTTAGATTAAACGTTTGCGATTTTTCTTCGAAGATTAATTTATCACCCTTACATCTAAACATCATTGTTGATTGTTCGAATGTATTGCCTAGAAACATATTTAGCGGATTCCTATTTGAATCGCTTCGAGATTATTCAACCTCTCATTTCTTGTATTATCAGCTGGACCTCAAAAGTCAGAATTCAATGAAACTATTGAGTCAAAAGTTCATCAAGTACAAAAATCTTCGTATACAAATACGTTAACATTGCAGCATGCAGCTACTAACAATTAGAACTAAATTTATTCACAAGTACCATGCTACAAAAATATTATCCGTAAAAATAGCCATTGAAAAGCAGCCAAAGCGTAAGTCATTAAAGAAATGTCACTATCAAAAGCCTTATTTAAACCCAATTGTCCTTATACACAAAAAAGTAGAAAGTAACAAAAGGGTCTCTAATAGGCGCTAGAAGACTGCAATTTATACCTACAAGGGAAATAATTAACAATCGAAATAAAAGAGGCGTTGAACAGAGAGGTGAACACAAGCGAAAACAAAGTGGTTACAGCATGTGAAGACCTGCACCAGTGGAACCGGATGTAGTAAGTTGTGGACAACGATTAAGACTCAAGAAGGATGATCGTTCCAACATCTGTCATGTTTAACGGCGTGGCTAGGACAGATCCGAAGAGGTACCCGGCTATTTTTGCCGACAAGTTATCGATCACCCCGATAGCGACCGGGTGAAGAGAAGTGTTTTACGTCGTTTGCGATCTCTTCCAGTCGAGGCGGAACCCCCACAATTAACACAGGATGATGTTGCAGATGTTATCCAAGGCGCAAAGTCTTCCAATGTGCTTGAATCTGACGGTATTTCAATGGCGATGTTGACCCGGGAGTAGAGTATTTAAGCAAGTGAAGACCTCTCGCTAGCCACCCTAATTGTTCATGGAAGATGGGCAGAAGACTGACCAGGATGCCAACAAAGGTGGATCAGACAGGCCGATCTCACTTCTATTACCAGTAGCAAAAATACTTGAGGTGTTACTCCTCCCCAGCATCAGAGCGTGTTTTCCAGTCGCGGATAATCAACACGGTTTCCGGAAGCAGCATTGTACCACAACAGCACTGCACGCCAATTCCACATATATTAGCGGGGGACTATAACAGGACAAACCGTGTCACAGAACAGTGATGGTATCATTGGATTTGACTAAAGCTTTTAATAGGGTCAGCCATGCTAAGCTGTTTGAGGATATCGAGAATACTGCCCTCCGGCCTTGTCAGAAACGCTGAAGCAGGGAGTTCCCCTAGGTGGGGTGATATCTCTGGAACTGTTTAACCTATACCTTTCTGAAATTCACACCCTCCCGAGGGCATTGAGTTAATTACGTACACGGACGGACGTTAATGGCGTCAAGTCCCACCGTTGATAGCATTTGTGTCAGGCTAAACACCTATCTCATTGATCCTGTTGAGTTCTTTCACGCGAGGAATATGAAAATATCTGCCACTAAGTCAACAGCCACATTGTTTACCACGTGGACGGCGAAAAATGAACCTCCCAATGCATATTCAGTGTAACATGACAAATTGATAACGTACGTAAAACCAACAACAGCGACGCCCACTACCACAACAACAATACAACCGGCCAACAGAGAACAGCAAGGCCCCACTACCACACAGCGTCACAACCTGTCAATTCATACACACTGTTGGGTTCGCTTGCATTTCTGTGGGATTTGTGTGTTACAGTGCAATTTCAGGCAAGCGCCATCATAACAACTGCAGAGTAATTCACAATTGCTCTGTGCGACTGTACACATTAATATTTCAGTTTCGTTGGAATATGCAGGGAGCCAGCCATACGGGCTTGAGTACAGTTGTGTGTTCGTGGTCCGCCAACCGACACGGGAGTGTAGAGAGGTTGAGAAGTATTTTTGAGAGCTAGCCCTTTGCGCGGTGGCTAATACATTCACCCCACCTTCGGGTGTTGTTCCACTCCACCTGAGGGTGTTGTTCCGATCCACCTTCGGGTGTTGTTCCAATCCACCTTCGGGATTTGTTCCACTCCACCTCCGGGGATTGTTCCACTCCACCTTCGGGTGTTGTTCCACTCCACCTTCGGGTGTTGTTCCACTCCACCTTCGAGTGTTGTTCCACTAGCCAGTATTCGTAGTATAGTGTAGAAGCTAACTAAGAACTAACACTAACTAACGACGACCCGAACAACCGAGCCGAGTGCTGAATCACCGAGTGGCCGAATCCCTACAACACGAGAGTCGAGGGCCCGAGCACCGAGTGGCCGAACAGCTACAACACGAATCACCGAGTGGCCGAACCCCTAATACCGAAACACCGAGTGGCAGAACCCTGAACCCCGAGTGGCCGAACATCTACAACACGACTCACCGAGTTCCCGATTACCTTCAAATCGCCTTCAAATCAACTGTCAATTCCATTGCTTAAACGTCAAATGAAATCGAATGGATTTCAGATGAGTTTTTATTTGACGTATACGCAAAGGAATTGACAGTTGAAATCGAGTGGATTTCGTAAATGTAATCCATGCATAAGATAAGAAACAGGAGCAACGTCCTCAAGTCCTTAGCCGGCAGCACTTGGTACGCATCATAAAGAACCTTGTTAACTACATACAATACGATAGATCGGTGTGTGGTAAGATATGCGGCACCAGTATGTTTTGCCAATGTAAGTGATACGCAATGGTATATCATGCAAATCTTCCAGAATACATCCCAGAAAACAGCAACAGGGTGTCTCCTCATGTCTTAGGTGGACCATTTACATAAGGAGTCTAAGATCTTGCCGGTGCGTCGGCACAACCAGATGTTGTCGATGAAATATTTGCTTGGATGTTATAGGCAAAGCCATACAAACCACCACCTTATAGATAGACACTTGCCGCCCAGGTAAGTCAGGAAAGACCTTCGTGATCTGGAAAGGGAGGTCCAGATATACAAAAGAGAGTCTTTAGATCAACATAGTTATCTGACAGGTTTAATAGATATTTACACTGATGCAGTAGCTGAGGCTTTAGGAGCCTATCGTGTGAATGGTTTCCTCGAAGATCAACCACCAACCGTGGCAGCGGAAGAACAACAGCTGCCAAGGCAAACGAGAGTTTTGTTAACGCAACTGAGATCTGGTTGATGCAGCCGCCTCAATTATTGGACTAATATTGATGGCATAACGCAGAACATCTGTCCAGCATGCGGCACTGGTCCTCATAATGCGCTGCAGCTTTTCAACTGCGCTGCGACAACAACAGCGAACCGTTCATCAGGTCACCAGGGCTGAGAAAGAAGGGATCGGAAATCACACCCCCGTGTTTGAGGTCAGGAAATATCTGAAAGAATATGGTTCCTCGATCAACGATAAGTGCTTACAGGAATATAATGGTCGGATCAGTCAATGCACGACGAATTAATGAAGTCTGACAGAATTTAGAACAGCGCGCTGAAAATGCAGGAAAAGCGATTGTCCTTTTCTGACAATACTATTAAATCACTGCCTAAACTTTGCACTTTTCCCGAAAGCCTAACAGGAAGTATTAGCGATATCGTTTCCGACGTTTGGAGCAAATACGAGCCTGCATGGAAGCTATAGGAGTATTTTTCTGTTATCGTCCTTTGAAAATTTGTGAAAGCGTTCCCTGCTGCAATCACTTGGGCAAAGCAGGAATGCCTTAAAGATGACTCCTGCATAACTTGCTCCTCAGTGACATATCAGGATCATTTGAAGGAGGATTACTGTTAGCCTAGACCGACGATGTATTACTGACGGTACGAGGTCGCTGTGTAAGCACTGAGTAGAAAAGGCAGAACGTACATATGAATACATTTCACGAGGCAAGCTCGATTGTTCACATATGTATGTATGCTGCTTGTCCCTTCTTCTTTTCAAGCACACAGACGCTGTATCAACAGCCCATTTTAACAATTTATTCAAACTATGGCAACTCTGGTTATATAGTTGGATAAAATACACTTGAATTGGTTGCGGCCTATATGCGAAAAGAAGAGCTTTCGTTGGCATTCATTGCAGCCAAAAAAGAAAAAAATCAACAACACACACATACATATGTACAAATTTAAGATTGCATGAAATGGTCGGCCAACCGACCAGTCCGAAAACAGCATGGAGAGAGAATTTTATATTGGAGGAATTGTTGGCGGCATTGATTTGAAGTGTGTGCGGGTGTGTGTGTATTTTGGATATTTAGCAAAAGTATAATAGGCTCGACAGTTTGTCGGCGTAAAAATGGTGGCTACCATTGAATATTGAGGAAGTGAATAAACAAGAGAGTGAGCTTGCATTAGTAATTGTTGTTGTTGGTTTTTTTGCAGCTTTCGAAAAAAAAAATTGAAAAGAAAACAAAACATCATCGAATTGAGTGAGAATGCCAGAAGTTTAAAAATGCTTACGCATTCGTTTGAATCGTATTTTGTTGTCCATATTGTATGTGTTGCAACTGTATTAGTATGAGTGTAATAGTGCGTGTGTTGCGTACGCTGCCTATCACAGCATAACAATTCTGTGGAAGCCCATTGCAGAATTCGCTTTTATGCGATACGGCGGCATACATTATTTGCTGAGGCCTGCTGTTTCTTACTGTTGTTGTTGTGTTGAATTTGTGCTTTTTTGTGGTGGGGGGAAACTAATTGTGTTTCGGTCGTATCTTTGCTCTCTCATCAATGTTTGAATTATATGCTCCACTTTTTTCCCATGCATATGACGATATACAAACAAACATACAAACTGTGCGCCATCATCATACCCTTGCTTTTGAATTGTTCGCCATTATTTTCATTAACATCATGCAGTCGAATTGTACATAGAGCGCGATTAGTGCACAGTGGGACGAAAACAAATTTGGAGGGAAATAACTTTGTGACATGACCACTCTGGAGTAGAGTTTCCCGCGGACCCTTGAGAGTTGTTTGCCCTAAAACAGGTGGAAGAAGGAACAAATCACACCTCGTCGTCATCAAGCAATCATGAGCAAACGTCTCCCACAGATGTGGGTGCCTCAGCATCTGCGGTCGAAGGCAGTGGAAGTGACAATAGACAAGTCTTCCGCAGGGAGGAGAAAGAGGATAGTGCTCTGTTTAAGTGGAACTTGACGATCCATCGTTAGCTAGTTTGACAAAGAAGAAGGAGGTTGCAAAAAGAACAGCCAGGAGGCAAAACCTCCGAGCAACGCACAAGAAGGAGCCTAGTCAATTACCGTCTTGGTCGGTACTGCAGCAGCTCGTTAATAGGATAAAGCAAGAGGAAAGGGATAATAAAGCCCACAGATATTGGTTATGCTGTAGAAGGGCTATGGGTTCAAAATATTGCAAAAAGTCCAAAGAATGTATTGCTTAGGCTTTAGTCCTTAGGTTCCTTTTCTGGTAATGCACTTTCACACATTAATAGGTTTGCGATTGCTAGCTACAGAGCGGAGGAGGGGAATAAGCCTCATTCCCAGCAGTAAGAAAGCCACCAGTCCTAATTGTTTGGAATTAAAACTGGTAGTTGTGTTAACTACGAATTCTGATCAAAGACTTTTTTCTGGTGAAAGATCGACCTAATCCCCCCACCATGAGAGAAGCGAATCTAAAAGCGATCTAAAAGCTCCGTGGAGGGTAACCCCCTTTTAGAATCTCTCTATGATATGCAGTGGCTGCCGTGCATCATGTTGGCTGCCGTGCATCATGGTTTGAGCAGTCAAGGCGAGAAACTGTAAAACCTCTTGACGACACGTCCCGTCTGCTTTTTGACCCACAGTCGACTTCAGGAGGTGCGGCATCAACACACATTTTTCGCCCTTATGGGCATTAATATCAAGACCAGTAAGATATTTTTTATAGCATACTGGAACACGTAACTTTGTATTTATTTATCCCCTGAACTGACAATTGTAATATTCTGGATGAGTAAGTGGAGCGAAATCTTAGTGAAATGGCTTCCAGAAAAACACTGTACCTACCTCCGTCCTATTAAAATCTAAGAATTTTTGAAGAACGCTCCCAGTTCTGTCACCAACATGGTGCATGTGTAGGTCCAGGTTTGTTCTGTATTATACGGGTCGGGCTCTGAAAGCAGTTTTTCAAAAGGATTCTGTGTCAATCTTCGTATGACCACACAACTATGGGACCGCAAAACGTAACTTCACATCGGACTCTACTGTTATAAATGCGTTAGGAAAGGGAGATGGGCACGCAAAAAATGGAAAGTGCAATTAAATCTTCATTCGGTGAACATTTCGTAGTACAAACGCAAAATGATATCAGAAATATCGAAGCAACTACTGACGAAGCTGAAATTTTAAACAGCATCCTACAAGAATTCAATGAAACTGATGTTTCTGTAATCAAAGTGCGTAATGTTCGAAATTTCTACCAGCTTTAGTGGAAACACAACCCTAAGTGGAAATCCCTGGAAACACAGCTGAGAAAATCTAAATAGCAAGCTTATTGAAGCAACAACATTACGGTCCTCCACCTAACAACGCAGTGCCATCCACACTGTTAAAACCCATACCTATACAACCAGTACATATTCATTACTATGGGGACGGTGCGTTACAATGCATTTTGATTATCACCAACATGAGAACAGCGGAGTAATTCTCAATCGCTTTGTGCGGCCGTTCATTTATGTATGTCAGTTTGTGGTGGGACTGTTAGGCTTGCTGCAGGGAGCCAGCCATACGAGCTGAAGTACAGTTGTATGTTCGTAGTCGCCAACCGACACGGGAGTGTAAAGAGGTTGGGAATTAGTTTTAAGAGCTACCCCTTTGCGCGGCGGCTAATACATTCACTCCACCTTCTGGTGTTGTTCCACTCCACCTACGGGTGTTGTTCCACTCCACCTACCTTCGGGTGTTTTTCCACTCCAAGTTCGGGTGTTGCTCCACTCCGCCTTCGGGTGTTGTTCCACTCCACCTCCGTTTGTTGTTCCACTCCACCTCCGGTTGTTGTTACACTCCACCTCCGGGTGTTGTTCCACTCCAGCTTCGGGTGTTGTTCCACTAGCCAGTACTCGTAGTATAGTGTAGAAGTTAACTTAGAACTAACTCTAACAAACGACGCGCCGAACAACCGAGCCGAGAACATCTACAACACGAATCACCGAGTGGCCGAACACCGAGTGGCCGAACATCTACAACAGGGCATCTGCGAATCGCCGCATCCGATCCTAATAACGAGATAAGTTGTTGGTGGAGTGGTATGCCCAACGACTCGTTATTAGGTTCGAATGCGGCGATTCGCAGATGCCCTGGAGCTGGATGACTCGGTAATTGACGGAAGAACGGCCGGCTTCGGGACTCGTAGTAAATGATTTGATGATGATCGGGAATTCGGTGATTCACCGCATCCGAACCTAATAATGCGTCGTTGGGTCCTACCACTCCACCAGCCACTTATCTCATACGAAGCTTCCAACCACAAATACTGAATCCAATTTGCCGATTCCCCAGTCAGTTACCAGATCTACAAGTTGCTATTTAAACCCTTCTTATCGTATTTGAACATTATAGATTAGATTATAAATTAGTTTTACATCAATAAATATCCGATTTAACCCCTAGGAAAGGGAAAATACTCGTCTTATTATTCCTAAAGATTAAGTGGGCCCTTATGGCGACCCTGGACACGACTACGCCTACGACAAAACCACGTTACACTTGAAGGCAGAAAAAAGAGAAAAATTTTCCCCAGACTATGCTATATATACCTGGGGAAAATTACCTTGTCCGAAACTGCTAATGGCTATATCACACCATATGCTTTTTCACATGTATTTTGTCAGTTTGGGTATACTAATATACAGACCAGCTGATGTCATACATGTGAAAAAGCATATAGTGTGATATGGCTATAAGGAACGGGAGCTGGTGTGTACTGTGTAGAGCTAAAGATAAGACGCTCATACCATCTTAGCGACAACTGCAGTGTTTTTCAGTCAAAAGTTTTTGCAGTGTTGAAAGCTTTAGATCTATTAGTGAGTATGATAGATTTTGCAGGTAGAGAGGACACGGTGGACCCGATTATTCTAGAGGCACTAAGGGCCCTTCACTATTAAATGTACGACTGTTCAAAATTGCAGTTCTGTATAAAAACACTTGTGGTAGGGTTCTTAAATTATGTTGGAAATCAGGGCACTGCAATGTTGGGAGAGGACTGTATCAAGCCTCCGCTCTGCTTCTTCCTCGATAAACTCAACAATATCTACCTTCAGAAAACAGCAAGAAACTAACAAGACGGACTTGGATTTATGGCGTCGAAGTCAATCTGTCCGGCTTCCGGCTTTCCAACTTCAAGTTCAGAAATGACGCCACCTAAATAGCATTAGTGTATAATGTGAGCGGAGACGTTATTAATACCATGTGCTCTTATAGCCTCGGCCAATGCATCAATATGAATATCCCTCAAAACTTCCTGATAAGCCTGTTGATCAAGAGGTTATCTTTTGTATTTTTGGACTTCCCTCTCTAGATCACGAAGATCATTCCGGACGTGCCTGGGCGGGGAGTACCTCTAGATGGGAGTCCACTAGATATTGATTTGCATCCAAGGAGATATCGACAACATACGGTTGTGCCGGTCTTAATCTACACCATGCATCGGCACCACTACACATGATTTGCGAGCGGTCTCATGTATACATCACGGAGAGCGTAAATTTCGCTCTCTCCACAAATGACCTTAATGTATGGCTAAAATTAATTATCATTGAAACAATCGACAGCACAACCTTCTTCATTGACTGCTGAGCGAAGCCTGAACGGTCGTTTTTTGTTGTTACTCTCATCAAGGGCACGTGTGCCCCTTTTTGCCTGATGCTAATCTACATGACCCCGTTGCGATTCTCATTACTGCATTCTGGCAAGTTTGCAATTTTGTCCATTGCGTATCACTTACCTTAGCAAACCACACTGTGGCGCCAGTCTGACATATCGTATCGTATGATGTAAACATGGTTAATTTATCCCATTTTTCCCAAGTGCTGCCGGCTTGGGACTTGAGGATCTTGTTCTTACTTCTCGTCTTATCGCAGATAGCTCTGACATGCGTGGATGACTTGTATAAGCTGCCTAATGTGACCCCCAGGACAGTGGGAACTTCATGTGTGCAATCCATGTGGTAAACAGTTTGACTTGATTAATGAGATAGTCGTTTAGACAAATGTTATCAACGATGGGACCTGACGCCATTGGCGTACAATCATCCGCGTACGTAATTATCTCAATGTCGTCGCGGGAGTGTGGAATTACAGAAAGGTAGAGGTTAAATAGTCCCAGAGATATCACCACTCCTTGCGGAACTCCATGTTTCACTCTACGGGATTTGGATTACATGTTTCTGAATTCCCCACACATATAGTCGGTGACTGAATTGCTATAGGGGTCATTATTGATAGCTGCCGTATAAGATCTATGCTAAGCTAGTGGTAGGAAAACACGTTCTGTGAAGGCGAGGAAGAGACTGAAATGATCGTGAACCTTCTTTGTTAGGGTGTTTTACGCCTTTGAGGTTGTATGTCTCTCTCTCTTACTTTCGGAGAACTCGCGGCCCTTCTGAATTCCCCACACATATGGTCGGTGACTGGATTGCTATAGGGGTCATTACTGATTACTGCCGTATAAGATGTATGCTAAGCTAGTGGTAGGAAAACAGGATCTGTGAGGGCGAGGAAGAGCCTGAAACGATCGTGAACCTTCTTTGTGAATGTCCTAGTTTGGTTGACAAAAGACGTAGGGTGTTTTACGCCTTTGAGATTGTATGTCTCTCTCTCTCTCTTACTTTTCTTCCAGAGAACACGCGGCCCCACTGCAGGAGGGGCTTAAATGGATATGTCTTCCTAAATCTAATTAGGTCCAATTAAAGTTCTTCTCCGCATAAATTCGATTAGTCTCTTCTCCATATTTCCTTGTCTGTTCTATCCACATTCCTCTACCCCTCCCTTTCCCTATTTTCCACCAGCTGTTCATGAAAACGGCAGCTGCGCATCCTACAACCTAATCTATCCACAGCCAATGGGCGCGTTCTTTAGCACTTAGCTATACTTTCCCGATACAGATAGACACTTTTCAAGCTATTTTGGTATCCCTGATTGTTTACCACCTATCCAGAATGAGGTCAAGACACCAGTATTCCGATTGGTGAATAATAAGACAGTTGGACATAATGGGTTGTTTGTGATATGAGTACAGTGTATAAGTATATTGAAAGGAACTAGACTACGTGTGTTCCAACTTCAGAGAAATAAGTCGTCTTCCCATTACATACAAAGTAGAATCAAGCGTAGTGTGTTAACTTGTAGTTCAGAGACTTTACCCATTAGGATAATCAGATCGATACTTCTCGATCTTTTATTGACTTGCTTGATTTGGCGGTACTTTACGGTCGAAAATGTTCTATGCTAGTTTCTGTTTGGTACACTTCAGCGAAATGCAGGCGACATTTCCTCAGTATATCAGGCATGTAAAACTTCTCCACAAGAAGTGACTGAGAAACGCCGTTCGAAAGCGGCATTTAAAAGTTGTTCCCATATCATTGTTGAAAGAAACATAGGCTATACCCTAGATATGAATATGTAAATTTATTTACGCCCCAATAAAAGATTTTGGCGTAAACATCGTTATAGCCCAATGGCGCCCAACGTTCAAATCTCTTTAATGCATGTGCACTAAAATTTTCAGTCGTATATCCCATTATAACAATTTCAATGTTCAGCAATTGCTTGCTCACTGCCATTTTTCGGTGGTTCTCTTTTGTGTCGTTCTTCTTTCCATAGGTTCGGTATGCTTTTTCAAAAGTTGTTTGTTGTTTATTGTGCGTGAGTATAAATTGTTGTAGTTCCTAAAAGTATGTGTGAGTGTTTATCTGTGCTTACCAACTTTCGATGCGTGCAAACGCACTTTTTGCAGAGTTGTTTGTAGAAATCGTACAAACAGAGACTAGCATTCGTAGTTACTCATAACTTGACGTTGTGTTGGTTGGTTGTTGTTGTTGTCTCCCCTTTTGCATTGCGCCTTGCAGCGAGTACTTTAAACCCCAACCAAAACAACTTGATGGAGAATTGTACATAAGCCTATGTGCACCCACACACACACTTATACATAACTGTATATATGTATCACCACAGCCTATGTGGTGTGCTTTTTCATTTATCGGCACACACAAACAATCACATTGTGCCATACGCACAGCGCCATTTCGCAATAGCTCCACTCTACATGGAGCTTGCAAATGTATACAGGGAGCCATCATCATCATCAGCATTGCCATCGCCATCAACGTCGTTCATCGTCAACGTTGCTGGATGGTGCGGTTCGCATTTTTTGTTGCTGTTACTCTTTGCTTTTATTTTCGGCCTTCTTTCGATTTCAATGCGTTCGTTCGCATGGTGCTGCTACTTCATTTCTCTATGATTGGGTTGGGTTTTTCGTGGTTTCATGCCTGCCTCTGCTGCCACATGATTGTGTGCTGCATTTTTTTCGGACTCACATCATCATCATCGTCATCAACAACATTGGCGACGCTAGCTAGGTTGGTATGTATGTAGTTATGGTGCGTATGTTGCGTTGCTTTGGCTTGTTATTCAGGCCTGTTTCTGGCGGATGCTTCCTCTTCTTGCATGAGTTAGGGTATGTTTTATGCTGTGCTACCAAAGTGCGTTGCGTTGCGTTCCGACAACAATTTTTGTTGGCTTTCAAAAGTTTTTGTTTTTTGCTTTTGCCTATTTCATACCCGTTTTATGTACTACCTAAGTATGCTATGATGATGATACATACTAAACTATGTTGTTGTTTCTTGGAGTTTGTTTTCTACCATTGCACAGAGTAGATGGTAGTTTAGTGTGTAGTGTTGTATGTATGTATGTAGGTACACATGCTTGTATTACTAAGTCTACATACAAACTTGCCTAAAGTTTGCTTTTATATATTTACTTACTTACTTACCTACATTAGAGCAGTAGTAGGCCTATGCCGATATTATATTTAGGTACCTACGCACATCATACATCCGCACATAGTTACGCATTAGAAGAAATCGTAGAATACATACAAAATTTGGGTTTTACATTAGTTTTTAGTTGTTATTTTCGGCATTGCCTGCCTGCCATGCCTTATATGCAGCCTATTTTTGTTTCGTTCATAGGAAACAAGAAAACTTTTTATTCGAGGAAATTCAATGTTAGGTTTCTTAAAATCCCACGAATTAGTGAAATATTTATTTCCAAAATGCTTATGTGGATGAGCGTATAGATAAAATGTGGGCAAAATTTGCACAAGCATTCTCAGGATACTTTTTTATTTCATTGGCAGTTATAACATGTTCTTCTTGTAGCTTAATGCTTGAACGATATCTAAGTTCTTCATTGATCGGACGATGTTTTCAATTTAAAAATGAAGATAATCTATTTTATTTCAGCATAAATGGCGCCCAACTGTTGATTCTGGTAATTGGGAACGAAGTAAATTACAATATCTTTCCATGGGAAATCTATAGTCTAAAACGCGCATTATTCAAAACTAGTCCCTGAAAGATTTTCCAGAGAGTTCCAAATACATAATGTTGCCAAAAAGAGAAATATCGTATAAAAGTTTAATACATTTTTAGACCACAAATGAAGCTATCTAATGAATTGTAGATTTTCGAAATAGTTAAGAATTTCAAATGTAGACACGAATGGCGCCCAAAGTACAATACAAATAAGTAAGCTCGAACATGAAAAAGGTGACCCGCCCGCGACAGAAGAGAAAGATGAACAGACATTGGATAAATGCTACGAGCGCTGAGCAGGAGCATATGCCCCACGGTCGGCGAATTCAGCGTTCATGACGTAACATCCGACAACGGAATGAGGCTGATCGATTTTGCAAGGGCAAAAAAACATGGTAGTAAGCAGCACCAGATTCCAACACCTCGACATAGACAAGGTCACGTGGATGTTCCCAGATGGGAAAACCAGAAACCAGATTGATCATGTTGTGATCATTTTGGAAGACACTCTTCCATTGTGTTAGATCTCCTATCAATTTGAGAAGCGAACATCGATTCGGACAATTTCTTTGCAGCAGACAAGGTAGGCAAACACAAGCCTACTCCGCTCAACTGACCCATATGCTGGAAGATTGAAGCGCATTGGCAAATAATTGAATGTCGAAACGAAATGTCGAAGAATTCAAAAGTTCAACAATTTTCAACTTTGTGGCCTGAAGCCTCGCTTCGTTGTGGCCTTTCCTATTGGAAACAGTACAATTTCACTTTTGCGCTTTGAAGCGAGGCCGAAAAAATAAGCAACAAAAATCCATTATGTTCTCACCTTAATTTCTTCAAACTGTTGAAAAATCTATACTTTGGTACCAATCGGTATGATCAGGAGTGTGGTAAGGCTACTGCAGAGAAGAACGCGGCACATGGAGAAACCCTGCATTCCGTAGCAACACGAAGTGTCAATGAAAAATATTTGGAGAAGAGGAGAAGCGTATTTCGGAAGGAAGAAGAAAGAGCAGAAAAACACAAGAGAGCGCAAGGAACTCGAGGTGTTTAAGAGTCAGAAAAAAGTCTGGTATTTTTTTCTTCTTCATTATTTGTCTACCCGTATTCGGATGTTAGCATTCATACAATTACAATGTAGTGTTATTATATTTAACTTAACTAATTATTAATGTTATTATACAATTACATTGCATGTTTTATTCAATTATCGAAAGACTTCGGTTTCTTGGGGCATTCAAATTTCAAAAAATTTAGCAGAGTGTATAAAGCACCAGACTGAAGGGTACCACCTATCCAAAGTGAGGTCAAGACACCAATTACCCAATTTCGTCGGGGACAAATTTTTTATTTTTATACCCTCAGCATTTATGCTAACGAGGGTGTATACACTTACATACGGGCAAAATGTGCCTCATCGAAATAATGGTTTTAGACCCCAAGTATGTTTGGACGAAATCCGTTTCAGACAATTTGGAGTCGATTTAGCAATGTCCGTCCGTCTGTCTGTCTGGCTGGCTGGTGCGCACGATAACTCTCGAACGTATGAACCAATTTGGTCCAAATTTTGGCCTTAGTAATATTTTGTCCAAACTTAAGTTCGAAGATGGACCATATCGGTCAACTCCTTCGGGTACCTCCCCCACAAATTTTCGGAAAAATTGTAACCGATTTGTGGCATACTTATATGTAGTAACCGATTTGGCCCATACTTTACACATCATAAAATTTCTACCAGACATAGATGAGGTTCCAATATGGACTCTATCGGTCCACTCCTTCGGGTACCTCCTACACCAATCTTCGGAATAGTTCAGTTTAGGGCCTTCTCTCAAATCGCTTTGATTTTTGTTGTAACAACTTTTATTTGCTTTCCCAATTACGGTAGTACAAGTTTTATTAGGGGCAAATCCATACTTCCGAAGAAATTAAAACCCCAAATGACACCAAGTGTAGTGGTTAGAGGGCACAACAACTCTCGAACGGATAAGCCCATTTGGTTCAAAATATGGCTGTAGTAATATTTTGTACAAACTTAGTTTAAGTTCGAAGTTGGACCGTATCGATTCACTCCCACAAAAGTTCAAAATTTGTCGTAAAAATTATGCGCACGATAACTTGTGCAATGATCTTGTGCAAACAATTCGAACTGAGGATTTTTTGAAAGTACAGACTCAAACGACAAGAAACCCTAGTTGGGTTTTGTTGTGTCAGAACCAGCTCGGATTTTATGGCCCCATCTAAACATGGTTAAATATTGAGTTTTTAAAGAAATTCGAGGCTATATCTTTGAAATCAATGCGAATCTGCTTCTGACCTCTGAAGCAAATTTGTAGATAAGGACAAGAATAACATATTTGGAGAAATAATGATCTCGAAAAACTACAAATTTCAAAATATATGCAAAAATCCCACAATTTTTATACATTTCCCGCCGTATCTCCAAAGCCGTTAATTTTTTCTGAATATTTTCTTTTGGAAAAATATTCAGGGATGTAATACACAACTCTTCAGAACATGCCATTGTTGTAAAATGCCTCTATGCTGTTGTGTTCAGTACATTTTTCAACGACGATTTAATAAAAATGTCAATAATGTAGTTAAATCCGAAATGCGAGAATAAACTGTTGGTGTGAACTGTGTTTGAAATACGTGTTGTAAAAGATATGATGCAAAATACCGCTGACACAACATGAAGTAAGCATTTTAGAGTTTCGGAATGTTCTAAAGAATTGCTGAGAACTTTATTTGTAAGACTTTTGCAAAGGGTTACTTGGTTCAACTCCCAATAGTTTAGCCGATACTGACCAGAATTTCAGCAATTATGTAAAATATTTAATATTTTATAGATTTTGATGCCCTAGATGGAGTTTTTCTTATGTGTTTTTTTTCAAAAGATAATTTCTACTAGTTTAGGGCTACAATATTGCTAAAGACAGCAAGGCCAAATTAATATTCTTTTCTGAGATAAAGGCCCGATAAATGCAAAAAAGTGTAGATTTAGCCCGGTTTAGATGAGGCCATCAAATCCGAACTGGATCTGACAGGACAAAACCCTACTAGGGTTTTTGTAGTCTAAATATGTACTTTCAAAAAATGCATACTAGAAGTTGTTGGCATTTTCAGTGTTGCATAGTGCTATCAAAGGGACTCACCGATTTGGTCCATACTTTGCACATCGTAGTATTTCTACCAGACATAGATAAAGTTCGAATATGGATTATATAGGTCCAATCCTTCGGGTACCTCCCACACAAAATTTCGGAAAGTGCAGTTTAAGACCTCCTCTCGAATCTTTTTGATTTTTGTTGCAACATATTTTATTCACAGTCGGTATAATTTTTTTCAGGTACAAGTCAATACTTCCTGAAAAAATGACCCAAAAGCTCTAAAAATCCGCTATGGCATCATGTGTGGTGGCTGAAGCGCATCAGGACTCTCGAACGGACAAGCCGATGCGGTCCAGAAGTTAGGAGTCGTAATATTTTGTCCAAACTTAAATCAAGTTCTACGATGGGTCATATTGATCCACTCCTTTAGGTACCTCCCCCACAAAAGTTCAACACTTTTCACTAAAATGGTGCACACGTTAACTCTCGAAGGTAGTAGCCAATTTCGTCCATACTTTGCAAAATGGCTATATATGTATGTCAACTCTTTCGGGTACCTCCCACACAAAATAAAGTGCTTGCTATCAGGCGTATTGTGTGAACACATACAACTTATGGTCAATGGAATAATTGGGGTAATATCAATACGGTTTTAGACCTGGGAAATCTACAGTAAAACAAATCTTTACCCTAAGCCAAAGCCTAGATTTTAATACCCAACAAAAAGTCCTCCCAAAGAATGGGTTTTATAAGTGATTTTTGGCAGCCTTAACTACTTACAAATTCCCCTACTAACCCATTATTTTAACAAGGGCATCTCGCAATAACTTACTAGATATTCTATAACGACTAGAATAACAAGTTATTCTATGACCAATGGAAGTTGAAAAATAAACTATAAGCTAATTTTTTTTATTTTTAGAACAGTTGAGTTGGAATTTGTTTTCATTTTCAACACTCTTTATATTTTTTATACCCTACACCCCTATGTGGGGAGGGTATTACGAGGGCAGTTCGGAAACTTCTTAGCCTAGCACAAAAAGCGCGGTATAAACAGAAAAAAATTAAGTGTTTTGGAAACTTCCATCTCTGTTATGAACACATGTTAAATTTTGTTTCGATCTGGCAACTCCTTCATATAGAAACAGGTGTTCAAAAAAGACGCATCCGCAATTTTTTTTACAATGGAAAAATTAGATATGCGTGCTGTCATTAAATATTTAGATAAAAAAGGTTTATCGGGACAAGAAATTCATAATGATATGGTGAATGTGTTAGGTGAAAGTGCTCCTTCATATGCAACAGTAAAAAATTGGGTTGCTGAATTTAAACGTGGTCGTACAAGCATTGAAGATGAACCACGTAGTGGACGTCCAAAAACAGCAACAACAACAGAAATTGTAGCCAAAGTGCATGATATGGTATTAAATGATCGACGAATAAAAGTGTGTGAAATTGCCAATATCATGGGCATCTCAAATGATCGAGTCCATTTAATTTTGCATGAAGAACTACAGATGAAAAAGCTTTCTGCAAGATGGGTGCCGCATTTGTTAACAGTCGATCAAAAACGCATAAGAATGAACATTTCTCAAGCTTGTTTGGATCGTTTTAAGCGAAATAAAATGGATTTTAAGCGTCGTTTTATAACTGTTGATGAGACATGGATCCACCACTATACTCCAGAGACAAAAGAACAATCCAAACAATGGACTGAAGCTGGAGGAAGTGCCCCAAAGAAAGCAAAAACAATTCAATCGGCTGGTAAGGTTATGACAACGGTTTCTTGGGACTTCAAAGGTATTTTATTGTTTGACTATCTGCAAAAGGGTAAAACAATAAATTCAGAGTACTATTGCAACCTTTTGGATCAATTAAATGTACAAATTCGAGAAAATCGTCCTGGCTTACAACACAAAAAAATAATTTTTCATCAAGACAACGCACAAGAGTGTTTTAACAATGGCTAAAATCAACGAATTAAAGAACGAGTTCCTTGACCACCCACCTTATTCTCCTGATTTAGCTCCCAGTGACTTTTTGTTGTTCCCAAATCTAAAAAAATTCCTTGCTGGCAAGAGTTTTACCTCAAATGAAGATGCAATTACAGTTGTAAACGACTATTTTGAAGGCCTTGAGGAAAACTATTTTAATCAAGGAATTCTATTCTAGAAAAGCGTTGGACTAAGTGTATTGAAGTTTCAGGAGATTATATTGAAAAATAAAAATATTTTTGAAAAACTAACTATTCTCTTTCATTGATAGGCTAAGAAGTTTCCGAACCGCCCTCGTATAAGTTGGTTTTGCCCAAAAAGTTTGCAACGCATCGAAATAATGGTCGTAGACCCATACTTATATATACCAAAATGATTGTCTCGACGAGCTATGGGCTATGTGTGTCCGTCCGTCAGTCCGTCCGTCTGTCCATCTAAACCTTGTAATCACGCTACAGGCCGGATCGTCACCAAATTTTGGGTGTTGATGAGGGTCCCCGAGGGGAAGAAGCCTATTGATTTTGGTGATGGTCGGATAACATTTAGGGGTCAAAATGGGCAAAAAACTTATTTGGAGAAAAAGTTAAAGTTTTTTTCCAAAGCAAAAATCTCAGCTTCTATATGGGGTATATCAAAAGCAAAACCAGCTAATGAAAGAAAATATCGCCTTTGCAACGATGTAGCGTAGATTGTCGTAGGTAGTCAAACAACGAAGATATCGCAATAGCCGCTAATAGAACACAACTTTTCATTTTTGCGATTTAAGATATAATGACGAATATCACAGCATAGGTTGGCGACTTTCCAAAAGCAAAGTCTGACAATGAAAGTAGAAAATCCCACCTTTACAATGATGCAAAGTAGGCTGGCGTAGGTGGCCAAATAACGGAGATATCGCAATAGTCGGTAATACATCCCACATTTCAATTTTTTTTGTAATCACGCTACAGGTCGCAATTTTAGTCCGATCGTCACCAAATTTTGGGTGTTGAAGGTCCCGGGGGGATGAAGCCTATTGATTTTGGTGATGGTCGGATAATATTCAGGGGTCGGAATAGGCAAAAAACTTATTTGGAGCAAAAATTAACGTTTTATTTCAAAGCGAATATCTCCGCTTTTGTA
The DNA here is from genome assembly GCF_047663935.1 of Musca autumnalis. Lineage (NCBI taxonomy): Eukaryota > Metazoa > Arthropoda > Insecta > Diptera > Muscidae > Musca > Musca autumnalis. The sequence continues at coordinate 134,668,931 of NW_027411755.1, read as the reverse complement.
CGGGGTATATCAAAAGCAAAACCTGCTGATGAATGTAGAAAATATCACCTTTGCAGCGATGTAAATTAGGTTGTCGTAGGTGGTCAAACAACAGAGATATCGCAATAGTCGGTAATGCATCCCATTTGCCGATTTTTTTGTAATCACCCTACAGGTCGCAATTTTGATCGGATCGTCACGTTTTTTGGGAGTTGATGCGGGCCCCTCAGAGGAAGAAGCCTATTAAGTTTGGTGGTAGTCGGATAATATTTAGGAGTCGGAATGGGGAAAAACTCATGTGGAGACAAACTTTAATTCTTTGTGAATATATCGGCTTCTAGTATGGGTATTCCAACGGCAAAGCCTGTCGATGGAAGAAGAAAATATTACCTTTATATTGGTGTAAAGTAAGTTGGTGAAGGTGGTCAAACAAGGGGATACCACAACAGTCAGTAATGCATCCAATTCTTCCTTTTTTTTTGCAATCACGTTACAGGTCGTAATTTTGATCGGATGGTCACGAAATTTTGGTTGCTATGGAGGTCCCAGAGAGAAAGAGGCATATGATGTTTGGTGGTAGTCGGATTATATTCCCTAAAAGAAATGTTTACCAGTGAAAAGCTTATGCACAGGGGTAGTGGCGTAGGGTATCACATGGTCGGCCCCGTCCGGACTATAGATAGCCTTTGCTCACTTGTTAATTTATGTTTTTGTATTTCGCTCTCTGCTGGAGTTGAACACACGAACTACAGATTAGTAGCCGAACACACTACAAACTAGGCCACATACACGAACATTAAGCGTTGTTTAAACGCTTAAAAGTGCTTACATGTGCGCCACCAACTGTTCTTTGTTTTTTCTTTAACAAAAAGTACCCGGCCGGCGGTGAGCGTTGAACACACAAGGTCAAAAGCGTTCCAAGTCGTGTTTGTTGCATACCGAATGAAGACTACGTACCAAATTTCATCCATTTAGGTTGGATATTGAGGTTTCAGCCTTCAAAATACCGAAAATCAGGAGATACCGTTCTATAGAGGCTATATGAAAACGCACACTGATACTGATAATTATCTTCTGGAATTATATTTATACCCACATCCATATCATCCATTTTGGTTTGAAAATGAAGCTGAAGCCTTCAGAATACTGAAAATAGGGTGCGAACTTTCTACGGGGGATATATGAACACAAATATGTTCGTTCGTATATTTTATTCATTTATCTGGTTATTGTTCCTCTGTATCCAGATTATATAATTCTGCAACTTGGACTGGCTGCGTTCATAGAGGTGTTAGCTGGGCAGCTAAAACGCAGATAATCAGCCGGTCCCAATCCACATGCAGGGCATGTGTTGGGTATCGTGCCATCATCGAGTCCAATATTAATTAAGGCGGCTGGTGCCATTAGGAGGCACCCTGTTGCAGTTCTTCGGGCGTCATTCTGACAAGTTTGAATATTCTTCCACTACGTAGCTCTAACATTTGCATACTATATTGGTGCCGCATAGCTTACCATAAACCGACCTATTATTTTATAAGAGGTCAACAAGGTTTCTTTGTCAACACCCCAATTACTGCCGGCTGCGAGTTGAGAACCTTGTATGTACTTCTGATCTTTTCGCAATTAGCTGTGGTTTGAGCGGACGACTTAAACATGTAGCCGAACGTTACACCCAATATATTGGGGTAGTAAGGGGTCGGAATCAAGGCACCAATATAATCAGGGGCAGCCTCATTTCAGCTGTCGTGGTGAGTATGTAGTCGTAGTTGGGGGACAAATTATTCTGAAGAGATTTGCCGGTACAGGTCCACATTTTGACATACCTCCCATAGAAAGGTACCGCCCGATTTTGATCATTTTGAAGGTTTTGGCCACATTATCCAACATTATGTCATATCTAAAAAGCTGAGATTTGGGATTTAGTTTTCGTTGAGAGTATAAAACATTCCGACTGAGAATTATCGGTATAGCCGCCATAGAACGATATCGCCCGATTTTCGGTATTATTAAAGTTTCAGCCACATCATTCAACCGAAACGGCTGAAATCTGTTTTGAATATACAAAATTTGTGGTGGAGGATATAATACGAGTTCAAAATCACCCCATCGTGTTCTTTTTAGTAATAAAAACTTGTATTTATCAGTTTGTTTGGAGACGCTTTTCTACTTTCATTTCCGTACTTCCCCCATTTCCTAGGAAACGTAGGACCGAAGTTTTCAATTTTTATTTTCTTATCTGCATTGCTGTGATCAATTCCAAGTGATATATAAGATGTTATATCATAATTTTTTCCAAAATCGTCATTTTATTTGAACCAAACTTTAAAAAGCATTCTGCGCTAAATTGGCATGTTTCCTTAAAAATGGCAAAAAGTCAAAATTCGCAAAAAGTCGCAGGAAATAATTTGAGAGGTTATTCTAGACAATGTGCATACATATATAAAAAAAAATAAAAAAATATCTCGATCCGAACTAATCCGATTTTATACTTTACCCCTATTTTAATTGCAGAAATGGAATAAATTGGACGTTACATATGTATGTATAATTAACAAGTAACATCTAAATTAACATAACTTATGGCTTATAAACCCGTTTAATTTAGTTAAATACCTTTACGATAAACCAAAAATACAAAATATTCGACAATAATATGTTCACAAACAGCACACGACTATCGCAATTTTATAACTAAAAAACATCATCGTGAACACTGTAACAAATATGTATGCTAAATGTACCGTTATTCCGTTCCGACTAATCAATTCCAATTATTGTATATGTCGTTAAGTACAGTCAACCCTCTAGTTTAATACTGTACTATAGTTTCATAGCTTCTTTGAATTCCATTTTTCGATTTTCTGCACGCTAGATCGGTATTTTTTCCCACTGTGCGACGATAGGACCCGACGCCATGAACGTACAATCATCCGCATACATTACGATATCTATGCCATCTGAAGGGTTTAGAATTTCAGAATGGCAGAGGTTAAACAGTTCCGCCTTGAAGAATTCCCTGCTTCATTCTACGGGTCTTAGACTTCTTATTTCTGAATTCCACAAACGACTGGCGTCCACGCATATACATAGTTGATTATCCATAGTTTCAAACACGGCTTGAAAGAAGTCTTTCCTTTTTTCGAAGAGCTTGGCATTGTTCACAGTTTCGAACGCCTTCGATAGGTCAAGAGCCACCGTAACCGTTCGGTCGTACGGCCTGCTCTGGTTCAGTCCTCTACTGATATATGGGGATATGGCGGGTAATGCTGTTGTGGTGTAGTGCATTTTTCGGAACCTATGCTAATGTTGGGGAACTGGGGAACTTCTTCTCATCATGGGGAGGAGTTGTGCCTCTAGAACCTTAGCTAATGCCGACAAGATGAGATTCATGTCTGGCTCCAGCAGTGGGGCAACCTTGCCAACTTTCCAAGCTTCTGGTACAATTTGTGTTGCTAACGATAGCTTGAGGACACTTGTCAAACACTCAACCATGGGTTCGTTCAGTTGTTTTGGCATTATCACTGAGATTGCGTGTGAGTCCAACGCTCTGCTACATCGCTCATCGTAGATTGTGGTGGTATGTCCTCGCCTGGGAGCTTTTATACGGCGCAGCACACTCCTCTTCGCCCTATCACTCTGGGGTGCTCTATAAATTGCGGTTAAAATAACACGCACACCTTTTCGGATCTGGTACTAATGACGCCGTTGCAAGTCACAGCTGGTATATCACCCTTGTTTCCCGGATTCAAGAGTGATTTAACCGTTTACCACAATTAATTTAATCCTGTACGTCGACTTCATCAGTATCATTTTCTCCATTCGGGCCATGCGGGCGTATGATTTTAGCTTTGGCTTCCCTTATGCCAATGGTCTTCATCACCCCTTTGCATTTTTCCAGAAATCCCCTTGAGAGCAGCACATCAGCCACCAGGTTATTTATTTATTTATTTTGAAGGTTATTTTTATTGTTGAAGAGGCAGTTGAGTTGTGCTTTTGTTTCTTCCTTTAAGAGGGCTTTATGTCTTCCGTCCGGAAACGTTCGAGCTTGGAGCTAAGTGGACGATCATCGTTTTAAAAGATTTTGGTTTCTTCTTCATTCCTGTACTGTATTATTTACAGCATTCTTGACGATTTTTCCGAGAATACGCTTTGCCTTTCAGTACAGTATTCCCGAACGTCAGTTTATCCATCCATTTTTCGGAAGGAACAGAGTCGTTTTTTTTTTGGTACTATGCTGATGAGCTATGTCAGAACTGTTTCCAGTGCGAAATGTATTTAGTTGGCTAGCTACTGCTCCCGGGTAGATGCTAAGAGGTCATCCTCGGAAGAGTTGCCAGGCAGAAATGGAGGGGTTTTGTTTTGGGGTTTGATTTTTATACCCTTATATCCTTCACCATAGTCGTCGGTAACCACTTTGGCACGGTCCACGTTTTCGAATATACCCCAAATAAAGGGACCAACGCAATTCAGATATTTTGATGTTTTAGCTACATTTTCTTGCCGAATTAACTGTAATTTGGCATTTAGGGTTGCCACTGATCAAGAAACTTTTTTGTGAAAAATTATGGAAATAGGCCCACGTTTTGTTATAGTCCCCATATAACGGTACCGCCCGATTTTAGGTATTTTTACGTTTTTATCTTCATTTTTTGACCGAACTAGTTGACACTTGAGGTTCCTAGTGACATCTGAATTCCTCCACTAAATTGGTATAGCCCCACATAACGGTACCTTCCGATTTTCGGTGTTTTGAGGAATTTGGCTACATATGTATATGTATCGAACCATATGTCCTAATTATACACTACACCACTATGCGGGGAGGGTATTATTAGTTGGTTTTGGCCAAAAAGTTTGTAACGCATCGAAATAATACTTATATATACCAAACTGAATGTCTCGACGAGCTGAGTCAATCTGGCTATGTGTGTCCGTCCGTCTTTCCATCTAAACCTTGTAATCACGCTACAGGTCGCAATTTTGATCGGATCGTCACCAAATGGGTGTTGATGAGGATCCCGGAGGGGAATAAGCTTATTGATTTTGGTGATGGTCGGATATTATTCAGGGTTCGGAATGGGCAAAAAAACTTATTTGGAGAAAAAGTCAACGTTTTATTTCAAAGCGCATATCTATAAGGGGTATATCAAAAGCAAAACCTGCTAATGATATTAGATAATATCATCTTTACAACGATGTATAGTAGGTTTCGTAGGTGGTCAAACAACGAAGATATCGCAATAGTCGCTAATACAACCCAACTTTTCATTTTTGCGATTTTAATTATAATGACGAATATCACAGCTTTGGATGGGGAACTTCCAAAACCAAAGACTGACTATGAAAGTAGAACATCCCACCTTTATAATAATGCAAAGCAGGTTGGCGTAGGTGGCCAAATAACGGAGATATCGCAATAGTCGGTAATACATCCCATTTTTAATTTTTTTTTCGAAGTCGCGCAACAGGTCGCAAATTTTGACCGGATCGTCACGAAATGTTGGGGGTTAATGGGGGTCCCACAGAGGATGAAGCCTTTTGATTTTGATGACGATCGGATAATATTCAGGGGTCGGAATGGGGAAAAACTCATGTGGAGAAAAATTCAAAGTTTTATTCTTTGGGAATATATAGGCTTCTAGTAGGGGTATTCCAACGCCAAATCCTCTCAATGGAAGAAGAAAATATTACCTTTACATTTGTGTAAACTAGGTTGGCGAAGGTGGTCAAACAAGGGAGATACCACAATAGTCGGTAATGCATCCAATTCTTCCATTTTTTGCAATCACGCTACAGATCGTAAATTTGATCGGATGGTCACGAAATTTTGGTTGCTTATGGGGGTCCCAGAGAGAAAGAGGCATATTATGTTTGGTGTTAGTCGGATTATATTCCCTAAAATAAATGTTTACCAGTGAAAAGCTTATGCACAGGGCTAGTGTTTAGGGTATCACATGGTCGGCCCCGTCCCGACTATAGCCTTTGCTCACTTGTTTGGCATTTGAGGTTCCCAATGGTCATAAAACTTACCCATAAAAAGTTATCAACATAGGTCTATGTTTTGGTACAGCCCCAATATAACGGCACCTCGCGGTATTTTAGCTACATTTTTGATGTAAGTAGTGGTAATTGGAAATTTGAGGTTCCCAGGGGTCACAAAACTTCCCCACTTAAAACTTTTCTACGTAGGTCCATACTTTGATATGGCCCTCATATAAAGGTCCAATATAACGGCACCTCGCGGTATTTTAGCTACATTTTTGATGGAAGTAGTGGTAATTGGAAATTTGAGATTCCCAGAGGTCACAAAACTTCCCCACTTAAAACTTTTCTACGTAGGTCCATACTTTGATATGGCCCTCATATAAAGGTCCCAATCGATTAAATACATGTTTACATAAATTTTCTGACCTAATTTAGGCGTTTGGGTATCCGTCGTCGAAAAACTTCTTTACCTAAAACTGTGCGGCTGAACTTCAAGATTTTTTAATTGTTTTTATTTGTTTGCCATGGAGTCGAAGGAGAGCTGCTAACGACGAGACTATTTATGCCACTTGTTGGCCATTCAGGTCATCGGCTCAACTCCTTCAGAACCTTGGTCTTAAAAGAACATATACATACATATATGTATGTATATCGCTCACCCAAAGATGGCCACCTCGTCCTCTGTCAACCGGGCTTGGAATCTTTTTAGACAATTGATTGAGGCGGGCTGCTTCCCCAGAGCCTGGAAATGGGATTGAAGTTTATAGCAACCAGACGTGCCTTATACGACAAGTCATGTTGTATATACGGATAAAAATGCTCTCGCGCTGATGTTTTTGCCTTAAAAAAGCCTGTCATCTTACATCTTGGATTTGGAAAGTAGCACCAAACACCGAGACGTTTGAATAGTTTTCCTCGTTCAAGGCAAATAAAATGTGTTTTAAAAAGAAACATATAATTCCAGTACCAGACACTGTGGCATTTTATTCTCCATTCCATGCCATTGCATATCCAAAAGAATCTCTAACAGCTGCATATGCTGTGACCTTAAAAGAAAAAATATCTCCCACTAAATTTCTTTAAGCGAAATACCCCAATTTTCTTCAGCGAAAATGCCGACAGAAAACATTACTGAATTCGTAATTAGTTCTTCATAGCAATTTCAATTCAATTCATTTAATTTATTTGCTTTGTTGGATTATGCTTGCTATGCAAAGCTTTTTTTTCTACATCGTCGTCCCCCTCCAAGCCGCTTTGTTAATAAAGCGTAGGACATGTACCGACAGCAAACGCCGGCCCGTTTGCTGCGTTTCATTTTGCATATTCAGCTTTAGTTTTATTTTGTTTCCATCAATTATGATGTTATTCGTAGTTCTCCAGTATTTGGTATTTGTAAATCCGGCAAAGATGCGTATGATTCACATGCACGCACACACACATACAGCCATATACAAATATTCCGCATTTAAAAACACACAAACAGCTAAACCATCTATAGAGCAGCGACGACCACAGAAATACAACCAAAGCGAAGACATGTATGAACGTATGAGTGAAAAAAGCAACAACCACATTATGTTTTTGTTTGTTTTCATTTATTTACACTGTACGTGAGAGAGAGAAGCAAATGCAAAAACAACTCAGTGGGCGCCCTCACTATACGATCTAAGCAAAGAAGCTCGTCTCTGCTATAGAGTGATGCTACTCTCATCTACGCACAATGATTTCATTCATTGTTGTATTTTTTATTTGTCTGTCCATTTATTTGGTCTGTTTGTCTATCTGTCTGTCTGTCCCTTGCTTGTGAATACATTAAAAATATGCGTTCGTTTATTCGTTTGTATGTCTGTCTGTCTTTCTATCTGCTAGTAGTCTGTTTGTTGTCGTTGCGTGACCTAATTTTTGTTAACCCCCAACTTGCCTTGCTCCAATTCTCTTTAATTTTCCTGCTGCCATTTGTTTTGTATTCGGATTTGTTGTTGTTTTCCTCATCATGTCATATATGCGTATCGTGATGCGTGCCGATCATCAACCACTGCTGATGGCCAATATAGCGACCCTGCAGTTTAAAATACCACAGCCCTGTTTCCCGTTTCATTAGATTGAAGAAATGCATCGCATGTGGCGTTGTTTGCATCACAGGGAAAATGTCACTCAAGAAAATGCATTGTAAGTGAAATTTTCGTGTGATTAATATTGTTGAAAAAAAGTTGCCGGGGAAGATATTTTTTACAATATTTTATGAGCATGGAAACCCTAAAGATAGTTCAGTTACTAAATGTAGCTAAACTCCTCAAAACTCTTACAGTTTTTAGTTTACACAAACTAAAATGTAATGAAACCCATTTATGTAGTACTACTACTTCCGTTGTTTAACCGCTACGTTATTGAATTTTTTACCAATTTCACACTAAAGTTTCAGTCCATTTAACCCGCTAAGTATTATCTGATCTTCACGTTGGTTTGTACGCTTCTTCTTCATCATAAACTCAAACTTTGTTTAAAATTTTGCGGGTTATTATTTTGACCTACAGAGCCGCTACAAAATTGGTTAAAATTTTGTTTTTGGTCCATTTCATCCCCTGAACATTTCACGATCATCACCGAAAACTAATCATTTCTATTCTGGTCTGAACCCAACCTCCTTAAAAATTCGTTACAATCGGTTGCGACCTTAAGCTTGTTTACAATTTTTAATGGACGGACACACATCATAATATTTCGTGGTGTTACATAAACTTTTGGAGAGACAATATGTAGCATGGGATAAAAATGTGGTTCTCTACACAGAACCCATTATATATTTGGCAGTAGGCCCGTTATCTAGCAAACACATTATTGCAATTTACATCAGAGGAAAGGTCAGTAGTTTTTTCCCATATGTAGGCTACTTTGCGAAATATATATGCCCTCAAGGAATTAAAATATCGACCAAAATTAAAATTTTTATATTTCGTGACTATTGATGTATAATTGCGACTTCTAGCGAGTATATTATTACACTACAAACAAATAACGGAATATATTAGGCTGTAACTCTGTTATCTGAGCATGCACAGCAACATAATTGGCATCAATTGAAAAGTCAAGCGTTCCACTTTCAAGTATATCTTACTTGTCCGGAATGTCACTTCCAGGAATTAAGATATAAGCTGTATATTAAAAATTTTCACAATTTTCACACAAAAGTTTTGGTCCATTTAACCCTCTAAATATTATCCGATCGCCATCTCAAATTGCAAGCTTCCCCTTTGTGGTATACTCTTACCTTATTTAAAATTACGCGTTGATCGCACTATTATTGAGACCTACAGAGCCGCTAGAAAATTGGATAAATATTATGTTTTTGGTCCATTTCACCCGCTAAATATTTCACGATCATCACCAATAAGAATAGGGATCTATTCTGATCTGAACCCGACCCCCATACAAAATTTCGTGACGATAGGTCCATAATTGCGGTGTGGAGCGTGTTTACAATTTATAAGGGAGAGACGGACGGACACACATCTCAAAATCGCTTTATCTCGTCGAGATATGAAGATTGGTATACCACATTGGGGGTCTTCGACGAATATTTCGCGGTGTTACATGAGTTTTTACCAAAACAAACTTATAATACCCTTTTCCACATTGTGGTATAGGGTATAAAAATAGTTCCTTTTGGGGATATACATAGAATCACTTTCTAAATCGATTTATGCATGTCCGTCTGTCCATCTGTCCAAAGTATTTTTGTGATAAAAAGGCAAAAATTGGGGAAGGTCATATTTTTAGCCATAGGTAGAACGCTATTGCTTTTGGTGAAAATCGGTTTAGATTTGGATATATCTTTAATATTACCATATATTAAACCGAAAATTTTTTTGCAATCGATGAATCCGAGTTTCCCTCTTTTCGAAATCGCGAACTGTTAACATATTCTATTTAATATGACTGAAATTCTTTAAAATGAACTGTTTTAGGAGGGATCCCATAATGTCGAACATTAAAATTAATTTACGTGGAAGCTGTGTTGGCTTTAATGTAAAATACAAAATAATTTAAACAAGTAAAAAAGTATATACCCTCAGCCAATGTGAAGTGAAATTTTCACCTACGGACAGATCGAATGTATTTAGAGTCTCTTCAGAATTTTGTGGCCCTTTCTGGACATTTGAACTTGCCGACAAAAATTGTGGATTACGAATTAACTGCACTAAGACACAAATGTTGAACTTTTGTGGGGGAGGTACCCTTAGGAAGGACCTATATGGGCCATTTTAGAAGTTAAACTAAATTTTGACAAAATATTAGGAGAACCAAAGTTTGGACCAAATTGGTTGCCCATTCAAGTGATATCGTCCTAAATTGGGGAAAAGTACCGGAAGTTGTGAACCGGTATTGCCCCATGAAACTAAGTTTGGATAAAATATGACGAAGGCCAAATGTTGGACCAAATCGGTTGAACAGTTCGTGAGTTATCGTGCTCTCCTACCGCCACATATGGTGACATAGCGGTTTTTTACACCTTTCGGGTTGTTTTTCCAAGAAATATGGACTTGCCCCTGAAAAAAACATTTACCGTCGTAATGGTGGTAGCGAATGCAAATCGCTTCAACAAAAATCAAAGTGATTCGAGAGATTTTTTTGAACATTTTTGAACTTTTGTTGGAGAGGTACCTGAAGGAGTGGACCGATATGGCTTATCTTCGAACTTAAACTAAGTTTGGACAAAATATTGTGAAGGTCAAATTTTGGATCAAATCGGCAGATCCGTTCGAGATTTATGTTGCGCTCCAACCATTACACACGGTGTCATAGGGCTTTTTTTGTACCTTTCAGGCTATTTTCTCAGGAAGTATGGACTTGCCCCTGATAAAGCTTATGCCGTTAGATGGGGGCAGTGAATGCAAGTTGCTACAACAAAAACCAAAGCGATTCCTGAACGGATCCTAAACTGAACTTTTCCGAATTGAGTTCATATTGGAACCTCATCTAAGCTTGGTAGAAATTTCACGATGTGCAAAGTATGGACCAAATCGGGTACTCCCTTCAAGTGTTAATGTGCCCACAAATGTTCCGAACATTTTCGAACTTTTGTGGGGGAGGTACCGGAAGGAGTGGACCGATATTACCTATCTTCGAACTTAAACTAAGTTTGGACAAAATAATACGAAAGCCAAATTTTAGACCGAATCGGTTGATCCTTTCGAGAGTTATCGTGCGCTCCAGCCAGACAGACGGGCGGACATTGCTAAATCGACTCCAAACTGCCTGAAACACATTTCGTCCAAACATACTTGGGGTCTAAAACCATTATTTCGATGAAGCACATTTTGCCCGTATGAAAGTGTATATGGGCAAAACTGCCAATTATTTCATATTCCATTTCCAAAAAATTGAATTTTTTCTTTTCGCGCTACATTAACGATTTTTGGTACATAGGTTAAGAAAAAATTCCCCAGTACGAATCTGCTCGCGAGCAAATTTTTGGTCGTTGCGGACAAATGTTATCGCGGTTTTACTTCTGCTTTTAAGAAAAAATTATTATAAAAACGCTAATTATTTTATTGAGCACAATTGTCACTAAAAAGTTATCACGAAGTGACGTCATTAAGTAGATTGCATAATATTTGTAAAATGTTTCTCAGCATTCGCGGAATATACAAAAAATTGACAAAATTTTAAATGTAATCCGAATTTTTTGAAAATATAGGTCCATTTACAAAAAAAGTAACAGTTTTAAAGAAAGACTTCACGGGGAATCAAATGAGACCAAACTTATAATCATCGGAATAGTAGTTAGGATATTATAGCCAAAATAAGCACATATTTGTGTTACAAAAAACTAATTTTGGTTTGGAATAATGGTTTTCACATGCATTCTAGAGTCGAAAATATTGGAAAAATTCTATAGGAGTACTTCTTTTATTTTTCTTGAAACTCTCAAGGAAATAGGCGGATTTTGCTTTATCTACATTCACATAGAAGGTTTCCCATTGAGGAAAGTTATCGGGCTGTTGAAATAAATCATTAGGCTTCTTAAACGGAAATAGAATTCAAATAAACTGCTTTAACTTATATGCATTATTAAAATATGTGTAAATCGCGTAATTATCAAAATCGTTTTGTCCGCATGTGATTTTCATGTACAGCAAGACCATATCTTTTAATTTGTATATATTTTTCGAAATATAATTTGGACGCTAAGATGTAGCATCGGCTGCATCTTAGCATTAAAAAACCTATAAAACATCGCTAATTTGCGCAAAGTTCATACAATTTCGTTCCGCATCCGGTTTTAGTGTCACCATGAAAATCTGCATCGATATATACCTATTTCAAGGCAATCAGTCAAGAACCGTGGATGTAGCATCACACACTATTTTTGGGATAAAATGAATGTAGTTCCCTTATCAGTGAAGTTTTTAAATCTCTGTTTCCCAAAGAAGGAAGATGCTGCACTAGTTTTTTCATAGTAGTGCAAGCGGCCGACAGAATACGCGATAAAATGCGCGATAATTTCAAAAACAATATTAGGTGATTTTCCTACCTTGGAATTTCTCCTATCTCGCGTTTTAGTAGATGGATTTTAACGAATAATGATTTATTAGATCCGCAACGTAAAAATCCAAAATTTGCAATCATGCACGTGTAAATCGAATGCCAATTGTACAAATTAGACCCGAAATATATGATTTTTAGAAATTTGCTCGCACAAAATTTTCGTATTTGGATACAGATTTCTCTGAAGCTGTGTAGGCTACATTCACGACACATATATCAAATAAATCAGAATCGTGAGTTCTTCATTCCTATATATGATTTTTTGAAAAACCTGTTTGCGGAACGAAATTATAAGAATATTTCAAAAAACACTTAAAATCTGGCTTCAAAATGTCAGCATCATTTAATGGTAGACGCAGATCAAATTTTGAGAAGTTATACACTAGTGAGATGGTCGTTATTTAGTTGCCTTCTACTTTTACTTTAACGGGAAAATCGTGAAAAGTGTGGTTTAATCACAAATCGAGAGAAAACAAAAAAAGACACTATGGCTTCAACCCATTTTTACCCATTTTTTAACATAAATATAGCCACAGCTTCCACGCAAATCAACTTTGAAGGCCAATATTTTTTGCCAAGTCTAAAAACATTTCATTTTATCCAAAAGCATGTAAATTGTACAATATGCAACCACTATTCGCGAGTTATAAACGGGTAAACCTTGGCTTCAACGATGTTAAATTTTCAATAATATTGCCCATATACCCTCGTTAGCATAAATGCTGAGGGTATAAAAATGTATTGATGTAATTACCAATATTTAATGCGATCTCTTCCTTGTCCACTCACTTTACCATCTTTACTTTGAATCCAAACATATTTTTAACATATATTTTTCTGCGTGTAGTGACTATAAATCAATAGGCCCTCGAAATTCGTCTATATATAGAATTTTGGACCACGGGACATTCCTGAAAATTGCATTAAATTAAGTTCAATTGTTTTGGAAAAACAATGTATTGAAAAGAGTTTGCGTGGTCAACAGTTTTCAAGGCATAATATATTTAGAAAAGTAGGAGTGGTCCGGTATTTTGGCTCCAAATATGTACCTAGTATACACACAACCCTTCTGTCTCCCAAAATTTATGTTGAAACTGATGTAATCATAGGTTTGGTTTAAACATATAGCGTTTAAAAGAAAGGCGTGGGGAAGGTACCCCACCTCCTCCGAAATTCATAAAATATACATAACAATGGCAAACCTTGAGCTTTTGCAGCAAATTTATTTAAAAAAAACAGGCGTGGTCGGGACTTTAGGCCCCAAAGAAGTATTTGGATTGTAGATTAATTCGTTATTTTTTAAACTGATACAAATCAGTAGATTTGTAGATGTAACATATTTAAAAAAAGTAGGCGTGGTCAATTTTTTGGGTGCCAAATAAGTAGGTAAGGTTGGACACACAACCACAATTGTCTCGCAAATTAATTTCCAACCCGATACATTCCTAATTATTGTAAATATAGCATTTTTTAAGTATCCCGCCCCTTCCGAAATTCAAAAAATTATGTAGCCTATTTTCACAGGGGGCCATCGCTGTACATTCCCTGAAAATTTCAGGAAAATCAGTTCAGTAGTTTTTGTAGGAAAGATTAAAATCGAAAATTGAAAAAGTTGGACGTAAAAGTGGGCGTGGTAAAATTTTCTTTGCATAAAAGCCTAAAGCTGAGTACACATTGCCAGTTTTGCATGACAGCTTTGTTGGTGCTTGCTAGTGTGGCCGTTCATTTTTGTCATTCATCATGCAACCACCAAATGTTTTGTGGTTGCTGGACGGTTGGACAGTTATCGATAACTGCGAAATATCGACATTCAAAACTGATAATGTGTACTGCTCTTTAGTCGGGTTATCGCGAACATTTCACAACAAGAATTATCCAAATCGGTACAGCCGTTCGCAACTGATGTCATTACCAACGAACGACATTTGATTTTTATTTATAATGATTTTTATTTGGTCTGTTCCAGTACTGCAAGAATCTACTAATTTTTACTATTTTTCCCGATAACATAAAGGAAAAAATGTTATCGTAGTAAAAAATAGTAGCTTCTTGCAGGTTCTGGAACAGAGCAATTGTCTTATTTCATCGTTTAAAGATATACAGTACACTGCATAATTATTTTGACAAGTTTGAAGAATGATGTATTTGTTTTTTTACCGGATTAGTCATCTACAAAAATATGAATAAATATTCTGGCTTATGCTTTACTAGAGTACTTAAAATTAGTAACAAATTTTATAAATTCAAATATACGCTTGCACTTTTGTAATGGAAATTAAATTAGGAGGGTTGGCGTTTTTTGTTTGGGATGACGACTTCTATTTTGTTTTTCAAAATAGTCAGGCTTAATCCCATAGTCGTTGTTTTAATATTTTATTAAAACAACTTTAATTTATTAGTGGGAAAAAATTGGCGATGTTTACCAAGGGGTAAGGCAGGGAATACTATAGTTTCAGATCTCGCCACAGATCTTCATCAGTTCCTTTATTTCTTGTTCTTCAACAAGAAACTTTTTATACCCAAGTGTCAATTGATACGTGCGCACAGAAACACTCTGATCGAGAATTTCTTTGGCACTACCTAAACTCTAGCAACTTCACTTGCATACAAAACCAAATCTTTCCCACTGCTATCATAAAATATTAAAACAACGACTATGGGATTAAGCCTGACTATTTTGAAAAACAAAATGGAAATTAAATTTCATTGCGTGGCATAAGTATTTTGACAAATTTGTTCTATTGATTTTTAGATCTCAACAATTAAAAATTTCTTTTCTATATTTTTGATTATTATCAGTTACGATAAAAATAATATATTTCACACACATCTGTACCATTATGGACCCATTTACGGATAGATATTTCAAGGATATAGGGATATTCAAGAGATTTATTATTATAAAACAACATTTTCGAAGGCTTTCTTCCATTATCTCGGAATATTTTTCGGATTTCGACTTTTTACGAGAGTAAGAACATTTTTTCTCTTACAAATGTGATATTTAAAGGAAACATTTTAAGTTTGAACCCTAAATACGCTCTAAACGTTATCCACAAATTTCAGCCTTACCATAGTAGCAGTGTCCTGCAAATGAATATATAACACTTCGATCAGTTTACTATCATGTTGTTATGAGAGATCGTTCAAAGTACCAAAATATTCATTATAGTCCACATCATTAACGAACAATAAAATTAAAATATCGCAATATTTTAAATGGTGGATCAGACTATTCGGATGCCTGGGAGAATTTGGGCATGGAAATAGCATCAGAAGGACATTTATACCAAAGATACCCACTTTTTTTGGCGGTTTTTTGACTTAAGCATACCGAAAAGTGTATTCTAAGATGAATTATGTTCAGTCCACAATAGGCTCTGTCACAATGATTATTGTGGAAAAAGCCTTACTGTCTTTAGCAATATTGTAGCTCTACACTAGTAGAACTTATCTTTTGAAAAAACTACATAAGAAAATACCATCTAGGTCATCAAAATATAGAACATTTTACATAATTGCTTCTGGTCAGTATCGGTTAAACTATTGGGAGTTGAACCAAGTAACCTTTTGCAAAAATCTTTCAAATAAAGTTCTCAACAATTCTTTAGAATATTCTGAAACTCTAAAATGCTTACTTCATGTTGTTTCAGCTGTATTTTGCATCATTTCTTTTACAATACGTATTTCAAACACAGTTCACACCAACAGTATATTCTCGCATTTAGGATTTCACAACGTTATTGACATTTTTATTAAATCGTCGTTGAAACATGTACTGAAAACAACGGCATAGAGACATTTTACAACAATGACATGTTCTGAAGAGTTGTGTATTACATTCTAGGGAATATTTTTCCAAAATAAAATATTAAGAAAAAATTAACGGTTTTGGAGATGCGGTGCGAAATGTATACAAATTGTGGAGTTTTTGCATATATTTTGAAATTTGAGGCAATAAATGTAATTTTTCGAGTTCATTATATCTCCAAATATTTTATTTTTGATTTTATCTACAAATTAGCTTCAGAGGTCAGAAGAAGATTCGCATTGGTTTCGGAGATATAGCCCCGAATTTCTTTAAAAACTCCATATTTAACCATGTTTAGATGGGGCCATAAAATCCGAGTTGGATCTGACACAGGGTTTCTTGTCGTTTGGGTCTGCACTTTCAAAAAATCCTCAGTTCGAATTGTTTGCACAAGATCACCTTAAAAATGTTGCACAGTGTTTCTAATTCTGTCCTATTTACCGGAAAGTAACTTCTGTAATTTAACTTTTTCTTCCTAGATCGTGAGTATTTACATCGTTTTCATTATTTTGATGTTTTTTCGTTAAAAAATGAATAGATAACTGCAGCAACATCTAATCATTAAACTGTAATTTAAATTTCGTTTCAACTTTTGACACCAACATTTCCTATTTTAATTTAAAATCTATGACTGCCAAGTACATTTTTACTCAAATTTTAATAATTTAGCTAAAGCAAATTAATTTGGTACCAAAAGGTACGATTAAATGCCAAAAGTAACACAATTGTGACGTGTCAAAATGCCGTTTTGATTTTGCCTCCCTTTTTAAAAATCATCTACCTTATTAGAAATTTAGCTGGAATTTCTTTGATCCGTTAATTTTTATTTTCCTGAGAGGTCAGAGAAAACCCTAAGCTGTTAATATCTCGTTTTATGAATTCTGGCAATAATTATATGCCTTTGAAGACAAATGTAGATTTTGTCAAAATAATTATGCCAGGGACACTACTTAGTAAGTATATGATCGATCCATTTGTTTCCGAGCCAGAGTGAGCACCGCCAAACGAAATAGTGTTTCAAAATTATTAGGAGTTTTCTTGGAAAAATTTATTAAAATTGGGTTTTTTGGTCTGCACAACTGGGGTTTACGCATTAATGCAAAATAAACAAATCCGGAGGCTTTAAAATAAAAGTTTCACAGGGTTGAAAACCTTGAAAGGTAGCTTCAACTGCAAATGTCAAAAATGGCGTATGGAACAATAAAGCATGATACCGACAATATATATTCGCCCAATTTAAGGTATTTGGTGCACCAAACACGCAAATTCTATTCAGTATTGTTGGAATTTGCAAAATGTCGCCCAATTTTGACTAGAAATAGGTATGCCAAATTTTACTGAATTCGGTTCAGATTTTGATGTAGCTCCCATATATATCTTCGCCCGATTTAATGTATTTGGTGCACCAAACACACACATTCTGTCCAATTTTTATGAAATTTGGAAAATGTCGCCGAATTGAAATTAAAATAAATGTGCCAAATTCTACTGAAATCGGTTCAGATTTGGATATAGCTCCCATATATACATATGTTCGACCAATTTGAGGTATTTGGTGAACCAAACACAAATTCTGTTACACAAATTCTGTCTCCATATGGTGGAGGGTATAATTAAATTTGTCATTCTGTTTGTAACGCATCGAAATATTCGTCGGAGACCCTATAAAGTATATGTACACGAAAAAAAAAGGCCTCTCTAACATATGTCCCAAACATATTTTGCAGCAAACATATATATGTTTGGGTGCAAAGATATTTATGTTTGGGTGCAAAGATATATATGTTTGGGTGCAAACAAAGATATGTTTGGGTGGAAACAATTTTATGGTTGGGTGCAAAAAAATACAAACCCAAAAGGCACAAAACAACAAACACATGCACCAGTGGGCGCTTACTGAGAGCAAAGGAGCGTAAAATTCAATGTAAAACAATTTGAAATGTGTGCTCACTTGCTCTCAGTAAGAACTCACTGGCTATCTCTATAGTATACACAGAAATGTTGAGGTTGTTTATTGAAAGGCAAAAGAACAACAAACACATAGGTGCATACAAAATTCCAAAGAAATACATAACACACTTTAATAAAAGAAAAACTGATTGAAATAATTTGTAAATAGGCACACTTTTAAAAAGGAAAAATATATAGAAACGTAGTTGAACGCTTCTCCTTAGTTGAGAAATAAACAAATTGTCCTCATAGTTGAAATCATCAGCGGGGAATCGGCATCTAGAATCAAATGATTATGTAATGTAATAAATAAATATGGATATGCCATATTTCAAATATACATAAGTATGTATGTAATTACTAATATTAAATGCGATTGTCCTTGTCCAACTTTCCGATTCAATTATAAAATGTATTGGACATTTAATTTACTAAAAAGCACAATATCTTTAAGAAAACAGAAAACACTGATTTATTCACTCACTTTACCGTCTTGACTCTACAAAGGCATCTAAAACACTGAAGAAAGAAAAAAATATAATTCATATCATTTCTTCTTCTCTTGTTCGCCTGCTAAGTTGGTTAACAACAACAAAACAAGAAACACACGAGCATTGATGCTCAAAATAAAAAGAGAGTAAAGTAGTGAGAGAATCACAAGAAAGTTTGTATCAGCATTCAGTGGTTGCTAGACCTGTGACCAGTTAACATGTGGCAGGTGTGTGCGGTTTTGTTCAGTGCCCTCACTAAAATTATGCGTATATCCATTCACATGTTTACTTGTCGGCTGCTCAACGACGACTGATTGTTATTCTCACATACGTTAACGTATATGGATGATCTTGGCTGCACACGAGTTTGATGCATACATGCCACCAAAGCCCCCTTCTTCGCTTCTCTTCTATTATACAATACACCACTGATGGGCAGAAATGCTCTGCCTCACACACAAAAGTGTGAAAAATATGTACATGAGTCTCTCGCAATTTGCCCATCAGTGCAATACACACAACTCTTCATTATAAAACAGCATTCCACAGCCGCGAGAGCACTGTTATTACTCTCGTTGACAAACATCCTCTCTCCACCCATGAAACAATTTTTCTAAAATAAAAAATATGTTTTACCCAAACATATCAAACTGAGATATGTTACAAAATTTTGCAAACATATATTTGTTTGGACCCAAATATATTATGTTTGGATCCAAACATATATTTGTTTGCAACCGGCATAAAATTCTATGTCGATTTGACCATGTCCGTATGTCCGTCCGTCTGTCTGTTTGTTGAAATCAAGATACAGCTCGCAATTTTAAAGATGGAGAGTCAACATTTTTTGCAGTATGGTTGGTATTGAAATTGGTACGGTACCTCCCGATTTTCGGTATTTTGAAGGTTTTAGCTTCATTATCCTACCTAAATGGCTGAAATTTTGTATAAAACTTTAGGGGTATAAGGGGTATAAAACTTTCCCCCAGAATTTTGTCGGTATCGGTCCACACCTTCATATAGCCCCCATAGAACGGTAACTCCCGATTTTCGGTATTTTGATGGTTTTAGCTTCATTATCACACCGAAATGGCTGAAATTTGGTACTTAGTCTACGTTGGTGGTATAAAACTTTCCCCCAGAACTTTGTCGGTATAGGCCCACGCCTTCGAATAGCGGTCATGGAAAGGTACCTCCCGATTTTTCGTATTTTGAAAGTTGTGTCTTCAATATTCCACCAAAATGGCTGACATTTGGTATTTAGTCTTCAATGTGATATAAAACTGTTCGCCAGAAATATGTCTGTAGAGGTCCACGCTTTCATATTGCCTCATTATACCCCACACCACTATGTGGGGAGGGTATTATAAGTTTGTTTTGGCCAAAAAGTTTGTAACGCATCGAAATAATGGTCGTGGACCCATACTTATATATACCAAAATGAATGTCTCGACGAGCTGAGTCGATCTGGCTATGTGTGTCCGTCCGTCAGTCCGTCCGTCTGTCTGTCTGTCCATCTAAACCTTGTAATCACGCTACAGGTCGCAATTTTGATCGGATCGTCACCAAATTTTGGGTGTTGATGAGGGTCCCGGAGGGGAAGAGGCCTATTGATTTTGGTGATGGTCGGATAATATTCAGGGGTCGGCATGGGCAAAAAACCTAATTTGGGAAAAAGTCAACGTTTTATTTCAAAGCGAATATCTCCGCATCTATAATGGGTATATCACAAGCAGAACCTGCTAATGAAAGTAGAAAATATCACCTTTACAACGATGTATAGTAGGTTGTCGTAGGTCGTCAAACAAAGAAGAAATTGCAATAGTTGCTAGTACAACCCATCTTTTTATTTTTGCGATTTTAGTTATAATGACGAATATCACAGCTTTGGTTGGGGATCTTCCTAAAGCAAAGCCTGACTGTGAAAGAAGAATATCCCACCTTTACAATGATTCAAAGCGGTTGGTGTAGGTGACCAAATAACGGAGATATAGCAATAGTCGGTAATACACCGCGCTACAGGTCGCAATTTCGATCGGATCGTCACGAAATTTTGGGAGTTAATGGGGGTCCCACAGAGGAAGAAGCCTATTTATTTTGATGATGGTCGGATAATATTCATGGGTCGAAATTGGCAATAACTTATTTGGAGAAAAGGTCAACGTTTTATTTCAAAACCAATAGCTCTGTTTCTTTAAGAGATATATCAAAAGCAAAACCTGGCAAGGAAAGTAGAAGATATCACCTTTACAACGATGTACAGTAGACTGTCGTAGGTGGTCAAACAACAGAGATATCGCAATAGTCGGTAATGCATCCCATTTTCCATTTTTTTTTGTAATCACTCTACAGGTCGCAATTTTGATCGGATGGTCACGAATTTTTTAGGGTTGATGCGAGTCCCACAGAGGAAGAAGCCTATTAAATTTAGTGATGATCGGATAATATTCAGGAGTTGGAATAAGCAAAAAACTTATGTGGAGAAAAGTCAACGTTTTTTTCTTATGCGAATATCTCCGCTTCTGGTACGAGCATTCCAAAACAAAAGCCCGCCAATGGTAGAAGAAAAGATCTCCTTTATATTGATGCAAAGTATGTTGGCGTAAGTGAGCAAACAACCGAGATATCGCAAAAGTCAGTAATATATCCATTTTTTCATTTTTTGTAATCACGCTACCGTTTGGAATTTTGATCGGATAGTCACTAGATTTGTGGGGGTAGATGCGGGCCCCACCGAGGAAGAAGCCTATTGATTGTAGTGATAGTCGGATAATATTTAGGGTTCGGAATGGGGAAAAACTCATGTGGAGACAAATTCAAAGTTTTATTCTTTGTGAATATATCGGCTTCTAGTAGGGGTATTCCAACGGCAAAGCCTCTCAATAGAAGAAGAAAATATTACCTTTAAATTTGTGTAAAGTAGGTTGGCGAAGGGAGATACCACAATGCATCCAATTCTTCCATTTTTTGCATTCACGCTACAGGTCGCAATTTTGATCGGATGGTCACGAAATTTTGGTTGCTTATGGGTCCCGAGAGAAAGAGGTTTGATGGTATTCGGATTATATTCCCTAAAAGAAATGTTTACCAGAGAAAAGCTTATGCACAGAGGTAGTGGTGTAGGGTGACACATGGTCGGCCCTGTCCCGACTGTAGCCATTGCTCACTTGTTTCTGACTAAAATTCGTCGGTATAAGTCCACGTTTCGATATAGGCCCCATAGAACGGTACCTCCCGATTTTCGTAATACTGAAGATTGTGACGTCAATATCCAACCAAAATGGCTGAAATTCGTTATTTCGTCTTCGGTATTTTTTAAGTTTTAGCCACATTCACTTACCGAAATATAGGAAATTTGGTATTCAGTCTTCTATGAGCCTAAAAACTTTCCTTCAGAAATTTGTCGGTATAGATCGACGTTTTGAAATAGCCCCCATAGAATGATGCCTCACATTGTTTTACCGAAGTTGCCGAAATTTAGTATTAAGTCTTCTTCCTACACGAAAGGAAACTAATTATTCCATTTTACTTCAATACAACTTGTGGTGGAGGGTATAACAAGTTCGGCCCGGCCGTTCTTATTTGTTTTTCACATGTTTTCGGTCAAATTATTCATATATTTTGAAGAAATTTGGAAAATATAGTGCAAATTGGTCTAGAAAAAAATGTGCCATATTATATAGAAATCATGGTAATGTAGGGTATCATATAGTCGGTTCCGCCCAACTTTAGTGCTTTCCTTAATGGTTTTTGTTTTGAAATGTGGTGTACACTAAATTTGACATTCGTTTTGGCATGCTCAAACTTAACGGCGTTCTTACTTGATTTAAATATAATTCCTACTTCACCTGTCGATAACGTCATTTAACTTGTTTACTTATTTACTAATAAGACTGTTTTGATAAACCTGCAAAATGATGTTTGTCCCTGTGATGTTAAATCTAATGTTATAAGACCTTGAGAGTGTCATTATCATCACTTCCCACTAAACGCCGAAGCAGCAATGAAAACAATTCATCAACCTTTCTTAGATATAATGTGGTGCGTTTTGTTGTTGTTGTTTTGTTTTCTAAATAGGTCACTGTAACACCGTACCAAGTGCGCGCCAAATTTCCCTTTTTAAGAAAATCAGGTTATGTTTCCCCCAACAACATCATGGACAACAAATTTGTGTCAAACTCTAATCAACTTTTAAGTTTCTTACAAAAACCTTCCTTTGTACATACGTACGTAACCTTCCAAATATCCTTTTTCTGTTCATTTGGTAGGTTTGGTGGTTGCCAGGCAGTGAGTTGCAAGGGGTTTTTTCGAAACATAATTTTGATGGAAATTTTACCTTGTTTATCTTATTTTTGTCCTTCTTTTTCACGAAACAAATTAGGTCGTTTACCTAATAATTGTTATTATTATACAATAAGATGTGTCCTCTTTGTTATTGTATTTTCCTTGTAAGTATAGGTGTATGTATGTTTGTGGTATTTGTTTTTGAAGCATCAACCTAACTTATCCCGGTACTTTGGCCTTCTTTTGAGTTGAGTGCTCTTTTTTCTGTTGTTATTATTGTCCTTACAACTTTTCACAAGACATAACATATTGTCAATATTCCAGGGAATGGAGGAGAGTGCACAAGTTATGACGATATATTATATTTGTGTGTCTGTCCATCCATCCACGTGTTTATTTTTGGGTTTTCTCTTATTGCGTTTGGTTGGCTGGAATATGTGAATCTGTTATGAAATCCATTTCTCAAAGTAGCAGCAAGGATGGTGATTATTTACCTGTGAAAAGTTTCGTGTTCTTCATCTTCCATTATACTTTCATGCGATTGCACAAGACCAGATATATAAAAAAGTATTTGTATATGTAAGTATGTATGAGTGTGTATGTGATTGTTTGTAAGATCCCGCGTGTTTTTAACAATAATGTCAGCCACTCATAACATTGTAAGGATATGCTCATCTTTCTATTTTGCTGGCTTTGTTCATTTTTACGTCTTGTAAAAAGGACTAAAACAAGGAAGAAGGGTATGTGCGTTTCGTATTACGTTCTATTTTCTAGCTTTGTCTTCAATATCCTGGAATTATTTAATATACATTGTTCTTTTTTTCCTTGTGGGTTGTTTTTTTTGGTTTCTTAGCTTTCGCTACGGACACACGCTTTGTAAGGTATTAGCTTTGTTAAGGTAGTAAAAATTATTTTTATCTTGCTTTCTTCCCAATGTGTCCTTGAACCCTTTTTTGTCTATTTATTTTGTTAAGGGAAATCTTTGCACTAAGTTCTTGAAGAACACATATTTTCCAAGAAAATCCTGTTTTTTTTCTCCAATTTTCTGATTATTTTTACTCATGTTTTTATATTCAGGATAAAGAAAAACAGCGTGTGTAAGTTCGACAAGAACAAAAGAAACAACGAATGATTGTTGACTTTTTTTCTTATAACATTTTCCACATAATCTGCATTGGGTTATCATCGAATGATTGATTGAGTTAAATGGCAACAAAACAACCTGTTGTTATAGAAGTACACACACATATATATTTGTGTCATAAGAAGAGAGAAGTATAAATAAATAATGTTATATAAATACATACATATGTACATTTGTATGTAAATAATCTAATACTGGCAAATATTGGAATTTATTGTTCCTCAATTGTATATATCCAATGTATTATGTATGAATGAAGTATAGATACGACTAGATTACCAAAAAAATGATATGTCACACGAGAATTGAAATTGATATTGTTTTATTTTCTGAGGATTATGTCGAAATTCACGTTGTACACATACTTATGTTGAACATTCGTGTGTTCCAACTCGGCCTTTTTGTGATTAACTTATCCCAGATATGCCCAGCGTCCTATATATAGGACACACAAAATTCTTGCTAATTTGATATGTTATGTTTATCAAAGTACCGTTTATTTTGGTGATATACTCAGTACACATCTGTAGCTCTTGGGATATTATGTGATTCCATTATTTTGAGCTACTATTTTTGAGTTTTGAGGTCTAGTTCATCGAAGTTGCCACCTATCGCTTAGTTTTTACAATGATTTGCGTTATGACCGATTAATTATTGGGTAGTTTTATAACGAAAACATACACGATGTGGAGCCTACTACGAAAAAACGTTAACTAGATGCCGAAAAGGTGTCTTTGGACTATATGTAAAATGTTTTGTGTCCCATAACTCCCAGTTATAAGATAAAACCCTTTTTCCAAAAGTGGCCTCAAAAACCACTTTTTTCAAAAAATTTTTAAAAAACATATGAACATACTGTTATTATTTCAAATTTGCTCCTAAAATAATATAAAAATACTTTTAAAATGATCACGATCAAACAATGGGCATATCTGGGTTAAAACACTATTTGTTATACGCATGAAGTAATCGGGCAGGAACGAGTTAAGGACCTTTTTACTAGAAACTTGTATACGCGTTCCCACCTGGTCCCTCTATGAGGCGAAGAACACACTAGAGGTCTAGCCGCTTTGCCCATTTACTTTGTTTATAGAAGAAATATTATATAGCATAAACATTATACAGTATAAACATGGCTTATACATATATGGTTTAAAGGAAAAGCGTGGGGAAGGTACACCACCTCTTCTGAAATTCATAAAATATACATAACAGCTGCAAACATTGAGCTTTTGCTGCAAATTTTGTTGGAAATCGGTTCAGTAGTATTGGAGATATAACACATTAAAACAAGTAAGAACGGCGTTAAGTTCGGCCGGGCCGAACTTGTTATACCCTCCACCACAAGTTGTATTGAAGTAAAATGAAATAATTAGTTTCCATTCGTGTATGAAGAAGACTTAATACAAAATTTCAGCAATTTCGGTAAAACAATGTGAGGCACCATTCTATGGGGGCTATTTCAAAACGTCAATCTATACCGACAAATTTCTGACGGAAAGTTTTTAGGCTCAAAGAAGACAAAATACCAAATTTCCTATATTTCGGTAAGAGAATGTGGCTAAAACTAAAAAAATACCGAAAATCAAGAAGTAAGCTTCTATGGGGATATAGGAAGACGTGGACCTATACTGATAATACTCTTCTGGAATATTTTATACCTCTTGGAAGACGAAAGAAAGGCATGGACCGATACCGACAAAGTTCTGGGGGAAAGTTTTATACCACCAACGTAGACTAAGTACCAAATTGCAGCCATTTCGGTGTGATAACGAAGCTAACACCTTCAAAATACCGAAAATCGGGAGGTACCGTTCTATGGGGGCTATATGAAGTTGTGGACCGATACCGACAAAATTCTGGGGGAAAGTTTTATAGCCTTAAAGAAGACTACGTACCAAATTTCAGCCATTTTGGTAGGTTAATGAAGCTAAAACCTTCAAAATACCGAAAATCGGGAGGTACCGTTATATGGGGGCTATATGAAGGTGTGGACCGATACCGACAAAATTCTGGGGGAAAGTTTTATAGGCCTAAAGAAGGCTATGTACCAAATTTCAGCCATTTTTGTAGGATAATGAAGCTAAAACCTTAAAAATACCGAAAATCGGGAGGTACCGTTCTATGGGGGCTATATGAAGATGTGGACCGATACCGACAAAATTCTGGGGGAAAGTTTTATACCCCTAAAGAAGACTACGTACCAAATTTCAGCCATTTTGGTAGGATAATGAAGCTAAAACCATAAAAATACCGAAAATCGGGAGGTACAGTTCTAGGGGGGCTATATCAAAACGTGGACCGATATATCCCATTTTCAATACCAACCATCCTGCAAGTAATAAAAACTTCTGTACCAAATTTTGACTCTCTATCTTTAAAATTGCGAGCTGTATCTTGATTTCAACAGACAGACAGACGGACGGACGGACGGACGGACAGACGGACATGGTCAAATCGACATAGAATTTTATGTTGATCAATAATATATATACTTTATAGGCTCTCCGACGAGTATTTCGATGTGTTACAAACGGAATGACAAATTTAATTATACCCTCCATATGGTGGAGGGTATAAAAACAGGCGTGGTCGGGTCTTTAGGTCCCAACGAAGTACTACATTGTAGATTAATCCGTAAATTTTTAAGCCGATACATGCGAAATTTTTGCAAATATAGCATTTTTAAAAAATATCGCATAGAAGAGGTTCCCCGCCCCCACTGGAATTCAACAAAATATGTGGCCTGTTTTCGGGGGCCATTCCGTGTACATTCCCTGACAATTTTAGGAAAATCGGTTCAGTAGTTTTTGCAGAAAAACTTTATATTAAAAATTTCAATAGAACATTTAAACTGAAATGAAAATTAAAAAAAGTGGGCGCCGTAAAATGTTCTTTTCATTTTTATTCATAAAGATATAGCGTGTTTTAAATATGGCAAAAGGAAGTACACCGCCCCCTTCGAAATTCAAGAAAATGTGCATTGTATTTCCACCGGAGGCCATCCCTGTACATTCCCAGAAAATTTCAGGAAAATCGGTTCAGTAGTTTTGTAGATGTAACATTTTTTAAAAAGTGGGCGTGGTCAAGTCTTATGGTCCTAAAAAAGTAGGTAAGGTCTGAGACACAACCACAATTGTCTCGCAAATTAATTTCCAAACCGTTGTTTTGTAGATGTAACATATTTTAAAAAGTGGGCGTGGTCAAGTCTTTTGGTCCTAAAAAGTAGGTAAGGTCGGAGACACAACCACAACTGTCTCGCAAATTAATTTCCAAACCGATACATTCTTAATTGTTGTAAATATAGCATTTTTTTAATAAATAGGGTATTGGGGAAGTACGCCCTCCGAAACTAAATTTCTAGCCTATTTCCACCGGGGGCCATCCCTGTACATTCCATGAAAGATTAGAAAAGATTAAAATTCAAAATTGAAAAAAGTGGGCGTGGTCAAATTTTCTTTGCACAAAAACCTAAGTCGGGTTATGGCGAACATTTCACAAATATAATTATCCAAATCGGTGCAGCCGTTCTCAACGACAGTGGATGATTTTTATATCGTCAGCATTTATGCTAACGAGGGTATATACAATATCATACGGGCAAAATGTGCCTCATCGAAATAATGGTTTTAGACCCCAAGTATGTTTGAACGAAATGTGTTTCAGACAGTTTGGAGTTTATTTAGCCATGTCCGTCCGTCTGTCTGTCTTTCCGTCTGCTTTTCTGTTCGTCTGTCTGGCTGGCTGGAGCGCATGATAAATCTCGAACGGATCAACCGATTAAGTCCAAAATTTGGCTTTCGTAATATTTTGTACAGACTTAGTTTAAGTTCGAAGATGTGTTATATCGGTCCATTCCTTCCCCCCGACAAAATTTCGAAAATGTTCGGAAAGTATCGGTTACTTCCAAATCGGTTTTGGTCCATTATGGACTCAATAGGTCTACTCCTTCGGGTACCTCTCACACAAAATTTCGGAAAAGTTCACTTTAGGACCTGTTATCGAATCACTTTGATTTTTGTTGTAGTAACCTGTATTCGCCGCCCCCCATACGTCGCTACAAGTTCCATCTGGCGCAAGTCCATACTTCCTTAGAAAATAGCCTGAAAGTTGCAAAAAAAAACCTCCATTACACCGTGTGTAGTGGTTGGAGCGCAAGATAACTCTCGAACGGATCTGCCTCTTCGGTCCAAAATTTGGCCTTCGTAATATTTTGTCCAAACTGTCCACTCCTCCGGGTACTTCGAAGAAGGGCAACAACTTCTGGTAATTCCCCCAATATTAAAAAAAATGTCACTAAAATGGTATGCACGATATCTCTTGAACGGCGCACCCAATTTGGTCCAAACTATGGATCTCCTTATATTTTGCAGTGCAGTTTAGGGTCTGTTCGAAGATGGTTTGGAAATGTATACCTAAGCTGTTCGTTGTGGTCCTGTTTGCAGCCATATTATGTTTTCCGTGGACAAGTCCATGCTTCCTGGCATACTGGTCCAAAAGGTATACGATGCCCCACTGAAATGACTAGTGGTCGCGATATTTATCAAAAAGATATGACACTCAAAATAAGATGGACTATGTCGGTCCATTACTTTAAAAACCCCCTTCCGCAACACTTTTGAACTTAAATCCCAATCTACATTTTTGTCGGCTAGTGCAAATGTCCAAAAAGGGCCAAACAATTCTAAAATGGCCTAAATAAATCTGTCCGTAGAAGAAAGTTTCAATTCACATAAGCTGAGGGTATATATCCGTCGGGAAAGCCGACTGATACTTTTTTACTTGTTTTATACAAATAAAGTTTCTGGACTAGAAGGATGACGATATCTGAGGTCTACAAAATTTGCAGGAGTTTAGCAGCAATAGATTTGTAATGATGCAGATTTATTTGCACAAAGCTAAGCTATTTTTTGTCTCCATTCTACTGGTGAGTTGGAGGGATTTGAAAAGGTATACTTCCTAATCCGAAGTTTCTCCAGTACGATCACTGGCAAATTTTATGACAAATCAGCCATTCTTCGGAATGTAATTAAAAATACTTCAACTTCCCGTCCGAAGGCTCTAAGGAATGAGGGGATACCCATACTGAGGTTATCATCCATACGAGATCTGCATAAGAAAATCCACCAATTCCGTTATCTGAGGTAACCTTATTCTCGTAGTTAATGACCTTGACTCCAATGCGTATTTTTCTCTGATCCACAACATCTGGGATCAAGATGTCCCTGAGATGACCCTCGACCAGCAACAAATAATTATCACGGATACATCAATCCCACGGTAGCGGGTTCTTGCGTACCGGATTGACCCGGAACCAAACAACATCAGTTCCGGCCAGCGGCTCCCACCTCAGTGTACACGTGTTTGTATTTGTTTCGTTTTTCTGTCTTGGGAGCAGCATGTCCCAGAATGCCTGCTCCGAGTTCTTTTGGCCCGTGCCGGGACGAGGGAAAAAACCCAGGACCAATTTATTTGTGCTCAGTTTGTCACATCCGCATCTTCACCCATATCCAACCTTCGGTGAGATGCAATAGATGTCAGGAGTGGGTGCATCTAAGGGGTTGCTCTGTTCTTGCCCACGTGAGGAACTATGGCAGGGACTATGTTGCTGCATGCTGCGTGAATACAGTCCCCAGTGAGTCGTCGTCAGATTACGAAACTACCCGCAGTCCCCTCGACAGCAACCGCACACGCAGCATTTACCACCAGCCGTTGTTGTCCTAATCCCAGAAAATGCATCCTTTTTGAGGAGAGTGTCGAAGTTCGCCAGACATAACCATCGTGTCACTTGGTCTAACAAATGATGTCACCTGACAACGTGTCGTTTCCCTTGGATCAGCCCAACTCCCCATAACTGTCTCCTTTAGCAGACCACCCGATTTCCTCACTTCTGAACGCCGCATGTTCGTGAATCATAGGAAAGCTGATTGGTCGAGTTTCAAGGTGTTCAATAATCACCGCTTCAGAGAACAGCTGCAGACGCTCAACATATCCCTGCTGGTCGGTCGAATACCCGGAGTAAGACCAAACTTTCCAGCAGAGGCGACGGGATTAGCAAATGAGCGTGATGAGCTTCGGCTGGTCGGCGAGCATAAGCGGAACAAGGGGTTAAATTATGTGAAAGGTTGCAACATTGGAGCCAGTATAAGTGAATTGTGGGCAACGGATAAGTCACTCTCGAAACCTGGAAGAAGGGAAGATAGGACCTCAGTCACGTTTGGCGACGTAACGTTGACGGACCCGAAGAGGTACGCAATTTCTCCTGTTTGCTCTTAGAGGTTTGCCTTGGAGTACAGTGGAAGCACTTCCCCCCTATGAACATCGATTACAACTTATTGATCTCCCGACTTTGGCACGGAGACGTCTAATGCTTAGAGCAACATTTTTAATAAAACTTTTACGTGGTCAGATTGATTCAAAATTTTTAATTGGCGAAATAAAATTTAATGTGCCCTCGCGGTTTACTCGGAATTACATACCGCTCAGTCTTCCATTAGCAAGATCTAACTATGAACTAAGCAATCCGTTTAGATCATTATGTGAAATCTATAATAATTTGTATGCACTTATAAACTTGACAGACCCTTTACCTGTAATAAAGTCTTCTATTCTACGTCTACAGCTTTAGAATCAAGTTGTTGCCAGATATATGTTGTGTTGTCCTTATTGCATAATCTGTTTTATTAACTTGTTAAGTACTATTTTATGTAAATCCGGCTGATGTGTAACTGTAGCCGGAAATTTCTTACCCTACTAACCCTCCATAATCCGGATTATGGGGTGTACGCTCTCCCTACGTTATGGAGAGGTGGCCCCCTCGGTCGGCAGGGGCGGGGAAGAGTGGCGTGGGAACGTTCGAAAAAAAAATTAGATATAAAGTTATTTCAATCGACAGTTTGTCGGGCACCCCGACACTGACAGGGCGAAGAGAAGAGTATTACGTCGCATCAGATCTCTTCCTGCCGAGGATAAATCACCACAGTTTACAATGGATGATGTTGCGAATGTCATCAGGAACCATAAATCATCTAAAGCGTTGGGCCTTGATGGAATTCTTATGAGCCGGGAGTGGAGTATCTCACTAAATTTCTCAACTTGTCGCACACAGAACACCTTTTCAACTGCCCCGCCAAACCTACTCATCTAACTCCAGTGGATCTGTGGTTACATCCCATCAAAGCAGCCACTTTCCTTGAACTGGAAATAGACCCAGAGCCAGATTGAGCAGAAGAACAAACACGCAAACACAGTAATAAAAACGGTTACAACAACAGAATCTTACATGATATGTGAAAATTTCTTCAATATTTCTGTATGGTTCATATGCTTCTCAAGTGCCATTCAAGGACATCTATCCAATATGTCTTACAATTTGTTTGTCAATTTTAATTATTTTGGTGGACATTTCATTTTACAAATAATACATTCTGTATAGTATTTCTCCAGTGTAGAACGACGCCAAAAGATAAACAAACGAAATAGAACGGAATAACAGCCATCAAAATAGATTATAAAACGCATAAGTGATCTGCTTTGGTAAGAAACAACAACAATCAAAAAATGTGATATTCATTGATAATGCCTTTGACATTGTATGCGTGTGCGTCGTGTAAACTGCGTACAGCACACCAACCAACATTGTTGTTGTTATTCTCGGAGCGCATTGTTGGCAATAGAAACAGCGTGAGTTGATTACCTCATCGCCACCATGGCGTTATGCTTTTTCATCGCTCATTCAACGTCACTGTAATGCAAAGAGTCATTTAAACATCAACCAAAAAAAAAAAAACGCACTTAACATTGCTCAAAAGCTGAAAAATGCGTGTGATTTTCTTTTTTATCGCTGTCTGTTTTTACATCGCCCAGCTTTTGAGGGCTTTATCAGGTTTTATAAAAATGTTGATCATATTTTGTATTATTATTCGAGTTCTGAGGATATGTATGTTTGTTCGGATACTCTCTCATGTAAATAATTTGCGGAAACATCGACAACCCGCTGCGAAGTTGTCTGAGGTATTGAGCAAACAAGTAAAAAAGTATCAGTCGACTTTGCCGACATAGATATATGTAAATTGAAACTTGCATTCACTATACTAACTAAATCCTTTTCCCGTCAAAAATGTCGATTTGGTTTGAAGCTCAAAAGTGTTGTGGAGGGTTTACTGGAAGGAATAGACGGACATAGTCCATTTTGGAAGTCGATCTTATTTTGGGAGTTATTGTTCCCACCAGTCTATTCAGTTGGTCACCGTATAACTTAGAGTTTTTGGGCCACGATGTCAGCAAGCATGGACTTGCCCACGAAATACATATTATCGCTCAAACGGGACCACAAGAAGTACCATCGGTATAATTTTCCAACGAATCTTCGAACAGATCCTAAACTGCACTTAAACAAAAATGTTGAACTTTTGTGGGGAAGGTAACCTAAAGAGAAGACCGATATCGACCATTTTTGAAGTAAAACTAGATTTGGACAAATAAATTAGGAGATCTAAAGTTTGCACAGTTACTCCGTTCAACAGAGATAGCGCGGGGTAGAAACCGGAAGGTGCGCACCGATAAATATTACGAAGGCCAAATTTTGGACCGAATCGACTGATCCGTTTGAGAGTTATCGTACGTGCGGTGCTATAGGGATTTTTATAGCCTTCGGGCTATTTACCCAGGAAATATGGAATTCGGAAAAACTTGCACCGTCATAATGGGGATAGCGAATACAAGTTGTTACAACAAACATAAAAAACGGGACTTAAGCTGAATTTTTCCGAAATTTTGTGTAGTAGGTACCTGATGGAGTTGACATATATATTCCATATTCAAACCTGATCTATGTCTCTTAGAAATATTACGATGTGCAAAATATGGACCAAATCCGTTGCTTCCTTCAGAAGTTGTGGTGGGCACAAATTTTCCGAATATTTTCGAACTTTTGTGGGAGAGGTACATAAAGGAATGGACCGATATGGCTAGCCTTCGGACTTAAACTAAGTTCGGAAAAAATTTTACGATGGACAAATTTTATACCGAATCGGCAGATCCTTTCGAGAGTTATCGTGCACTCCAACAAAAAGTGCAAAAGGGGAGTTTTACAGCTCTCGGGCTATTTTCTCAGGAAGTATATACTTGCCCCTACTAAAACTTGTACCGTAGTAATTGGGGCAGCGAATAAAAGTTGGAGGTCATAAACTGAAATTTTCCTAAATTTTGTGTGGGAGCTACCCAAAGGAGTGGACCGATAAAGACCATATTGGAACCTATGTCTGGAACCTCTATGTCTGGTAAAAATGACACGATGTCCAAAGTATGGACCAAATCGGCTACTCCCTTCAAAAGTTATCGTGCGTACAAATTTTCCGAACATTTTCGAACTTTTGTGGGGGAGGTACCTGAAGGAGTGAACCAATATGGCTAATATTCGAACTTAAATTAAGGTTGGACAAAATATTACGAAAGCCAACATTTGGACCACATCGGTTCATCTGTTCGAGAGTTGTCGTGCGCACTAACCAGACAGACAGACGGACGGATATAGCTAAATCAACTCCAAATTGTCTGAAACTAATTGCGTTCAAACATACTTGGGGTCTGAAGGCCTGGGTACAAAGGCTGCCTCGCCAGCTTACCTTGCTTGCTTCTGATAAAAGAATAACAAGTAAGAACGGCGTTAAGTTCGGCCGGGCCGAACTTGTTATACCCTCCACCTCAACTTGTATTGAAGTAAAATGGAATAACTAGTTTCTTTTCGTATATGAAGAAGACTTAATACTAAATTTCAGCAATTTCGGTAAAACAATGAGAGGCACCATTCTATTGGGGCTATTTCAAAACGTCGATCTATACCGACAAATTTCTGACGGAAAGTTTTTAGGCTCACAGAAGACAAAATACCAAATTTCCTATATTTCGGTAAGAGAATGTGGCTATAACTAAAAAATACCGAAAATCAAGAAGTAAGAAGTAAGCTTCTATGGGGATATAGGAAGACGTGGACCTATACTGATAATACTCTTCTGGAATATTTTATAACTCTTGGAAGACGAAATAACGAATTTCAGCCATTTCGGTTGGATACTGACGTCACAACCTTCAATATTACGAAAATCCGGAGGTACAGTTCTATGGGGGCTATATCGAAACGTGGACCTATACCGACGAATTTTAGTCAGAAATGGGGCAATATGAAAGCGTGGACCTGTACAGACATATTTCTGGCGAACAGTTTTATATCACATTGATGACTAAATACCAAATTTCAGCCATTGTGGTGGAATATTGAAGACACAACCTTCAAAATACGAAAAATAGGGAGGTACTTTTCCATGGGGGCTATATGAAGGCGTGGACTTATACCGACAAATTTAAAGGGGAAGTTTGAGTACCCCCAACGAAGTATAAATAACAAATTTCAGCCATTTCGGTGGAATATTGAGGCCACAACCTTCAAAATACCGAAAATCGGGAGGTACCATTCTATGGGGGCTATATGAAGGCATGGACCGATACCGACAAAGTTCTGGGGGAACGTTTTATACCACCAACGTAGACTAAGTACCAAATTTCAGCTATTTCGGTGTGATAATGAAGCTAAAACCATCAAAATACCGAAAATCGGGAGGTACCGTTCTATGGGGGCTATATGAAGGTGTGGGCCGATACCGACAAAATTTTGGGGGAAAGTTTTATACCCCTAAAGAAGACTACGTACCAAATTTCAGCCATTTTGGTAGGATAATGAAGCTAAAACCTTCAAAATACCGAAAATCGGGAGGTACCGTTATATGGGGGCTATATGAAGGTGTGGACCGATACCGACAAAATTCTGTGGGAAAGTTTTGTACCCCTAAAGAACACTACGTACCAAATTTCAGCCATTTTGGTAGGATAATGAAGCTAAAACCTTAAAAATACCGAAAATCGGGAGGTACCGTTCTATGGGGGCTATATCAAAACGTGGACCGATATATCCCATTTTCAATACCAACCATCCTGCAAGTAATAAAAACTTCTGTACCAAATTTTGACTCTCTATCTTTAAAATTGCGAGCTGTATCTTGATTTCAACAGACAGACAGACGGACGGACGGACAGACGGACATGGTCAAATCGACATAGAATTTTATGCTGATCAATAATATATATACTTTATAGGGTCTCCGACGAATATTTCGATGTGTTACAAACGGAATGACAAATTTAATTATACCCTCCATATGGTGGAGGGTATAAAAAAGAAAAGGGCAACCCTGTTCGAAATTTGCTCGGCCTTCTTTATTCTTTTATTTTTATTATGTCAGAAATGAAGCAGGAAAGCCAGGCGAGGCAGCTTATGTACCCAGGCCTTAAGTTCTCTAAGTCTTCGGTCTTCAAGGTCAGAAATGAAGCAGGAAAGCAAGGAAACCAGGCGAGGCAGTTTATGTACCCAGGCCTTTACTTTTACTTGGTACCGAGGAGGTACCACCACAATTTACGATGGCCGTTGTGCCCACACCGGATGTCAATGGTAATGCTTATCCAACTGGATGAACCCGGAGTTGAGTATTTAACAAGTGTACTCAGCCTGTCGTTAGCCATCCGTATTGTACCAGAAGCCTGGAATGTTGGCAGGGTAGTTACGCTACTGAAGCCTGGCAAGGATGTCAGCAGAGATGAATCGTACAGGCCAATTTCACTCCTGTCGCCAGTAGCAAAGATTCTGGAAGCACTAATCCTCTCCACGATGAGAAGCTGTTTTCCAGTGGCCCAACATCAACATGGAATCCGAAAAATGCGTAGTACTACAACAGCATTAGACGCCATATCCACACATATCCGTAGAGGACTAAACCAGAACAGGTCGTGCGACCGAACAGTCATGGTGGCACTTGACCTATCGAAGGCCTTCGATACCGCCAAACATGCCAAGCTGTTCGAGGATATAGAGAAGACCACTCTCCAGCCGTGTTTGAAACAGTGGTTAATCAACTATAAGTGCGGAATTCAGAAACAAAAATCGGAATCAGTACCACCACTAACTTATCGCAAATATTTAGGGGGGTAACTATTTGCGATAAGATCAGAAGCCGGCAGCATTTGGGGTGCAGTGCAAAGAAATCTTGTTAACCTCTTACAAAGCAATATTTCGGTCTGTGGTAAGCTGTGCGGTGCCAGCGTGGTATGCAAATGCCGCCCTAAGCACTGCAACAGGGTGCCTCCACATGACACCAGTGGACCATAGCATCCTTGTCACGAATTAATGGACAGCCATCCCCCACCCATCAACCATCTAAAGATATAAAATAGACCAACGAGCCTCAGGTAGGTTTGGATATTATTTAGACTGATGCAATTGCCCATGCAGTGTGAATGCCGTACTTATTGACCATCCATCGCAGCAGAAGAACGCCTGCTGCCAAGGCAAAAACGAGTGGTTTTAGTCCAGCTAAGATTCGGACGATGCAGTCGACTTAATTGGTATTGGACCCGAATTGATGCCACGATACCCAACACGTGCCCTAAATGTGGATTGGGACCACACGACACGCTGTATTTGTTTAGCTGCCCAGCTAACCCCACTCACCTGTCTCCTGATTCTCTATGGATGCAATCAGTCCAGGACACAGAATTTTTGAGTCTGGATACAGAGAACCTGAAACTGAAACAATAAACGAACATATATGGGTGCCACCGTGGTGCAATGGTATGCACACCCGCCTTGCACACATAAGGTCGTGGGTTCGATTCCCCGGCCAGGCAACATCAAAACACTTTTCAACGGTGGCAAAATACCCCTCAGTAATGTTGCCGACATTTCCTGAGTATTTCTGCCATGAAAAACTTCTCTACAAAACTGGTGTCTTAGACACGCCGTTCGGACTCGGCGTTAAACTGTAGGTCCCATATCATTGAGCTAATATGAATCGGGGTGCACTCATTGATATGAGAGAAGTCTCCCTCCCAATTACACTGTGCAACAAGGTTTCTGTGCGGTGGAAAATTCCTTTTGGAGATGAAAGCCCTTATTGAGTATATTAAGAACCCAAAAGGAAATTTTTCCCATAGGTCAAGTTTCTGAGATATCGCGCGATGCATTTTTTGAATTTTCGCCTATGATGCTTGAGAAAATAGCTTTATATCTCTGTTTGCCGTTATTGTAGCTTCGTTTTGAGATAACATGTCTTCAGTCAAATCGAATGGCGAATCTTTTTGTAGAACATTTCATTCTTCTAACTCAATTCCTTTCATGTCCTTTTCGTCCTTTCTTTCTTGAACCGTAGTAATAGTACCACAAGATGCGATTTTACAGCATCAAATATTCCACAAAAATATTGCTCAGAGAATTTTAGGTACGGTTCTCATTGACAACTAATCGATATTGTCACGTTTTCATTGCCCTTTTTGACATTTACCCGTTTTTTGTTAAGAAAAAAACCTATGTTTTGTTTTTCTGTATATTCGTTATTTGTTATGTATTGGTAGGTAGACATACCCATTGGTTATCGCTTATATTGACATCTGGGATGTATCTGAAATATTTACCATATATAGATCCCGATATGCTGAACACGTTAATGACAAATTTCCTTGGAGAATAGATCCGGTTATCTAATATTTTGAACCGGATATAGCGATATAAAACCCGGATTTTGTACCGATTTTAAGTAACCGGTTAAGCTTATATGTATGCCATTAGAAAGCTATTAAGATTGCCAATCAGGGAAATTAAAGTTTTTGACAGCATCTTACCTGAGTTCGGTGCTAAAACAAAAAAACCCGTATTCTTTAACCCTTTTTAAGGAAAAATATCACTGCGCGTAAATATGATGATCAATGCTTGGTGGGTGAAATATTCTTTTTGCCGATGAAAGTCGATGAAACTAATATTATGAACCCGGAAGGACAACTATGCCGTAGGTCAAACTTCTGAGTTATGGCGTGATGCATACATTCTTGATGAACTTTAAGAGCACGACAATAAACCCGTAACATAAATTCCATTTCACTATAACTCAGAAGTTTGACCTACGGCATAACTGTCCTTCCGGGTTCATAATATTAACTTCATCGACTTTCATCGGCAAAAAGAATATTTGATCCACCAAGCTCTTATCTTCATATTTACGTGCATTGATATTTTTCCTTAAAAACTGTTCAAGAATACGGGTTTTTTGTTTTAGCACCGAACTCAGGTAAGCTGCTGTCAAAAAATTTATTTTCCCTGATTGGAAATTTTATTAGCTTTCTGATGGTATATATATAAGCTTAATTGGTTACTTAAAATCGGTACAAAATCCGGGTCTTATATCGCTATATCCGGTTCAAAATATTAGATAACCGGATCTATTTTCCAAGAAAATTTGTCATTAACGTGTTCAGCATATCGGGAGCTATATATGGTAAATATTTCAGGTACATCCCAGATGTCAATATAAGCGATAACCAATGGGTATGTCTACCTACCAATACATAACAAATAACGAACATACAGAAAAACAAAACATAGGTTTTTTCTGAACAAAAACCGGGTAAATGTCAAAAAAGACAATGAAAAGGTGACAATATCGATTAGTTGTCAATGAGAACCGTACATAAAATTCTCTGAGCAACATTTTTGTGGAATATTTGGATGCTGTAAAATCTCATCTTGTGGTACTTTTACTACGGTTCAAGACAGGACATGAAAGGAATTGAGTTAGAAGAATGAAATGTTCTACAAAAAGATTCGCCATTCGATTTGACTGAAGACATGTAATCTCAAAACGAAGCTACAATAACGACAAACAGAGATATAAAGCTATTTTCTCAAGCATCATGACGAAAATTCAAAAAATTCATCGCGCGATATCTCAGAAACTTGACCTATGGGGAAAATTTTCTTTTGGGTCCTTAATATACTCACTAAGGGCTTTCATCTCCAAAATGAATTTTCCACCGCACAGAACTTGAGTTCCAATTTGTGGCACAGTGTTATTATTATATGCGTTGCTACAACAACAAAGATCCATTCATGTTGGTTGATTGCATACGTGAATTGGATGGAAATATCATATCAATGTCGACTTCATGGTTCCATATAAAAGTTTACTTATATATTATACATACATATGTATGTATATCCACAAAAATTCCCGAAGGCCTAAATACCCAAACGATCACTTTTAAAGACCACAAAACACCATTAATTTCTAATCAAATAATAAAAACGGTCCTTCAATGATGTTACTTAATATAACCTATCGGTATTTTTGTAGTTATAAGTGCTCACATAATCCTGGTTGCATTTTAACTCCAGTTTACAGTCAAATATGTTGAGATACGGTCCCATTAATATACCCTTTGCGTAGAACCCGAGATTCAAGTGGTAACTTAATTGCGAAAATGTTTTTTTGATCTCATATGCGTTTTAGCTTTATATAGATTCCCCTCTAAATCTACGCATATTTTGTCTTTGCATTTTATTTTCTATTTCTGGTTATGCTTCTTTTTTTATAAACTTCACATTGTTTGCATATGATAAGCAATAGTATGTATGTTTGTATGTGTGTGCTTAAGTTTGCCTTCTTGCTATAGGGGCATTCCGGGGGACCTGCAAATAAATCTTGAACAACAGCAACAAAAAATGCGTAATGCGTACGCATCTTATGCTCTAATGTTTGGATGTGCGAGCATAGAAACAAAAAACTGGTATGACAACATTTTAATTCATGATTGCTCTTTCAATCTATTTCGCTCTCTATATTCCCCTCCACAAGAAGTGAGGAAATAAGCTTTAGCCAAAATACTGTACCGTAGGTCGCTCATACGCACGCACGCATCATTGATCGATCGTTGATCTTCGTGTAGTACACACACACACTCACATGATGAGTTTGTAGATCTCTTCGATGAATGGATTTTCAATGAAACTTCAAGAACATGCGCACATGTTCCAAGATCAAGGTACAGTGGGTTTATTTGTATGTAGTATATTGGAATAATATAGTGGATGTCATAGAATAAAGCTCACACAAACTTATTGAAGCTATGCATATTTCGAAAACAAAAAGTTGTATGAAAAAAATCGAACAACGGAGTTCAATGGGATTGAAACAAGTCCGCTCACCAGAATTATCGACCTATAAAATACGCTCAAAATGAACGCCCTGAATATATGCTGGATAGTTTAGAATTAAATAAAAGTACGCGGATGTCCAGGATCGACTGTGCGAGACTTTGACGCATTTTGAACATTCAATGCCACATTCACCCATGAGTATATTTAAACACACATTCTAATAAAGAGTGAACTATTAATCAAAGACGTACAACGCAATCTGGCAAAAGGTACACGTAGCCTGCTCGAGTTATGTAAAGAGGAGGTCTTCTGTAGCAGTGGTATATCGCCCAGACAGAATGGGGTCGAGTCAGCAATAAAACGGCTCAAAAATAATATAACAGCAAAAACTGATGTTTTACTAGTCCGGCGGTACAAATCCATTGGAGACTAATTGATAATAGGATAGATGGATGATTGGATCGGTGGATGATTGGATCGGTGAGTGATTGGATCGGTGGATAATTGGAACTTGTGAATCCTATGGACTGTCTACATAAGGAAGATATGTTTAAATTACAGGGGTACGCCGACGCGACTTTCGAGCGTTTTAAGCAGAATATATGGTGAGGATGATTTCGAGATATATGGCAGATTTTACCGACCAGTTGCCGCAATTTCTCTTTATATAAGTAGGATTCGTGTGACACTTTGCCAGTAGTTTACCAAGCTGTATCTTTTGTATTACCTAGCGATCCACAGAATTCAATCCAGGATTGATTTTATGATTATACCCTCAGCCTTTAGGCTAAAGAGGGTATTTACACTTTGATACGACCAAAAATGTGCCTCATCGAAATAATGGTTTTAGACCCCAAGTATGTTTGTACGATATCCGTTTCAGACAATTTTGAGTAGATCTAGCAATGTCCGTCCGTCTGTCTGTCTGGCTGGCTGGTGCGCACGATAACACTCGAACGGATCAATATTTTGTCCAGATTCGATTTAAGTAGGAAGATGGGCCATATAGGTCCACTCCTTCAGGTACCTCCTCCACAAATGTTCACGTGGACACGATTACTCTTGTAGGGAATAACCGATTTGGTCCATACTTTGGACATCGTGTAATTTCTACCAAACTTAGATGAGGTTCCAATATGGACTCAATCGGTGCACTCCTTCGGGTACCTCCCACACAAAATTTCGGAAAAGTTCAGTTTCGGACCTGGTCTCGAATCGCTTTGATTTTTGTTTACGCAAGTTGTATTCGCTGTCCTCTATACGACGCTGTAAGTTTCATTAGGGGCAAGTCCATACTTCCTGAGAAAATTGCCTGAAAGTTACAAAAAACCCTATGACACCGTGTGTAGTGGTTGGAGCGCACGATAACTCTCGAACGGATCTGCCGATTCGGCCCAAAATTTGGCTTTCGTAATATTTTGTCCAAACATAGTTCAAGTTAAAAGATGGATTATATCGGTACACTCCTTCCGGTACCTCCCCCACAAAAGTTCGAAAATGTTCGGAAAATTTGTGCGTACGATAACTCTTGAAGGGAGTAACCTATTTGGTCCATACTTTGCACATCGTGTAATTTCTACCAGACTTAGATGAGGTTCCAATATGGACTTAATCGGTAAACTCCTTCAAGTACCTCCCACACAAAATTGCGGAAAAGTTCAGCTAAGGACCTGCTCTCCAATCGCCTTGGTTTTTGTTGTAACATCTTGTATTTACTGTCCCCTATACGAAGGTACAAGTTTCCTCAGGGG
Source organism: Musca autumnalis (assembly GCF_047663935.1). Classification (NCBI taxonomy): domain Eukaryota; kingdom Metazoa; phylum Arthropoda; class Insecta; order Diptera; family Muscidae; genus Musca; species Musca autumnalis. The sequence goes on along the minus strand of NW_027411755.1, from coordinate 134,626,954 downwards.
TAACTCCATACTTCCTGAAAAAATAGCCTGAAAGTTGAAAAACAAACCCTATGACACCATGTTTGTGGGTGGAAGCGCAAGATAATTCTCGAACGGAAATGCCGATTGCGGAAAAATTTGACCTTCGTAATATTGTTTCCAAACTTACTTTAAGCTCGTAGATAAGCTATATCGGTCGACTTCTTCATTTACCAATCCCACAAAAGTTCAAAAATATTCGGAAAAATTGTGCGCACGATAACTCTTGATGGGAGTGACCGATTTGGTCCATAATTTACACATTCTCATAATATCTACCAGATATAGATCAGGTTCGAATATGGACTATATTTGTCCACTCCCGTACCTCCCACACAAAATTTTGGATAAGTTCACTTTAAGACCTGCTATTGAATCACTTTGATTTTTGTTAAAGCAACTTACATTCGCCCGAAGGTTGTAAAAACCCCCTATGGCACCCCATGGTCTATGTCGGTCCATTCCTTTAAGTACCTTTTCCGCAAAATTTTTGAACTTTAATCCTAATCAACATTTTGGTCGGTTCATACGACCGAAATTTTGAAACCCTCTAAATACATAAGTTTTTTGTGAAAAAAAGTGTTTCAATTTGCACAGGCTGAGGGTATATCTCTGTCGGCAAAGCCGACTGATACTTTTTTACTTGTTTGATTATAGCTTTATTACGCTATAGTTATTTAGTGCATCATATTTGTTAGGCGATGATGCTGATGCTCCACAAGGTGAATGTTGTCGAGCAGCTTGCCGTCATCGTCGATGACATCTTCAAAGAAGTAGAAGTATTTTCGAATTTGTTTCCTTATCTATCGAGCTCCTTATTCCGAGCTAACCTCATACTGTTGTTAGTTGATTCAGTGATGATTACTGCCCACTCATTCATTGAAATTTCGTTTACGCAATTCGTTGTACAAGTTTATCTCGTGAGAGGTCTCACCGGGATTCGTTTGGCTGGAACCAACCACAGGCCGATTTGTCCCTAGCATTAATAAGATTAGCTGCTATTATTTGATCCAGGAATATCTCAACATTCGACGGAATCCCATCTTTCGGGACTGACAGAACAGTTGCAAACTTAGTATTTTGCAGATGAAGCAAGGCAGCATTGTTTCATGTGGCAACTACACTTGGTTGGCTAGCTTCCGGCTGGATGGTTAAAGTTAATACATTTGATTGTCATAAAACCGGGCTTGACTTTCAACTGTAATCATCTATAAACCAAATAAAAAATCACATAACGTCTACAAAAATTGATATAAGACGCTGACATTTTTGGAAACATGATTATTTTGTTTGCAGGCAGGTCAATTTCGAAGACGTAAATAGGTATAAATTTGCATTTAGGGTTCGAAGTAGTCAAAAAACTTTTCCACAAAAACTTGTTTGTAGCTATATTTTCAGACATTATTAGCTATATGTTGGCAATTAGGGTTCCTAGTGGTTAAAAAGCTAATCTACAAAAATTGTGGACATAGGTACATGTTTTGGTATAGCCCCTTATAACGGTTCCACCAGATTTCGGGTATTTGAAACTTATTATCTATATTTTTGCCCTACATTGGACGTGATTTGGCATTTAGGGTTCCCACTGGTCAACAAACTTCTCAATTAAAAAATCTGGACATAGGTCCAAGTTTTGGTATTGCCACCATATATCAATACCGCCCGATTTCAGGCATTTTTAAGTTATGCTAAAAACTTAAAAATGTCTGAAATCGCGCGGTATTGATTTATGGGGGCAATATAAAAAATTAGGTATTTGGGGTTTCCAGTGACCATTGATGCTTTCGTAAAAGAAAGAAAACTTATTATTCCATATAAGTTCACAATATAAAAAGTTCGGCCTAACCGAACTTAACCATTTTTTACTTGCATTCTTTACCTCTTATATTATACCTTTAAAAAACGAGCAGATTATGAAATCATTACCAAGTAGAAAAGTATCAGTACGCTTTGCCAACAATGATAACACCCTCAGCCTGAAGGAATGGACCGACATTGTCCATTTTAAAAGTGATTTTATTTGTGGAAGTCATTCCTTTCGAAAGATATTTCGCCAACAAATCACTTCACCGTATTTGGTAGAGCTTTTGGACCATTATTTCAGAAAGCATGGACTTGCCCACGAAAAACATAATATCGCTGTAAACATCGAATTGAATCTCAGTTTGACAAAACAATACCCTCGAAATACATATAATTGACCAAACAGGTTCACTAACACACGGATATACATGGATCATTGATTTTTTCGAGTAAATTTTCTATCTTCTGGGAACACAAAATTCCAATTAACAACCAATTCGGTAAAAAAAATGTGACTAAAATCGTCAAAAAAAAAAAAAAAAAAAAAAAAAAAAAACTTAAATCGGGTGGTACCCTTATATGATTATGTAAGAGATATTTTGCACCTGTTTAAATATTTTGTACCAGTTATTCAGTTATTCTGCAGAAAAATATGGCAAAAAGTTCATGGAGAATGTATCAAAATGTCGACCTGTACCTAGAATTTGGTATTTAGTCTTAGTTACCGCAACGAAGACTAAATACCAAATTTCAACCATTTCGGTTTGATATTGTTTTCACAACATTCACAATACTAAAAATCAGGAGGTTCCTCTCTTGGGGGCTACATGAAAACGTGGGCCTATGCCGAACATGTTCTGGTGAAAAGTTTTATACCCAAACTAAGACTAAATACCAATTATCAGCAATTTTCGTGGAATATTGAGGCGATAACCTTCAAAATGCCGAAAATCGGGAGGAACCAATCTATGGGGGCTACATAACGATCTATACCTACACAATTCAGGTGGAAAGTTTTATACCTCCAACAAAGACTAAATATCAAATTTCAGTCATTTGGTGTAACATGAGTCTAAAACCTTAAAAATACCGAAAATTGAGAGGTACCGTTCTATGGTGGCTTTATCAAAACGTGGCCCGATATGGCCCATTTTCTATACCCAACATTCTAGAAATAATAGATACTTCTATACCAAATTACAAAGCTCTATTTTAATTTGCGAGCTGTATCATGATTTCAATAGACAGACAGGCGAACATGGTTATATCAACTTTATAGGGTCCCCGACGAATATTTTGATGTGATACAAACGGAATGACAAATTTAATGTTCCCCACCATATTTAATGAAAATGAAAATCTAGTTATTTTGTTATTTAATATTTTTAATGTTATTATCCTTACATTAAAATTATTGGTAGGTATTTCGTTATAATGGGAGTGTACCTAAGCACCTCCTCAATCAAAATATTCTAATAATTTGCATTCATGTTGGGTAACAAAATGACGGTTCGCATTCATGTACGCATACTCGTATGTACAACATACAACAAATTAAAACATCTAAAGGAGTCCTTGTAATCTTCTTTCTATATAGGGTATGGCATAATATTATCTATAATACAAATTAAATATGTTAAACTATTTTAATAATTAATCAAACACACAAATTTGTCATTAAAACAGAGGAGTGAGAATTCAACATGTGTGGAGGGACACACCTGAGATTTTATTTGGAGCACAGTGGAAAAATATGGTATATTTTGGATTTTAAAATTGTCCAATTCCATCTTCAGACAATGGAATATTTCATGGAGGAAGATTTCTTTAAAGTCAAACATTTTTTAAAAGTTTCATCTAGTTTTATGAAAAAATAAATTTTTGTTGGAATGTTCGAGTTCTTTGGGTTGATCAAATTCAGAATCTTGTGAGTACACTCGCAACGTATAGTGAAAAATATGGCTTAAAAATTAATATCCAGAAAACAAAATTTATTATTACAAGCTAAAAACAATAACACAATATTAAAACAAGTAAAAACAGGATTAAGTTCGGCCGGGCCGAACTTTTCATACCCTCCACCATAAAATATTCTGAACTAAAATGGAATAATTAGTTTTCATTCCTGTTCCCAACTTTAAGTGGGTACGTTAAAATGTCAGATAATGTACATAAAATGCTTCATTCGGGAGACCCTTTTTTATGGTGCCTATATCTAACTATGTATGTTGACAATTTTTGGTGGGCTAGAAATTGGGAGGTACCGCTATATAGGTGTTATAATAAAACATGGATTAAAAACAGGATTAAGTTCGGCCGGGCCGAACTTTTCATACCCTCCACCATAAAATATTCTGAACTAAAATGGAATAATTAGTTTTCATTCCTGTTCCCAACTTTAAGTGGGTACGTTAAAATGTCAGATAATGTACATAAAATGCTTCATTCGGGAGACCCTTTTTTATGGTGCCTATATCTAACTATGTATGTTGACAATTTTTGGTGGGCTAGAAATTGGGAGGTACCGCTATATAGGTGTTATAATAAAACATGGGCCTATGTTGACAGTTTTTGAGCCTTTAATGTCAAATAACTCCTAATTCGGTTAAAAATTTTAGCTAGAATCCTCAAAATACCGAAAATCGGTAATATTATAACTAATTCGGTCTAGAAATATGACTTAAAACGTCAAAATACCTGAAATCGGGCGGTAACGTTATATGGGGGCTATTCCAAAACATGGACCTATGTCCACTAGTTATATAAGTTTATTGACACTTAAGAACCCTAAATTTATAGCTAAATCGGTCTGAAAATGTAGATAAAAACGTCGAAATACCATTAATCAGCGGGCACCGTTATATGGGGGCTATACCAAAACGTGGACCTATGTCCACAAGTTTTATTATATAAGTTTACTGACATTTAAGAACCCTAAATGTCAAATTATAGCTACATCGGTCCGAAAATGTAGCTAAAAACGTCAAAATACCATTAATCAGCGGGCACCGTTATATGGGGGCTATACCAAAACGTGGACCTATGACCACAACTTTTGTTATATAAGTTTATTGATACTTAAGAACCCTAAATGTCAAATTATAGCTAAATCGGTCTGAAAATGTAGCTAAAAACGTCAAAATACCGTAAATCGGGGGGTACCGTTATATGGGGGCTATACCAAAACGTGGACCTATGTCCACAAGTTTTGTCATATAAGTTTATTGACATTTAAGAACTTTAAATGTCAAATTATAGCTAAATCGGTCTGAAAATGTAGCTAAAAACGTCAAAATACCGTAAATCGGGGGGTACCGTTATATCGGGGCTATACCAAAACTTGGACCGATATAGCCCATCTTCGAACTTGATCTTCCGACGGCTAAAAAAATGGTATTCCCCAATTTTCAGCGAAATCGGTCAACAAATGCGACCTGTATGTTGCGAACGGACGGACGGACGGACATGCATAAATCGACTCAGAAAGTGATTCTATGCATATCCCTAGAAGGAACTAAGGGTCTATCTCGCTTCCTTTTGTATGTTACATACAAATGCACTAACACATAATACCCCTTACCAGATAGTGGTGTAGGTATAAACTCAAACGAATAGAGAGTTAAGAGTTTAAAATATCTTGGAGCTACAATCACTGAGCAATGGGACTCATTTTTGAGTTTTCACCAGCCATGATGTCAATCTTGAAATGAGGACTCGATTTGTCAAAGCAGTCTTACTGTACGCAATTAAGGTGTGGACCGCGAAATCTGCTGATATTAAAAAGTTGGAAGTCTTTGAAATATGGGTATATCGGCGAAGACTAAAAATTCCTTGGACTACCCATGTTTCAAATACTGAAGTATTAGAAGTATAATAGGGTAAACTTGGCTTGATAACATCACTGAATGGACTGGCATTCGAGATGTTACAAATCTATTAAGCATGGCGAGAGACAGAGAGGGATTCGCGGATTTGCTAAATAATTTATGAAAACAAACAATGTATATATGTGAAATGTAACTAAATTGTGTTGGTCGCTAATATTCGGAAAATGAATTTGCAAATAAAGAAGAGGAAGATTTCGGCAACTGATCATGGTCCTTAATACGTGGGAGAGGGTCATCCACATTAGATTATTTTCTTTCGTTTTTTTCACAGTAACGTGCTTTTTTTGGTAGTATTGGTTACTATTCTAATACCTCCAAGAAATTTGATTCGGCACGCCACGATGATTTCACAGCTGATTTCAGACCACTGTGAACATTTGATATATTCAACAATCAGTTAATAAGTGTGCCGATGAAAAAACAAACCCATCAAAATGGAAATGAAAATGAGGAAAAATATAAATCATATCAGACACAGACATAAATGTCAAGAATAAACCGCAATAAGCACGAAACGACACACACACACGGACACATACACACACATACGTATTTATGCAGATACAGCTCAAGAAGTCAGTTGTAGAATGAAAGTGAAATGACCGAAAGTGATTGTATATCTGCAAAAATAGAAGCGAACATTAAAACCATAAGATGCACAAATAGACACTCGCACGCCACACTCCCATCAAGTCACGTCATACAAATCAACACTATTGGTGGAGACATTATTGTGGCTGAATGTTTTTGTGTCTCTCACGGATGTTTAGCCACTCGAATGTCATCCATTTGAATATGTATTCGATATTGCCCATGGCAAACCCCACATTTAAAATAAGGTCAATTTCTTTACCATGTGACAACAACAGCAAACAGCCCGAGCCAACGAACATTAAAGTCGTCATAAACATACAAGTTATTGCAATTTAATGGAAATTTTCATTTTTATATGTGCATAAATTAAATTTTTCTCACACTTTATTACAATTGTTAGAGGGTTTCTAAACAACGCCTATATGCCATTAATTTTTTACACAAGGGTTTTTCTTTCTACGAAGGTGGATGTATGGCAACTAACTGATATGGGCCTTTAACTAATATGTATGTAAGTACATTCCAATTCATTGGCACACCAATAAACTAACGACCACCTCCAGCGAAGGAATTTTGATTTTAATGAAAGGTGTAATGTGAAGTTATGATTTTTTACGATAGGCATTGGACAATCCTTGTTTGCTCTATGAAATTTTCAATTCAATGTCTTGTGAGTTCGTTTATTCATTATTTGTGGTATAATTTGTGTAAATAAATACAATATATTTCCGCAAGTTACAGTAATGTGACATGGAATTAGGTTCATATTACGGAAATGAATTTTGAGAACCTATTGAAAACCCTAAATATCACGCGGGTCAAACTTGATTATGTCCAGTAAGAGCTTTTCTACCTAACAAAGGCATAAATGCCAACATATTGCCCATTTGGACAGAAAATGAGACAAAAAAATATATATACTATTGTGTCTGATGTCAGTGCCCAGCAAAAAAAGGCCTCCCAAAATCATGGGTTTTGTAAGGGATTTTTGACAGCCGTAACTACTCACAAACCCCCTTTTCTTCCCCATTATTTTTACATGGGCATGTCGCACAGTTTCCAGTTATTTGATGTCCACTAGAATAACTAGTTATTCTGTGGCCACTAGAAGTTGAAAAGAAAGGTGAAAACAAGTAGGAAAAGTGTTAAGTTCGGCCGGGCCGAACTTTTTCTACCCTTCACCACAAATTTCAGCCATTTCGGTGGATTAATGTGGCCACAACCTTCAAAATACCGAAAATCGGAAGGTACCGTTCTATGGGGGCTATATGATGGCGGGGACATACACCTACAAATTTCTGGGGGAAATTTCTGTACCCCCAACGAAGACTAAATTCCAAATTTCAGCCATCTCGGTGTGATAATGAGGCCAAACCATTCAAAATACCGAAAATCGGGAGATATTGTCCTATGGGGGCTATATCAAAACGTGGACCTATATAAAAATTTTATGGTAGAAATATTTCTTAGCCTCTGGAAACACAAAATACAAAGCTACAACCGATTCTGTTGTCAAATGGGACTAATACATTCAAAATATATTTAAATGACGCGTACTTTATATGGGGCGTTATATGGGGGCTATACCAAAACGTGGACCTATATAAACCAACTTTGGTAGGAATGTTTTTTGGCCTCTGGAGACACAAAATACAAAGTTACAACCAATTCGGTGGTAAAATGGGACAAATATCCTAAAAATTCTATAAAACGACGACGCGTCACGCGTCATTTTGTATGGGGGCTATACGAAAGCGTTGACCTACATAGCCCGCTTTCAATACCAAAAGTCCTACGTACAAATAATAGATTTTCCCAAAATTTCATCCACCTACGTCAATCCGTTCGGACGCTAGAGTGATTTCCACAGACGGACACATGGGCGGACATGGCTATATCGATGTAGAAGTGCACGCTGATCAAGAATATATATAGTATGTGGGGTCTACAATGATTATTTCGAGTAGTTACAATCGTAGTGACAAACTTAATATACCCCCATCCTATGGTGGAGGGTATAAAATTCTATTTTTGGAACAGTTGATGTAGAGAAATTGTTTTTAATTTCATCACACTAGTTACTTTTATTTTACTTTATTTTATTTCGCTGTCTGCCCGAGTTGAACCCACGAACCCTCTGATTTCTAGCCAAAGGCACTACACACCCTGCCGCGCACACGAATATTAAAGGTTGCTTAAGAACTCAAAAATGCAGAGCATATGTGCACCACGAACTGTTATTTTTTAATTAACAAGAACTCGATTGCCGACGGTGAGCGTTAAACACACAACCCTAGGATTTATAGACGGACACATACACACTGTACCTCCGTCCTCATTACTTATTGAGGAGTAAAGTAAGTAGGTTTGTCTTGTAAATTTTTTAAAAAGTAACCCATTACTTTTCAAATTACTGGTAATGCGAAAAGAAGCTTGTTTTACAAAGTAATGTGGTTACGTAATGACTAACGGATCCGAATTTTTTTGGGTGGCGATATAATCAAAGACATGTTCTACAACGAATATTGAGAAAGGTAGAGAGGAAATTTTAATCTTCCTTAAGAAATTTGTAATCTGCCTTTAATTCCGGAGGAGTGCAGAAGCTGCTGTTCTTATATTGGTAAATCACCTAAGTCCTTGGTCACACTAGATGGAACTCGATTTAAGAATACCTAAAAGATTCAATGGAACCACTCTAGTGTGACCTTCGACTATAGAAATGAAGAAATGGTATAGGTTTATAAAAAAATTGAGCAAAGATTAAACAAACAACTGGTTACACTCAAAAGAGAGAAGAGAATGAACGCTTTCCTGACCATGAAATTAACATTTCCTTCTAAGATTTTAATACACCCTATCAGCGGAGGACTTTTCAATACCAGACGCTTTGTGGTTGACCTTTCAATACCTGTTTTTTAAGCGGCAGTAGCTTAAGCAATCCTAGAGTGACGGGGCCAAAATGTACGATGAGCGATATTGTTTGGCGGTAGTACCGGAACCAACTTTCCAGGCTTCTAGTATCTTATGGGTGGCTGACAATAGATTCTTGTTAATACTCAACGCCGTGCTCTTTCTTTGCGATGTATTTAAGATGCAGATGCTCAACACCTTAAGAGGCCGATTGCACCGGCCGACTTGCCGTCTGTCACCTGCAGGTTTTAGGAGTCGGAGTCTAGCAAATTTTGCTGGAGTTGACTTCTACTCCGGGCAAAATTCTTTTTTCTAAATTTAATTTATTTAATTTATTATTTTTATTTATTTGGGAAACGTTTACACTGTGCGACACGAAAAAAAATTAACCACATTCTGACACCGCAGCGTGATAGAAGACGAAAAATAAGAAGACACGTGTCTCGGCGTTTTTCCCTATTACCTCGAATTTCGCGGTTATGGGCCCTCAAAGACCGGAGGCCTTGATGTCAAAAAGGACCATTTTGTCAGGCTCATATCTTCTAAACCGCTAAGAATATTGGTTTACTCGTGGCAGCATAGTTGTAGCTCTCATCTTAAAGAATAATAATTGTGAAGACACAAAATCCATTCAACCTTATCTTCAAGGTCAAAATCGATAAGGTCAAGTTTCCGTTATAATTTTTTCTCAGATATTGGCCTACAGATATCAAACCGATCAAAATTGAATCAAACAACCAACTACAAAAATGTACCTTAGATCACAATAAACAACTTTCTAGAACATACGAACCCTGTAGAAATGGTTCTTAAAGGTCCAAATAGCAAGACATAGAAATTAAACCATTCAAAATTCAAGAAAACATTTAACCACAATAATGTAGCGAATATATCAATATACAATTTTGTGGAACATCAGAGCTCTCTATGAACTGTTCTTAAAGGTCAAAATAGCACAAAACTTTAGAAAATAATCGTTTTTAATACTTTTTTCTCCGATTCTGGTCCATAGATACCGAACCGTTCAAAATTCAAGAATAAAATTAATTACAAAAATTTACCTAAGATCTCAGTTAACAACTTCCTAGAAAATGGTGGCTGTGTCTCCCACCCAGTTCCTTATTTGGGACCTAAAGGCACGGCCATGCCTTTTTAAATATGTTATATCTCCAAAACTTCTGAACAGATTTTCATGTAATTTTCAGATGAATTAATAAGCTATAAATGTTGTTGAATTTCGGCGGAGCGGGGTTTGAAAATGAATTCGAAAGAGAATAGTGGTTGTGTCTCCAACCCTAGGCACTTATTTGTGACCTTAAGATTTGACCAGCTCCACTTTTTTAAATGTGTTATATCTCCAAAACTTTTGAACCGATTTCTATGTCATTTTCATATGATGTACAGGGATAACACCTGATGGAAATAGGCCCAGGTTATTCCTGTTCCCTATTTTTTAAATGTGCTATATATGTAAAACTTATGAACGTGTCCGTATCCCCGACCCTGTGTATATATTTCAGCCATAAGACACGACCACTCCCAAATTTCTTAAATATGTTACAAATCAATGGAAATACAAGATGTTATACATAACGAAGCTTTGATCTTATTGAAAAGCAACTGTTTAGATAAGAAGGCAACATATCGATAGCTATAGCTTCATCAGGTAATTTGTCTTTTACATTATAAGAAGGTGGAAGGACGACACAGTCGGCTCTTATGTTGCCACTGGACGTTCATTTGAAGAGCCCACATACAATATCAAATAGAATTTATCATCTGGTACGAATGTACGTCGGCGCATAAAAATGCCCTAGAAGCTTTAGATCGATTCTTGAACGATTTAAGAAGCAATTCACGTTTAGATTTCAGACAAACACTTCCAGTTATACTATTCCAGCAGATGAAATGGGCTATATCGGTAAACGTTTTGATATAGCCCCCATAGGACGGTACATCCCGATTTTCGGTATTTTGAAGATTTTGGTCCAATATCCCACCGAAATGGTTGAAATTTGGTACATAGACTTCGTTTCGGGTATAAAACTTTCCACATGAAATTTGTCGTTATAGGACCACGTCTTCATATAGCCCCCATAGAATGGCAAATCCCAAATTTCGGTATTTTGAAGATTTTGGTCCAATATCCCACCGAACTTGTTTAAATTTAGTGTTTAGTCTTCGTGTGGGGTATAAAACTTTCCACCTCAAATTTGTCATTATAGGCTTACGTTTTCATATAACCTCCATAGAACGGTATCCTCCGATTTTCAGTATTTTAGCCACCATATTCTACCGGAATAACTGAAATTTGGAATTTAGTCTACAAAGCATTTATACAGGGACAAAACTTCCATCGCACAAAATCAGACAGTATAGGCCCATTTAAGCAATTTTAAGATTTTTGAAGATTTTAGTAAAATTTTTCTACCGAATTGGTTGTTAATTGGATTTTTGTATTCACAGAAAATAGAAAACTTATTCGCAATCGGACTGTCCGTATATTTCCAGGATACAAAAGCTGAATTCGGAAAATTAATAATATTGGTCCATGTTTTTGAAAGAACAACGATGACACCCCATGGTGACCCTTTTGAAGGGAATATTTACTTCAGTTAAGATATTCTGCTACTTTTTTTTCATAAGCAAAAGGAAACTAATTTTTCTTATTTTGTCCCAGTCCGTAGAGTAGTAGATTTCATTGATAAAATTTCATGAAATTATGCGTTCATGGATCGAGTTCCATATTAAACAATTTAAGAACGTCTAATTTCATGATATTATTTCACTGAAATAACTCTAGTGTGGACCGGGACTCATATAAAAACTTGAAAGAATCTGAAATCTGACGGTTCCTTTATATGGGGGCTCTACCAAAACCTCTACCGCTATCCACACTTTTTGGTGGGAAGTTTACCCTGATCAAAGAGAACTCCAAATATATGGGCTATACCAAAACCTGGACCTATGTTCACAATTTTTGGTGCATAATGTTTCTGACTACTGTGAACCCCAATTTGCAGCCAATTCTGGCCGAAAATATAGATAAAGGCTTCAAAGTACCTGATATCGGGTGGTATCGCTATATGAGGGCTATAGGAAAAACTAGACCCATATTTGTGATTTTTTGGCTAAAGTAGTTTTCATTTATTTTAAGCATTTACTGAAAAAATCAGATCAATCCGACAATTAGAAATATTTTTTTGTCACACCTTCCCAAGCAAGTGGGAACACTGTGCAGCGTGTCTTAAGACACCATTTGCCAAGATGTTTTATATTACTGTAATACTGAGAAAATTTCGTCTACATTGTATTTTTGCCACCGTTGGCCTGGGAACCATTGTTGCATCATGGTGGCACCCAAGTGCATGAATATCTACAGAGTCCTTATTCCAATCACAAACTACCTCAAATTGGGAGTACCTTTCGACAGGGTACTTAAGCTGTACGCAGTTGTGGCGTTGAAATAAACTTTGTTAATTTTTTACAAGGTAGGGGACTTGGGGTTTTAAATAAGATTTCACACAGTTGCTGAAGGGCTAACTACAATTCAAATAAAATCTAAATTCTTCAATATTAGTCCAAATTCCAACATTTTTTAAGAGAGTTTAAAAAGAGAATTTGACTATTACCTTGGCCATGTCTATTAAGATAAATTTATGCGATTTCATTGCCAACATTTAAATGGAGAATATTTTTGGAATTTATTAATTTGTCTAATCCAGGAAAGTACCCCTGAAGGTATATATGATGATGCAAACTTATCACGACCGATAAGGTAAGGATCCATATTCATCTTTAATCGTACAAGGAAATAGAGAAAATGTATATAACTAGCGGAGTCAAGTCGATCGAACGATTCTTCTTTTAGAATCTGTGTTGGAAAATTTCAGAATGATATTCGAAGTACCTTAGTGAAAAAGGCACATAATACCGTAAAATTGTGGTTGATCATGCTTGTTTTTATTAAAGATAGAAAACTTCGACCCCGAAGTTCTGAAACAATACACAACAAACTTGTTGGTCACGTTTTTTGATATTATAAAAAAGGCAATCGGCTAAACAGAATAATTGAGTTCGAGGCAAACGAGAAAAGAAAATGTGCCGTGAAAGTGTTTATGCCTTGACAGTTCATATTTTTCCAATGAGTCCACACAGAGATTCCATACCAAGAAGACAGTTGATTGCCCTGTAGCGGGTCTAAAGACGAACTAGTTACTGTAACCTTGACGGCTACACGCAATGAAAAATTCAATTGTCGCAATTTAATTACCTCAGAATTAGTTCTAGTTCTGCCAAATTGTCCCCAAAGTTATGCGAAGAGGACCGATTAACACCTTTTTGTCCTCAAAAAATGGAAGAGCGTCAGTTCCGAATATTTGTGAAACTGAGAATCGACGATTTACCGATACAGATACAGTTAATCTTGTTAGCGGGTATCAACTGTAACCTTCAAAATCGACGAGTGTCCGATACCGATGTCATTTTGCGGATAGTTCATTTTGCTAGCGGGCTATGCCCGTGCACTAAGAATATATAAGCGGTTAATAAAAACTGAGATATGTTTCAGGTACTAAAGTCTCCTCCCTATCGCTTATAAAATCGAAGACTATGTTTTCTTGGTCTTCTCTAACGCTGCGATATCAGATATCAATGACTTGAAACAAGTACACAGTGCAATTCAAACTGGAAATATTTCGAAGAGGATATCCGGGAAAACGTCGAGATTTTCTTGCATATTTTTATCAGAGGATGCAGTTATTTCAAAAACTGACCGCATATGTTTTTTGTTACCACAAAAATTGTATTAAATTATATTTTTAAATGAGTGAGAGCATTTGATCGTTTATAGTTTCTTTACTGTATGAAATAATTGGTTTATATCAGTTCGTCAAATTCTAAGGCTAACTTCGACACCTCTTTAAGCTCATGTCAAAGGTTTGCATTCCCGCAAAGCCCATATGGCTTAGAAATCCTCAGTTGAAACAAGAAAGAACCTCTTCGAATCCCTTCAGTACCAAATGAGACGAGAATCACATAGAACCTACACGCATAGAAGAGATATTGTAGGAGCAATCATATTCTAAGAGTAAAATTGTGTATTTTAAAAATGTGAAAATGTATATTGTTGTATTAACCATATATTTTGTCTTTAGAAAAATAATGACACAAAATATATTGTCGCACCGCACAGAATTTTGATTAAAATAAACTATATGATTCCCCCTACAATATATCTTCTCTGCGTGTAGTCGTTTCCAAATCGGTTTTACATTTGAGAGCTCCTGTAGTTATAGACCAAAACTTGGTCATAATTCCTAATCCATCTACTGTATACTGAATGCAACAACGGGTGTGTTTATTACTATCCATATACATTTACACACATATTTTGGTTATTTTTGTTGTTATTTTTATAGATAATTAAATACAAATTATTTGTGTGATTTCATGGGATTCAACTTCATGTTTTTAAGGCGTAGTTTCCTTCGGCATATTCAACGAGGCCTATTTTCATAGATTTAAAACATTTAGTTACCATGTTCCAGATTATGATTTCATTAATCATATTGCGGTTTTCTATTGTGGCAAAATATACTTGCGTATGTGCCCGACTGCTTTTGATTCACACATGTAAGCTTTGTACCCTCTGCTGTTTATTCGCTTTTAATTAATTAATTCTTATGTTGAATGTAAAGAAGGAAAAGAAAAACGCACAAATATTTCCAATAATGAAACCAAAGAGGAAGGGGAAGAAGTTCAGATTACAACGAATTTAATTCGCTAATAGTTCCCACATGAAAAAAGAGCGAACGACAGGCCATGAATGTTGTAAAATGTTGTGTTATTAGGCGCATATTATGATAATTAGTAAATTTTAATAATGACTTTTCTAAGATTGAGTAATTTATCAGAATATGGGAAACATTTTTACATTTTGGAAAAAAATTATAAATTTTAATATGCAGAGTTAACAAACAAAGACACTGCTACATATATTTAAGGTACACAGTAGTTTCGACTTCCTGCAGGCACAATACCACACTCGCGTAAAATTAATTAATTATAGAAAATTGTTCCAATTTCATAATGAGTACACATAGGTTGTGTATTTATAGAGTGCAGGGAATGACCTGAAGCTGAATTCTCTTTCTATGAAAATGTGAAATGAAAACTTTTATAATGGAAAAAAATCAAATGAAACAAGTAAAAAATCGATAAGTTCGGCCGGGCCTTACTTTTTATACCCTCCACCATAAAATAGTCTTAATTAGAATGGAATAATTAGGGTCCTTTCATAATTTTAGGTGGAACAACTCCCACTATTGCTTAAATTACACTGTGAACACAAATGTTGGAGCAGAGATAATTCCTTTTGGAGACGAAAGCCCTTGGTGTGTGTATATTAAAAACCCCGAAGGACAGATGCGCCGTGAGTCGAAGTTCCGCGTTATCGCGTGATGAACTTTTTGCAAGAGACCCCGTAAGCCATCATGAATTAGCATTATATCTTTGTTTGTTGTTTTTGTAGAGCACTTAAGCAACAGTGAACAAAGATATAACGCTAATTCCTGATGGCCCACAGGGTCGCTAACGAAAATTACATTACGTCCTTCGGGGTTCATTATATACTCACCAAGGCCTTTCTTCCCGTGGAGGAATTTTCCGTGCCCCAGACATTCACCTCCATTTTGTTGCACAGTGTTATCTAATCTAAACTAAAAATTGTGTTCTGCTAGGTGAAAGGTATCACCTTCGGGGTTATATCAAAGAGTCAACTTATCTTTAAATTTTTTGGCGGAAAAGTTTTATAGCTGCAGGGAACTTCAGGAGTCAAATTGAGGGTAGTTTCATCAAAACAATGTAAACCCTCAAAAATGGACCCATGTTGACGAATTTTAGTGAAGAAATTTCGTGACCACTGAGAATTCCCGAAAATCGGGAGGTATAGTTATATGGGGGGATATACCAAAATATGGACCTATATTGACGATTATTTTTGAATAGACAAAATTGTAGCTAAAATTCTCAAAATACCGATCATTACAGCTAGTTCGGTTAAAAATTGCAGCTAAAATTCTCAAAATACCGAAAATTGGGAGATACCGTTTTATGGGGGCTATACCAAAACATGGACCTATGTTGACGATGTTTCGTTGGAGATGTTTTATGACCACTGAGAACCTCAAACGGCAAATTACAGGTAGTTCGGTTAAAAATTGTAGCTAAAATTCTCAAAATACCGAAAATCGGGAGGTACCGATATATGGGGGCTGTACCAAAATATGGACCAATGTTGACGATGTTTCGTGGAGATGTTTCATAACCACTGAGAACCTAAAATGCCAAATTACAGCTAGTTCGGTTCAAAATTGTAACTGAAATGCTCAAAATACCGAAAATCTGGAGGTACGGTTATAAGGGGGCCATACCAAAACATGGACCTATAATGACGATGTTTGGTAGAGATGTTCATGACCACTGAGAACCTCAAATGTCAAATTGCAGATAGTTCGGTTACAAATTGTGGCTAAAATTCTCAAAATACCGAAAATCTGGAGGTACCGTTATAGGGGGGCTATACCAAAACATGGACCTATGTTGAAGATGTTTGGTGGAGATATTTCATGACCACTGAGAACCTCAAATGGCAATTACAGCTAGTTCGGTTAAAAATTGTAGCTAAAATTCTCAAAATACCGAAAATCGGGAGGTACCGTTATATGGGGGCCATACCAAAACATGGATCTATGTTGACGATGTTTGGTGGAGATGTTTAATGACCATTGAGAACCTCAAATGTCAAATTGCAGATAGTTCGGTTACAAATTGTGGCTAAAATTCTAAAAATACCGAAAATCGGGAGGTACCGTTATATGGGGGCTATACCAAAACATGGACCTATGTTGACGATGTTTGGTGGAGATATTTCATGACCACTGAGAACCTCAAATGGCAATTACAGCTAGTTCGGTTAAAAATTGTAGCTAAAATTCTCAAAATACCGAAAATCTGGACGTACCGATATATGGGGGCTATACCAAAACATGGACCTATGTTGACGATGTTTCGTGGAGATATTTCATGACCACTGAGAACCTCAAATGTCAAATTGCAGATAGTTCGGTTAAAAATTGTGGCTAAAATTCTCAAAATACCGAAAATAGGGAGGTACCGTTATATGGGGACTATACCAAAACATGGACCTATGCCCATATCCTTTAGGATATAAGTTTGTTGATCACTAGGAAATCTAAGTGCCAAATTATAGCTAATTCGGTCTGCTAATGTGGCGAAGAACGTCAAAATACCTCAAATCCGGAGGTACCGTTATATGGGGGCTATACCAAAGAGTGGACCGATATAGCCCATCTTCGAACTTGACATGCCTATGGAAAAAAGACCCTCGGGTGCAAAATTTCAGCACTCTATCTCAATTATTGCGGACGCTAGAGTGATTACATCAGACGGACAAACGGACGGACAGACGGACATGGCTAGATCGTCTTAGAATTTTATCCTGATCAAGAATATATATACTTTATAGGGCCGCAGATGATTAGTTCGATGTGTTACAAACGGAATGACAAACATACTATACCCTTCATACTATGGTGGAGGGCAAGGCGAATTTAACAAGGTGATCCAATAGTTGACGTTAGGTTGTAGTCTTCATTTGCTGTCAAATTTTTTTTGCGCGAAATATCCACAAAAGTTAGAAGAAAACGTTAAAATATTATTCGCGAAGCTTAAACAAAGATGTTGTACACAGATATTTTTTATAGAAGCAAAATATTTGTTATTTATTTTTGATTAAAAATATGTTTTGACAGCAAATGAAGACATAGGTTGCTATTATTGTATCACCTTCTTTCTTACACCATGGGTGGAGGGTATAAAAATTATAAAGAAAATATTTTTCATTTCAAATTTTCATAGAACAAGAATCCAGCCCCTGTATTGGAATTCTGTAACTAATTTTTGACAAAAATCGGTAAAATTAAAACAATTTAGTGCTCACATTTTGAAGCTTGGATTTCAATGTTTTTTGATTTTTTTTAATAATCCGGACGCGCACCTATATAATATTCAAAATTAATAATATGATTACATAACTCATGATTTTACGCCTTTTAATGTATATCCCATGACTGTGCTCCTTTTTTATTTTTTTTTTTACGCGACGGATCTAATGAGCCCTTTCGCGTTCGAATCCATCCACTAAAACACTCCACATAGCTACCTTGAAAATAGAAAAACCTGCGAAATACATTTTGACAAATCCGAGATTTACTTAAAATTTTTTTACATAAAAGGAATCCTTTATACGCAATTATTATATTTGCGAAAACGTGTGTCATAAATTACAGAGATACGCGAGTAATATGGGTTTTTATACCCTACACCACTATGTGGGGAGGGTATTATAAGTTGGTTTTGGCCAAAAAGTTTGTAACGCATCGAAATAATGGTCGTAGACCCATACTTATATATATCGAAATGAATGTCTCGACGAGCTGAGCCGATCTGGCTATGTGTGTCCGTCAGTCCGTCCGTCCGTCCGTCTGTCCATCTAAACCTTGTAATCACGCTACAGGTCGCAATTTTGATCGGATTGTCACGAAATGTTGGGTGTTGATAGGTGTCCCGGAGGGGAAGAAGCCTATTTTGGTGATGGTCGGATAATATTTAGGGGTCGGAATGGGCAACAAACTTATGTGGATAAAAAGACAAGGTTTTTTTCCAAAGCGAATATCTCAGCTTCTATATGGGGTATACCAAAAGCAAAACCTGACGATGAAAGTAGAAAATATCACCTTTCTAATGATGTAAAGTAGGTTCTTGTAGGTGATCAAACAACGAAGATATCACAATAGTCGCAAATAAACCCCAAATTTTCAAGTTTGCGATTTTAGTTATAATGACGAATGTCACAGCTTTGGCTGGGGACTTTCCAAAAGCAAAGAAGATTCCACCTTTACAATGATGCAAACTAGGTCGGCGTAGGTGACCAAATAGCGGAGATATCACAATAGTCGGAAATTCATCCCATTTTTCCATTTTTTTGGAAATCACGCTACAGGCCGCAATTTTGATCGGATCGTCACGAAATTTCGAGGGTTAATGAGGGTCTCACAGAGGAAAAAGCCTATTGATTTTGATGATGGTCGGATAATATTTAGGGGTCGGAATGGGCAAAAAACTTATTTTGAGAAAAAGTCAACGATTTATTTCAAAAAGCATTTCTCGGCATCTGTAAGGGTTATATCAAAAGCAAACGCTAATGAAAGTATAAAATATCACCTTTACAACAATGTAACGTAGGTTGTCGTAGGTGGTCTAACAACGAAGATATCGCAATAGTCGCTAATAAAACCCAACTTCTCATTTTTGCGATTTTAATAATAATGACGGATATCACACCTTTGGTTGGGGACCTTCTAAAAGCAAAGCCTGAATAAAGTAGAAAATCCCATCTTTGAAATTATGCAAAGTAGGTTGGCGTAGGTAGTCAAATAATAGAGATATCGCAATAGTCGTTAATGCATCCCTTTTTTCCACTTTTTCTGCAATCACACTACAGGTCGGAATTTTGATCGGATCATCACGAAATTTTCTCACAGAGATAGAGATGTTGGTGATGTCGACAGTAGTCAAATATAAAATTAAATATTATTTACTTTGGTTCAGTTCGCCTTAAGTAATTTGGTATAAAAGCCAGATAGGTGAAAACTTTCGCATCGCCATAAAAGAAATGTTTTCGAGTGAACAGATTATTCACAGAGGTAGTGGTGTAGGGTATCACATAGTCGGCCCCGTACCGACTATAGCCTTTTCTCACTTGTTTTATCTTGAAGAATATTGTGAAATAGGTGTATGTTGACGTTTTTTGATGGGTGCTAATGAAATCGGATGCTCGTCAACAACGTATGCATTTCGCGTCTTTTGCACACTTTATGGTTTTTTGCAAAGTGACGACACACTTTGGCAGGTCAGGGAAACATCGAAATATGCATAAAAATGTGAACTTGAATAGCGATTTATTTAAAAAGCGATCCGGCGATTTTTTGTTTTGTTTTTTTTTTTATTTTTATTATCTATGAACATTGTAGTTTCAGAATCCGCAAAAACTTCGCAGGTGTAAGCACCTTTCATTTAAAGTTGCTTCAAGAGCACCGTGAAGAAATTATAAATTTGTATTTACATATATTTGTAAAGTCTATATTTATGTTTCAAATTCAAAGAACAGCGTGTAATGCAGTCATGCACGCGTTTTTACGAAAAAGTTAACTACAACTATCTTTCCCATACAAAAACTCAAAATAGCATTCTCTTCTTGTGCACCATTGGTGTAATGCAATAATGTGAATAACCATTAATCATATTCTCCGACTGACAACATTACAAGAAAATTTCGTAATTATCGTTTAAATTGGGAATCACAATATTGCCAGTCAAATCCCATAGAAGATATTCTTCTAATCATTTTAGCTCGTTGTGCAGTTATTTTTATACCCTCTATCATAATAAGGATGGTATAATTAACTTTTTTCTAACACATAGAAACATTAGTCGGAGACCCTATAAAGTATATATTTTCGATATGTATAAAACTCTAAGTCAATATAACGATGTCCGTCCATCCGTCTGTCTGTTAAAATTAAAATACAGCTCCAAATATTTAAGATAGAGCTGTATAGTTTGTTATAGAAGTTTCTATTACTCCTAGGATGTTTGGTATTGAAAATGGGTTATATCGGTCCAAGTTTTAATATAGCCCCCATAGAGCGATACCTCGCGATTTTCGTTATTTTGATTGTTGTGGCCTCAATATCTCACCGAAATGGCTGAAATGTAGATTTAGTCTTTGTTGCGGTTATAAACGTTTCCACTAAGAAATTTGTCGGTAGCTCTACGTTTTCATATAGCCCCCATAGAAAGGTACCTCCAGATGTTCGGTATTTTGAAGGTTGTGCCCTTATATGCAAACGAAATGGCTGAAATTAGGATTTTAGTCTTTGTTGGGGGTATACAAATTTACACCTGAAATTTGTCGGTATTGCCACACGCCTTCAAATAGCCCCCATAGAGCGGCCCTCCCGATTTTCAGGATTTTGAAGGTTTCAGATTATTTATCAAACCGAAAGGTATGAAATTTGATATTTAGTCTTCGAAGGTTTCAGCGTCATTATCGGACGGTAATTGATGAAATTTGGTATTTGGTCTTCAGAAGATTTCCGGTATTTTGAACGTTGTAACCTGAATATCCTAACGAATAAAATATTTCAGTAGAGAATTGTTGGCATAAGTCCACGTTTTCATATAGCCCCCGTAGAAAGGCAACTCTCAATTTTCGGCCTCAATATCCCACCGATATGGCTGAAATTTGGTATTTAGTCTTCGTTTGGGGTATAAAACGTTCCACATGAAATTTGTCGGAATAGGTCCACATATTCATATAGCCTTCATTCTTGAATATTCGCAATCCAAGACAATTCCTTTCGACCTTTAGGATTTTTTTCTTCTTTTCTTGATTTAAGGATATCCTTCAAAAGATTGAATTTGGAATTGGTAGAAATCTTCCACACAGATGATTATCAATATAAAGTGATTTTCATCAGTTAAGGGGTTGTTGCCACTCATTGAGCACCAAAAAATCCATTTTCATGAATTTTTCACATGAAATCTACTAAACTGTTTTAGAAATTTCTTGTTTCATATGAAAGGTAACATCTTGAGCTGCTTCAGTTTTTTTTATATATTGCATAGTTTTCTGACAAATGCCCTCTTATGAAACATTGTTTTTACTAAAGTAGTTTGCGTTGCCCACTCTAATTCGAAACGAATAAACCGATCAGCATAAATTTTTGTGTACTTTAGCGGAACGGAATTAAAATATATACATTTAAAACAAATAACAAAAATTACAGTCTTTTTCGCTATAAATCCGTCAAAAAGTCTCTCGCTTAAGGACAAACTTAATATGCTTATATGCAACCTTATATGTATAATAATCCCACAAAAACATCTGAAGATAGGATCATCCGTTTTTGAGCTACAGTGGGCAACGCTTTTAATAATGTTATGTAGAGAAAACCGCGTTTAAAACTTCGATGTTACTTACAAATCACAATGGATTTGACCTTTCTAACGTTCATATCTCAGCCAATTTTTGTCCGATCAACTCGAACATATGCAACATATTTTATTCTATATGTGCTTTAAAATGAGCCAATAAAAATTCCGATTTTTTTTAAATTTATAATTGGCCATAACCCCTTAAGATATTCTACTCCTCCAAGAAATAAGCTTAGTGCTTTCATAAACGTAAGGAAAGTAGTTGTTCCTATTTACTTCAATACAGTCCGTGGTGGTGGGGCCCGGCCCAAACGTAACGCCTACCTTACTTGTTTTTGTTTTTTTGACACAAAAATTAGCATATCCATAGTTGTTCACCAGTGATCGCACTAAATAAAATGATCGATTATATTCAATTATAATCAATTTTCGGTTCTAAGAAATCGGTAGACCGAAAATCGAATTTTTAGTTTTACAACAAACCTGAATAATCGAAAATTCGATTACTGCATTATTCCTCATTGCTGTGATCATTATTACTTCTTTTGTTTGCAGAATATCAAGCTAACAACAGTACAAAAATACTACAGTTGATATAAGCAGCTAAAGTGGAGAACTAATCCCGCTGAACCCACACCATAGTATGGAGGGTATATTAAGTTTGTCATTCCGTTTGTAACACATCGAACTAATCATTTGCGACGCTATAAAGTGTATATATTCTTGATCAGGATAAAATTCTAAGACGATCTAGCCATGTCCGTCTGTCCGTCTGTTGTAATCATTCTAGCGTCCGCAACAATTGAGATAAAGCGCTGAAATTTTGTCCCCGTGGGCCTTTTTTCCAAGTTCGAAGATGGGCTATATCGGTCCACTCTTTGGTATAGCCCCCATATAACGGTACCTCCGGATTTGAGGTATTTTGACGTTCTTCTCCACATTTGCAGACCGAATTAGCTATTATTTGGCACTTAGGGTTCCTAGTGATCAACAAACTTATACCCCAAAAGATATGGGCATAGATCCATGTTTTGGTATAGTCCCCATATAACGGTATCTCCCGATTTTCCTTATTTTGAGAATTTTAGCCACAATTTTTAACCGAACTAGCTGTAATGATCGGTATTTTGAGAATTTTAGCTACAGTTTTGTCTATTCAAAAATAATCGTCAATATAGGTGCATGTTTTGGTATATCCGCCCATATAACTGTACCTCCCGATTTTCGGGAATTTTCAGTGGTCACGAAATTTCTTAACTAAAATTCGTCAACATGGGTCCATTTTTGAGGGTCTACATTGTTTTGATGAAACTACCCTCAATGTGAATCTATAAGTTCCCTGCAGCTATAAAACTTTTCCGCCAAAAAATTTAAAGATAGGTTAACTCTTTGATATAGCCCCGTAGGTGGTACCTTTCACCTAGCTGAACACATTTTTTTAGATTAGATTAGATTAGATAACACTGTGCAACAAAATGGAGGTGAAAGTCTGGGGCACGGAAAATTCCTCTTGGGGAAGAAAGGCCTTGGTGAGTATACTCGTATTATGAACCCTGAAGGACAGATCCGCCGTGAGTCGAACTTCCGCTTTATGGCGTGATGAAATTTTTGTTAGAGACCCTGTGGGCCATCAGGAATTAGCGTTATATCTTTGTTCACTGTTGCTTAGATGCATGATGGCTTACAGGGTCTCTTGCAAAAACTTCATTACGCCATAACGCGGAAGTTCGACTCACGGCGCATCTGTCCTTCGGGGTTTTTAATATACACACACCAAGGGCTTTCATCTCCAAAGAGAATTATCTCTGCCCCAACATTTGTGTTCACAGTGTAATTTAAGCAAAAATGGGAGGCAGTAGGAGTCTATCCATTGTCGAAAATTTGTTCCACCTAAAATTGTGAAAGGACCCTAATTATTCCATTTTAATTAAGACTATTTTATGGTGGAGGGTATAAAACGACTTTTTACTTGTTCAATTTTTTTTTGTATCCTTTATTTACAATCCTCACAGACATCAAGAAACTTAATATATCCTTTGATGAATTAAAAACATATTGTAATGATAGAAATAAGTGGAAACATCTTGTAGAAGCCCTATGCTCCCAAGAGGAGTAATAAAGGAAAAAAAAAATTGCAATCTATTTTATAATATTAAGCAAATATGTTCATTTTTTACATAAAATAATAGATGTCTCCATTCTTTCTTTAGAAAGGAGACTTTATACTTATTTGTTCCATTTTGCTTCGTTTTTACATTCAATTTACTTGTACTGTAAACTTTACCTGTTGCCGTTTTATTGATATTTGCATTTGATAATTATTTTAAACTTGTGATTCATTAGATTCATATATGTACATTAGATCCACATTTTTCTTTATTATATACAGATACGTACACTCCGGTTCATCTGAATAGAACCAACCAATTTTGCCTACAATTACCGTTATATCTAACGATAGTAGAGGAATTGGAAATTATGAAAATCGATGCTTAGAGCTCCAAAAATATTCTTATGAAGAAATCCATAGAAACAATTTACAATTTCTTGTGCAATAACAAATCAAAAGTATTTTTTCGGTGCATAAACCATGAGAAAAAAGGTGTAAACATCAAAACCATGAAAATTAAATACTTTACTTCCGATAAAATTAACCTCTGGATGCCCCTATCACTAAGTTGCTTGTGCACATCGAACGTATTGGGATCGTTTGAAGTTTCAAGGCCTTGATGATGACATGAAGCGTTCGACGATTGGATTTTCATTATTTTTTTGGACCTGTAGATGTCATAGCCAACGAAACTGCATGGAACCCATCGATTTTCATTCACTTTAATGGGATAAAATATCAATCATTGAATTGGAAAGGCAGATATATTAGATATTTTTACCATATTTCTACTGTTTCGGATTTATAAAGCTATCAAATGTGTGTTCTTTGTACTTTTGTTGTAGTCTTGAAACTATTGAACTCAATTCAGTATACAATTTTGACTTTGTAAATTGTTTCTATCGATTCCTTCATAAGAATATTTTTTAACTCTAAACATAGATTTTCATCATATTCCAGGACTCTAATACAATTTTTTTGCCCAATATTTGTTGGCAATGGACAGTCACGGCCTTTATTTGTAATTATAAATAGTTTGTTGTAAAACATCTGGCAAAGGATTAATGCAAATTCTCATTGGTTCTATCCTGGTGAACGATTAAAACATGCTAATATTTTAAAAAATTTTCATAAAGAGAAAAAAAGATCTTTTTATTTCCCTATACCTGAAGCATTGAACTATAAATAGCTGAAAAAATACCAAATTTTTCTTTCAAAAAAATATTTTACAGAAAATTGTCTAAAACGTGCAAATTTGTTGCAAATGTATTGGCCACCACTGTACATATATGCATGATCTTTTTTTCATTATTCAAAAGCACCTATCACATGGTAAAAATAAAATTCTTTTAGTTGTGTATTTTTCGCAAAAATGAAGATTGCCATTTCTTATCGCTACGCTGGCCAATAGCGTGTGTTTAAGTATTAATGTGTTGGCGTAGTTGCACTGCATTGCGATGCTTTGCAAAAAAACTTGTTTGCACCGCAAAAATGGCGGCATAAAAGCTTTTGTGTCATGCGACTACATACATATGAATAAGTCGTATTGCAGATAATATACATTTATATGCTCTGTTCCAGAACCTGCATGAAGCTACTACTTTTTACTACGATAACATTTTTTCCTTTATGTTATCGAAAAAAATATTAATAGTAGATTCTTGCAGTACTGGAACAGACAAATTGTTTCTTTTTATATATTTTTGGAGAAACATATTACAAGTAACCATAAAGTGTTTTTGGTAGGCAAATATTGAAAGTGTTTTTTTCTGCTTGATCAGAATATTTTCAGTTGTTGGTTTAGTTTAAGCCCCAAACTCTGAAGCAATATATTGAGGCGAACGAATTTTATTGCATTTTTGGTATAACGATCATCAAACATCGTATAAAACATTCCCAGTCCTCTTTTTCCGTTCGCGAAGCCTTAACATCGCCTACTAAAACATGGATCTGTGTTGACAATTTTTGGTGGAGAAGTTTTGTGACTGCACGGAACCTCAAATGTCCAATAACGGGTAGTTCAGCCAAAAAATTTAACTCAAACCCTCAAAACGCCGAAGATCGGGGATATACCAAAACTTGGATTTACAATTTTCGGTGGAGAAATTGTTTGACTCAAATTTGCAAATTCCAGATTTAGCGTCACCTCTCAAAACACCTGAAACCGGGATATATGGGCTGTACTAAAACATAGACTAATGCTGATAGTTTTTAATGAAAAAGTGTTGTCAACAAAGGTATCTAAAATCCTCAAAATACTAAAAGTCTGAAGGATGGATGGGGACTATACCGAAATGTTCCAACATGTCCTATTGAAAGAAGACACTCGGTGCAAAAAATATTGCGTTCTGAACCAATTATTGTGGACACTAGAGTGATTACAACATATGGTCATATGATCAAGAATATATGGGGATATCTGAGTGAAATCAGACACATTTTCAAAAGAGGTTTTTGATTTCCATAATTTGTTGGTGGTGTGTTGATGCTGCTTATCAAAGAAACTCTCATAATTTCTTTAATATTGGTCTAAATATAAATTTTTTTTTTATTTTAAAATTTGCCCAGTGGTCTTGCATGCAATTTTCGAGATTTAAAATCAATGTTTAGCAATGATTGTACACTTCGATTTTCTTGAACTTTTTTGTATTAAACTACGACTACTTACAAAAATTTTAAGTTCTATTAGGTAGGGGGATTCGTATGATTACTATTTTTTTTAATTTTTCAATACAATTTTTCCCTTCTTTGTCATTTTACCAAAAAATAAAAAAAATAATTTTTGTTTTGTTTTGTAGTTTTATTTGGAAACTAGCTGACCCGGTCCGCGTTGCTGGCCCGTTGTTTGGGTTCTCCGTGTAAACTTTAGTTATCTATCCAGCATTGATACAGCCATAATTAGGCATCCCTCTAGAAACTTCATAATATAAATCAATGTTTTTGACATAAATTCCATGTATCCAGGTATCCCCTAAATTTAAGATATAAAATCTCTTTTATTATACCCTTCACCATAAATTGACAGTTTAAAGCACTTTGTGACCCACATATAATGATCGGTGCACGTCAATTAACATTGCTATATATTGGATTGTTGGTCTTGGTTGAGTCGTAATTATTACTGCAGAGAATTGTCAGTATAGGTCCACGTTTTGATATAGCTCCCATAGAACGGTACCGGCTGATTTTCGCTATTTTTGACGATTTAACATCTTTATCACACCGAAATGGCTAAAATTTGGTTTTAATGTAATTTAAATAGGAGAGCATAAATATTCGTATCGACCGAAAGACACGCCTTTTTAGTTGGGCTCGGTATGCAACAGTTATAGGTTCTCGTTTTGATATAGCTCCCATAAAGCAGTACCTCCCGATTTTCAATAGTTTGGAGATATAGTCACTTTTGGGGGTCGTAAACAGTCTTGCAGAGAATTTTCAGTATACGTCCTCGTTTTGATATAGCTCCCATAGAAGGGAGGCGCCTGATTTTCGCTATTTTTGGTGGATTTAACCTCTGGATAGTGACATCTCAAGTTATCGGGATTTTACTGTATTCCAAAATGTGGAGTTGATCGCGCTATCTAACTTATTGTTTAGTGTTCAGCGTTTATAGCATTTTTTAGGCACGCAAAATTATGTATATTATCTGAAATAATAAATGTTTGAACATTTTGTGATGACCGCGATATTTCACTTCCGCGAAGACCATTCAGGGTCAAGACGGTAATTACAGTAGTATTGCAAACAATCTGTAAACAATACGTTCAAAAATATCATGGACTTCAGATTTTTTTTTTTTTAAATTTTGAAGGAGAACCTCCGGTCACTACCTCCGGCCACTACCACTTGTTGAAGCTAGTGTTTATATCATTTTTGTGTCACGCTTACTAAAATTATGTATATTAATTGAAATAATACATTTTTGAAAACTTTGTGATGACCGCGATTTCAGATTTTATTAAAAACATTGTAGGGGAGGACCACCGGTCACTACTCTTAGTCGTATAAAAACAGCTTACGAACGTTCTAATTAATTGAAATATTTCACTTCCGCGACGACCATTCAGGGTCAAGACAGTAATTACCATAGCATTGCAAACAATTTGTAAACAATATATTAAAAAGTATCTTGAATTTCGCGGTTTTCTTAAAAAATTGTGGGGAGGACCACCGGTCACTACACTTAGCGGGTTAAATAAATAGATTACGACCTATTCTCAGACCTAAAAACTTCACATACAAAATTTTATAAGATTTCCCAATCGATTTTTCGGAATTGCTTTATCGTGACATCTCAAGTTATCGGGATTTTACTGTATTCCAAAATATAGCGTTGACCGCGTTATCCCACACATAGAAGCCAGTGTTATAGCGGTTTTTTAGTCACGCTTACTAAAATTTGCTATACTATCTGAAATAGTACATTTTTGAATAATTTAGGATGACCGCGATATTTCACTTCCGCGACGACCATTTAAGAAAATATATAGCCTATTTTCACCACCGGTGTTCCCAGTACATTATCGGAAATTTTCCAAAAAATCTATTCAGCCGTTTTTGAGTCTTTTCGTTTTTGAATAATTTGGAATGACCGCGATATTTCACTTCCGCGACGACCATTCAAGAAAATATATAGCCTATTTTCACCACCGGTGTTCCCTGTACATTATCTGAAATTTTCAAGAAAATCTGTTCAGCCGTTTTTGAGTCTATTCGGAACATACAAACATACAAACATAGTAACATACACACATTGTCTTTTATATATTAGATTTATCCTAAACATATTAAAAGATTCGTCTTTTTTGATTTTGAAAATGGTTTACCTATTATTCTACCAGCCGGGCAATAAACTAACTAAATTGATGATCAAAAAACTACAGCTTGCGATATTCTGATATTTTCACCAGAAAATGATTATTCAAATACGAAGGAGGATTTGAATTTGAGATATTAAGTGCACAAAATCATCGCGGGCACAAAAAAAATATTCATTAATACCCACTAATGCTGGTACAATAATTGCAAAACCGTTTTCAAAATCGAAAAATTAAGAAGATTTTAAGATGTCTAAGATGAATTCCTAAATAAAACAACAAAACAAATGTTAATAAATTCGACTTTTTTAAAACATTAAAAAAGTATCAGTCGGCTTTGCCGACAGAGATATACCCTCAGCCTATGTGAATTGAAACGTTCATCTACGGACAGATCGAATGTATTTAGAGTCTTTTCTGAATTTTGTCTATTTTGGAAGTGGACCACTAGTCATTTCAGTGGGTCACCGTATAACTTTTGGACCAGTATGCCAGGAAGACTGGGCTTGTCAACGAAAACATAATATTGCTGTAAATAGGATCACAACGAACAGCATCGGTATATATTTCCAAAGGAACTTCGAACATGCCAGGAAGACTGGGCTTGTCAACGAAAACATAATATTGCTGTAAATAGGATCACAACGAACAGGAGAGTACCGATACGGGCCGAGATAAACTAAATTTACACAAAATATAAGGAGATCCAAAGTTTGGACCTAATTGGTTGCCCCGTTCAAGAGATATCGTGCATACCATTTTAGTGAGCTTTTTAAGTACCGGAACTTGTGGTCCGGTATTGCCCATCTTCAAACTGAAACTACTTACTTAGATGGCTTTTGTATTAAACAGAACGTCTTGTTACATAAGCCGAACTAAGAATAGATTTCCAAACGCACCGATCTTTTACTTTACTTCTTCAATTTTGGATGCCATTTTCTGTGATATCTTCTTCAACTTGGTCCTTCCATCGGAGTTTTGGCCTTCCCTTGGGGCGTATACAGTGTTGCCGAATTTGACGATTTATCGTCATTTTGACGATTTTTTGGCCTAAAATTGGAAAATGACGATTTGACGATTTTATGCCCTGAAATGACGATTTTTCATGTTAGCCAAAATTGCATGAAATAACACAGTATAACTATATTTTAACCAACATTTATTAATTGCTGCATTGTTGCAAACTCGATAGCCATAGTGGGAACTCTCATCTGGTGAAAGCTTTATTATAGCAGTATTTAAGTGAGATTAAGTCAGCTTTACTGCTGTGGGTTATATCTTATGTAGTCAGTCTCATTGTCATAACTATAAGCGAAAAATTCACATTAAGCGGCAACCAAACCTATTTTTGGACTCTGTTGACGATTTTTCAAATTTTTTGACGATTTCCGAACAAAAACTGTCGGCAACGCTGGGCGTATACCGTCGAGTGGCTCGTATTCAAATGCCTTTTTGGCGGAGGCATCTTTATCCATCCTGCTAACATGGCCAAGCCAACGCAATCGTTGTAGTTTAATACGTTTTACTATATCGATGTCGGTCGGCTGGTATAGCTCGTGGTTCATACGACGTCGGTATTCACCGTCAACGCATATTGGTCCATAAATCTTTCGAAGAATTTTTTTCTCAAACACACCAAGTTCTGCCTCATCTGCTTTCGCAAGTACCCATGCTTCAGATCCATACATAAGTACGGGTAGTATCAGTGTCTGGTAGAGCGTAAGTTTTGTTTGACGAGAGGTGGTGTTACTTTTAAACTGTTTACTTAGACCAAAGTAGCATCTGTTGGCCAATATTATTCTTCTCTTTATTTCAAGGCTTATATTGTTGATTTTATTTATGGCGGTGCCGAGGTAGATAAAGTCATTTACTATCTCAAATTTATAATTATCAACATCCACAGTTGGTCCGAGTCTACTGGACGACTTGCGTGTTGATAGCATAAACTTCGTCTTATCGCCGTTGATCGCCAGACCCACTTTGGCAGACTCTTTTTCAATTTTTCCAAAGGTGGCTGTTACGGCTCGCGCTGATCTACCTATTATGTCTATGTCATCTGCGTATGCAAGCATCATTACATCTTTATTGTATATCGTGCTGTTTTTGTCTCTGGCCGTATATATATTAGCATCTCGTATGACCTTTTCCAGTAGGATATTAAATAGGTCACACGATAGACTGTCACCTTGTCTGAAACCTCGTTTTGTGTTGAAAGGCTCGGACATGGCTTGAAACACCTATGCTCTAATTGGGCTGTCGAACGCGGCCTTATAGTCGACGAATAGGTGGTGTGTGTCGATTTGTCTTTCGTGGGTCTTCTCCAATATTTGGCGCAGTATGAAGATTTGGTCAGTTGTCGACTTATCAGGTCTAAAACCGCATTGGTATGACCCGATTATTTCATTGACCATGGGTTTTAACCGTTCACACAGTATGCTCGACAACACTTTATATGCGATGGGAAGGAGACTTATACCTCGGTAATTTGCACAAGCCGTTTAGTCTCCTTTCTTATGTACGGGACATAGTAGGCTGAGGTTCCAATCGTTGGGTATGCTTTCTTCCTGCCAAATTTCGCAAATTAGCTGATGCATACTCCTTACCAGCATTTCGCCACCGGTCTTAAACAATTCGGCGAGAAGTCCATCAGCTCCTGCTGCCTTATTGTTTTTCAGCCGATTAATGGCTGTCGTAACCTCGCTTTGGCTAGGTGGTAGACATTCAACATTGTCATTTACAATTGGTTCTGGGGTATCTTCATCGCCATCCATATTCGATATCAAAAGCTTCATAAAGTGCTCCTTCCAGATCCTCAGTACGCTATCTGTATCAGTTACCAGATTCCCTTGGTCATCTTTGCAGGAGAATGTGCCTGCACCATATCCTTCAGTCTGGTGTTTTACACTCTGGTAAAATTTTTGGACTTCATTCTGACTCCTGAACATCTCGAGTTTCTCACGCTCACGTTTTTCTTGCTCCTTCTTTTTTCTTCTGAAAATACGCTTTTCCTCTCTCCTCTTCTCTCGATAAGTTTCTTTCGTTCTTCGTATTGCTACTGAATGCAGTGTTGCTCTATATGCCGCGTTCTTTTCTTCTGTAGCTTTACGACACTCCTGATCGTACCATAAATTTTTAGGTGGAGGTTTTTGGTACCCAAGTATGGTTTTTGCGGCAGTCTGGAGGGAGTGGGCTATTCTTTGCCAACGTGCTTCTACATTATCGGGACAAGGAGTGCTGTTTTCCAGCATGCAAGTCAGTTGAGCGGAGTAGGCTTGTGCTGTCTGTTGTGTTTGCAGCTTCTCGACATCCAGCGTCCGTCCTGTGTTAGATCGCACTTTTGCCGCAACATTAAGACGAGTGCGTACCTTGGCTGCCACAAGGAAATGGTCCGAATCGATGTTCGCACTGAAACTAAGTTTGGTAAAAATATGACGAAGGGAAATTTTGGACCAAATCGGTTGATCAGATCGTGCTCTCCAGCCACTACATACGAGTATGGTGCTTTAGGAGGTTTTTAGAGCATTCGGGCTTTTTTCTCAAGAAATATGGACTTGCCCCTGAAAAAAACTTTTACCGTCGTAATGGAGTTAGGGAATGCAAGTTGCTTCAAAAAATCCGAAATTTTGTGTGGGAGGAACTCAAAGGAGTGGACAAATATAGACCATATTCGAACTTGATCTAAATCTGGTAGATATATTAGGATGTGTAAAGTATTGGCCAAATCGGGCACTACCTTCAAGAGTTATCGTGCACACAATTTTTCCGATCATTTTTGAACTTTTGTGGAGGAGGTCCCCGAAGGAGTAGGCAGATAAGGCTTATCTTCGAACGGAAACTAAGTTTGAACAAAATATTACGAAGGCCAACTTTTGGACCGAATCGGCTGATCCGTTCGAGAGTTATCTTGCGCTTCAACCACTACACACGGTGTCATAGGGTTTTTTTCACATTTCAGGCTATTTTCTCAGGAAGGATGGACTTGCCCTTGATGAAACGTGTACCGTCGTATGGGGCAGTGAATACAAGTTGTTACAACAAAAAGCAAAGCGATTCGAGAGCAGGTCCTAAACCTAACTTATCCGAAATTTTGTGTGAAATTTGTTACGGGAGATAATTTATTTTTATTATTTATTATTTGTGAACACAATTTTTGGGGCAGAGATAATTTCTTTTGGAGATGAAAGCCCTTGGTGAGTACATTAAGAATCCCGAAGGACAGATCCGCCGTGAGTCGAACTTCCGAGTTATGGCGTGATGAAGTTTCTGCTGAAGCCCTGTAGGGCATCTGAAATTAGCGTTATATCTTTGGTAACTGTTGTTTTAGCTTGTTTATGAGATGACATGTCTTCAGTTAATCCGAATGAGAATTATTTTCGTAGAGAATTTCGACCTTCTAACTTGCTCCCTTTAATGTCCTTTTCGTCCGTTATTTTAAGAAATGCTATAGAAGTACCACAATATGACGTTTTTCAGCTTCAAAATGTACTGCAAAAATGTCGCTCAGAAAATTTTAGGTACGACTTTCATTAACAACTAGTCGATTTGGTAGCGTTTTCATTGTCATTTTTGACATTTACCCTGTTTTGGTAAATCCAATGCACAGTGGTTCCACCCATTGACCAAAAATAAAAAACTGAATGTAGATTTTTTGCTACAACATCTGGCAACTCTGACAGCTATGACATTGACCTTTTTAAAATACCTTAGTTTTTGTTTCATTCGAACGCGCTCTTGTTAAAAATACCTCCAAAAGTCAGAACATTTGACTAATGTTTTTTGTTGTGAGTACAACTTACAATTTACGTGCAAGTAAATATATTCAAGAAGAAAGTAATACGTACTGCAAAATATTATAAGGATTTTGAAGGAGGAGGTAATATCATAATTTTTTTAGCATATAGTGTTTCAACCTCTGGAATAATATTCCAATGTAGGGCATGGGTTTAAGATTATCCAGTATTAATATTAGCTGCCATCTAGTGCCAGAATTTAAATAATGGTGAGCCTGCTGTCCCATAATATTGTTTCTACGGATATATTAGGGTATAACTCTCTGCACCAATGGAAATGTCAAGAATTCTTCTTCCATATATGACTTACGTGGGAGGTACGTGTCGTGCAGGATGGACGCTATAAGATCTTTATTAAAAATTTTACCAATTTTCAGACAAGAATGTTGGTATATTTAACCCGATAAATTCGTTGATTTTTATGATATTTTGTACATTGTTTTGTTTCCCCATGCCTACTTTGAAATTCTGTCAAAACATTTTGTATTAACAGCATAAAACAGTTCATACCATATACGCCCTCCAGAGGGGAAAGAGGGGAGAATACTTGAAATTAAGGTTGATTTTTTTCCTTCTGTGGGCAAGACATCGCTAAAAAATTGGGTGAATAGCTTGGACAATATATTATGTACCGTATCGAAAGAATCCGTTAGGATGCTGACCAACTATTTTTTCTACTATTGACGTAATTCAGAGCTGTCATTATGTTTTTATAAGATGATGGTGAAACAATACAAATATCTATGAAATGGGAAACACAGGTGTGAGAAGAAATATTGAAATAAATAACATGATTTTACACGTATTTTACGAAGGTAACTGTAATTACAGGACTTTCTCCCAACCTTAACCAAAATCACCTTCGTAATGTTTTGCAATCAAATATATTTAGTAATAATAATAAAAAACATTTTTTACTACAAGTATTATTGCTCATTTTTCTGTTGATGCCGAAAAAAAGTACATAGAAAAACAAAATGTGTGTCACATTGAAAATGACAAGATTTCTTTTTTTGCAAATAGAAATGGAATGTGCCGCAGAAACATTTATGTTCTATTTATATTTTACTTTCAACCGAAACAAGGACAAAAACAATCATTTTAAAGGTCCGATATAAGCAATGGAAATAGAGGGAGCAAACTAAATAAGTTCAAAATATTTTTATTTGGCGTCATGTAAACATTATTTGATTCCATTGACAATGAATTACAAACAAGGGTGGGGTTTGTTTCATATCTCTGGGCAGGGTGGATTTATGAATTGACAAAAATAAGCAGCAAGTGAATGAAATTGCAAAAAAACTTATCATTTTAATGGCCAAGTGGCGTCTTTTGATGCCATTTAAGATATGAAATCAATAGAATTTGGTCTTGATGCAGCAACTGTTTTTGAAACACAGAAACTTCGAAACAGTGGTTTCTAAGGTAAAAAAAAACTAAAACAGTAAAAGGGTAACCCTAAAATAGAGAATGAAAATAAAAAAAAATAAAACAAGTAATAAAGCGTTAAGTTCGGCCGGGCCGAACTTTTCATATCCTCCACCATAAAATATTTTTAACTAAAATGGAATAATTAGTTTTTGTCCTGTCCCCAACTTTAAGTGGGTACCTTAAAATGTCAGAAAATGTACATAAAATGATTCATTCGGGAGGCCTTTTTATGGTGCCTATATCTAACTATGTATGTTGACAATTTTTGGTGGGCGAGAAATTGGGAGGTACCGTTATATAGGGGTTATAATAAAACATGGACCTATGTTGACAGTTTTTGATGGGAGCCTTTAATGTCAAATAACTCCTAATTCGGTTAAAAATTGTAGCTAGAATCCTCAAAATACCGAAAATCGGTACATAACGTGGGAACTTCAAATGTCGTTAACAGCTAGTTCGGAGGTATGTGGGCTATACGAAAATATGAACTTAAATGAACAATTTTTGTTGCAGAATTTTTGTTGGCTTTTAAATTTCAAATTACAGAAACTTCGTCCAAAAAATAAAGCTAAGGTACGGAAATTCGGGAGGTTTGTTTTGGGGCTATACCAAAACATGGACCTACGTGGTTAAACATTTTAAGTAAAACCCTCAAAATACCGAAAATCGGGAAGTATCGTTATATTGGGGCTATGTTGAAAATTGTTGATGCAGGTGTGTAGTGACCACTACAACCATCAAATGTCAAATTACAGTTAGTTCGGTTAAAAATTGTAGCTAAAATTGCAAATTACTGAAAATTGGGAGGTATCGTTATATGGGAGCTATATCCGAACATGGACCTGTGTTGACAATTTTGTTATGGAGAGGTGTTGTGACCACTAAGAACTTCAAATGTCAAATTACTGCTAGTTCGGTTTAATATTGTAGCTAAAATCATCAAATTAATGAAAATCGGGAGGTACTTTTATATGGGAGCTTTATCAATACATCGACCTTTCATGACAATTTTGTTCAAATGTTCAAATTACAATGTCAAATGTTCAAATTACAGATAATTCGGTTAAAACTTGTAGGTAAAATTCCGAAATCCGTTATACCGAGGTACCGCTATATGGGGCTATACCAAAACGTGGACCGATATAGCCCATCATCGAACTTGACCTGCCTGCAAACAAAAGACGCATTTTCCCAAAATTTCAGACAATTTTGGTGGAGAGGTGTGGTGACCTCTAAGAACTTCAAATGTCAAATGTTCAAATTACAGCTAATTCTGTTAAAATTTGTAGGTAAAAATCTCAAAATACCGAAAATCAGGAGGTACCGTTATATGGGGCTATACCAAAACATGTACCTATTTTCATAATTTGTTCGAATATAAGTTTTCTGGTCACTAAGAACCCTAAATATCAAATTATAGCTATATCGGTCTAGAAATGCGATTTAAATCGGCAAAATACCTGAACGTAACGTTATATGGGGGCTATTCCAAAACATTGATCTACGTCCACTAGTTTTGTTATATAAGTTTATTGACACTTATGAACCCTAAATATCAATTTATAGCTAAATCGGTCTGAAAATGTAGCTAAAAACGTGAAAATACCATAAATCTAGGGGAACCGTTATATGGGGGCCATACCAAAACGTGGACCTTTGTCCACAAGTTTTGTTATATAAGTTTAGTGACGCTTAAGAGCCCTAAATGTCAAATTATAGCTAAATCGGTCTGGAAATGTAGCCAAAAACGGCAAAATACCGTAAATCGGGGGATACCGTTATATGGGGGCTATACCAAAACGTGGACCTATGTCCACAACTTTTGTTATATAAGTTTATTGACACTTAGGAACCCTAAATATCAAATTATAACTAAATCGGTCTGAAAATGTAGCTAAAAACGGCAAATACCGTAAATCGGGGGGTACCGTTATATGGGGGCTATACCAAAACGTGGACCTATGTCCACAACTATTGTTGTATAAGTTTATTGACACTTAAAAACCCTAAATGTCATATTATAGCTACATCGGTCTGAAAATGTAGCTAAAAACGCCAAAATGCCGTAAATCGGGGGGTACCGTTATATGGGGGCTATACCAAAACGTGGACCTATGTCCACAACTTTTGTTATATAAGTTTATTGACACTTAGGAACCCTAAATATCAAATTATAACTAAATCGGTCTGAAAATGTAGCTAAAAACGGCAAAATACCGTAAATCGGGGGGTACCGTTATATGGGGGCTATACCAAAACGTGGACCTATGTCCACAACTATTGTTGTATAAGTTTATTGACACTTAAAAACCCTAAATGTCATATTATAGCTACATCGGTCTGAAAATGTAGCTAAAAACGCCAAAATGCCGTAAATCGGGGGGTACCGTTATATGGGGGCTATACCAAAACGTGGACCTATGTCCACAACTTTTGTTATATAAGTTTATTGACACTTAAGAACCCTAAATGTCAAATTATAGCTAAATCGGTCTGAAAATGTAGCTAAAAACGTCAAAATACCGTAAATCTGGTGGTACCGTTTTATGGGGGCTATACCAAAACGTGGACCGATATAGCCCATCATCGAACTTGACCTGCCTGCAAACAAAAGACGCATTTTCCCAAAATTTCGGCGTTCTATCTCCATTTTTGTGGATGCTAGAGTGATTACCACAGACGGACGGACAGACGGACGGACGTGCTCAGATCGACTCAGAATTTTACCCTGATCAAGAATATATATACTTTATAGGGTCGCAAATGAGTATTTCAATGCGTTACAAACGGAAAAACAAACTTAATATACCCTCCATACTATGGTGGAGGGTATAAAAATAAAATACAATTATTAAATCATTAAAAATATAACAAATTAAGAAAATATGCCGCGGCCACCCAAGGAGTCCTTTTACAAAATCAGAAAATCAATTATAGTCATTTTAACATATCGACGCCTCCAAACAATAGTATGCTAAGTCGTCTTAGCATGTTTTCAAGTTCTTTGCATTTTTATACCCTCCACCATAGTATGGAGGGTATATTAAGTTTGTTTTTCCGTTTGTAAGGCATTGAAATACTCATTTGCGTATATATATTATTGATCAGGGTAAAATTCTGAGTCGATCTGTACACGTCCGTCCATCCGTCCGTCCGTCCGTCCGTCTGTGGTAATCACTCTAGCATCCACAAAAATAGAGATAGGACGCTGAAATTTTGGGAAAAGGCTTCTTCTGTTTGCAGGCAGGTCAAGTTCGATGATGGGCTATATCGGTCCACGTTTTGGACCCATATAAAGGTACCCCCCGATTTACGGTATTTTGACGTTTTTAGCTACAATTTTAGACCGATTTAGCTATAAATTGACATTTAGCTTATAAATTGACATAACAAAACTTGTGGACATAAGTCCACTTTTTGGTATAGCCCCCATATAACGGTACCCCCCGATTTACGGTATTTTGACGTTTTTAGCTACATTTGCAGACCGATTTAGCTGTAATTTGACATTTAGGGTTCTGAAGTGTCAATAAACTTATATAACGAAACTTGTGAACATTGGTCCACGTTTTGGTATAGCCCCCATATAACGGTACCTCCCGATTTACGGTATTTTGACGTTTTTAGCTACATTTTCAGACCGATTTAGCTATAATTTGACATTTAGGGTTCTTAAGTGTCAATAAACTTATATAACAAAACTTGTGGACATAGGTCCACGTTTTGATATAGCCCCCATATAACGGTACCCCCGATTTAAGGTATTTCGGCGTTTTTAGCTACATTTTCAGATCGATTTAGCTATAATTTGACATTTAGGGTTCTTAAGTGTCAATAAACTTATATAACAAAACTAGTGTACATAGGTCCATGTTTTGGAATAGCCCCCATATAATGTTGATGCCCGATTTCAGGTATTTTGACGTTTTAAGTAACATTTCTAGACCGAATTAGCTATAATTTGATATTTAGGGTTCTTAGTGACCAAAAAACTTTTATTCGAAAAAATATGAACATAGGTCCATGTTTTGGTATAGCCCCATATAACGGTACCTTCCCGATTTTCGGTATTTTGAGAATTTTACCTCCAAGTTTTAACCGAATTAGCCGTAATTTGAAGATTTGACATTTGAAGTTCCTAGTGATCACCACACCTCTCCACCAAAAATTGTCAAGAAAGGTCCATGTATGGATAAAGCCCCCATATAACGGTACCTCCCGATTTTCAGTAATTTGATGATTTTAGCTACACTATTAAACCGAACTAGCAGTATTTTGACATTTGAAGTTTTTAGTGGTCACAACACCTCTCCAACAAAAATTGTCAACATAGGTTCATGTTTGGATATAGCTCCCATATAACTATACCTGCCGATTTTCAGTAATTTGGCAATTTTAGCTACAAATTTTAACCGAACTAACTGTAATTTGACATTTGAAGGTTGTAGTGGTCACCACACATCTGCATCAACAATTTTCAACATAGCCCCAATATAACGATACCTTCCGATTTCGGTACTCAAAATGTTTAACCGAACGTAGGTCCAAGTTTTGGTATAGCCCCAAAACAAACCTCCCGTTTTCCGTACCTTAGCTTTATTTTTTGGGCGAACTTTCTGAAATTTGAAATTTCAGAGCCAACAAAAATTCTGCAACAAAAATTGTTCATTTAAGTTCATATTTTCGTATAGCCCACATATAGGGGTACCTCCGAACTAGCTGTTAATGACATTTCAAGTTCCCACTTTATGTACCGATTTTCGGTATTTTGAGGATTTTAGCTTAGCTTAGCTTTTTAACCGAATTAGGAGTTATTTGACATTAAAGACTCCCATCAAAAACTGTCAACATAGGTCCATGTTTTTTTATTTTTTTATTTTATTTCAAATATTTATTATAATAAAAAATTACAATAAAATTATATAAAAAATAGCACTAGCGTCTAAGGCTATCGGCTAAGGTCCATGTTTTATTATAACCCCTATATAACGGTATCTCCCAATTGAAAGCCCACCAAAAATTGTCAACATTTATAGTTAGATATAGGCACGATAAAAAGGCCTCCCGAATGAAGCATTTTATGTACATTATCTGACATTTTAACGTACCCACGTAAAGTTGGGGACAGGAATGAAAACTATTTATTCCATTTTAGTTCAGAATATTTTATGGTGGAGGGTATGAAAAGTTCGGCCCGGCCGAACTTAACGCTTTTTTACTTGTTATATTTAACGTCCTTTAACTTAAATTCTGTCAAATTTTGGTAATAATCGGACAATCCGAAAAGAAGTTATAAACAAATATTTACTTAGCATAGTACTGAAGTTCAAAAAAATTTCCACACTTTGAGAGCTTCTCCTGCAAAACTCACTTTGTAGACTTAGCATACTATTATTTGGAGGTGTCGATAAAAGGCGAAATAAATTGACAAAAGAACATTACGACGTGGTAAGTCGGGAGCAATCCTGGCTTTGTAGTTTTTATAAAAGAATACAATTGATAGTGCCGATATGTGGGATCTATCAAATCATATGACGAAACTTGATTGACACTTCATTGACACTTCTGATTTTATATGACTTAACTTTAGGTTTAATTTCAACCACTGTGCTCTACTCAATTACGATTACAACTACAATTTGAAATGAAATGTGACAAAAACATACACGAAGAAGATAAAAGTGATAATACAAATCTCAATTCGTATATCACCCCCACTAGACCTTTAAATAGTTGATACACAAAAAGTACAACAAAACAGAGCTCCGAAATATGGACAGACGGTCAGATGGACGGACGGACGGAGGGACGGATACACATAGTCAGATCGACACAGCTCGTCGAGACGATACGTTACAAAATTTTGGCCAAAACCAACTTATAATTCACAGTGGTGTTGGGTATAAAAATTGTCTCTTAGTGGGTTTATTCTCTCTGTGGTGTATCAATAAACATTGTAAGCAATAAAGTTTTTATTTTCATACGACAGGAAAGAAAACATATCCCTTCGGAATTTTTCAAGGCTTTTCTTCCGCTTTCGGACCTAATTATAAAATATATATCAGGATAAAATTTTGAGTCGCTAAGTCCGTGGCCAGCCACAAAACTTCTCCATCAAAAATTGTCAACATATATAAATCAACGGTGCTCCCGATTTTCGGTATTTTGAGGGTTTTCCTACATTTTTTCAAAAAAAAAAAAAACTCAATGTAGGGCATCAAATTCTATAAAATATAGAAAATTGTACATAATGATACAAAAATGATGTTCTCAGCAATTCTTCAGAACATTCTGAAACTCTAAAATGTTTATTTCATGTTGTTTTAGTGGTTTTTTGTATCATATCGTTTACAATACCTCTTTCAAACAGTGTTCACACCAACATTTTATTCTCGCATTTAGGATTTCACCTCATTATTGACATATTTATTAAATTGTCGTTGGAAAATATACTGTGATAGAGACATTTTACAACAATGACATTGTAAATGTGAGAAGAGAAAAGACAACCTTTCGCTTCGGTTGAGGATTCAATTCTAATTTTATTAATGTTAAAATGAATCTTAAGAACTAAGTTACAAAATAATTTTTAGCCTATCTTCTCTTATTCTATGCACTTATCACTACAAGAACCTGCTCCCTTGCTGAGTGCATTATCTCTTGGGCGATGCCTTTAAAATGCATACTCAGCTGCATAAAGTGTTATCACTATAGTGCTAAGTACATTCATATTACTGGTTGGGCTAGATTAATATTTATAGCCTAAAATACTTAAAGATGTTATTAAAATATTAAAAGAGCTAGTGAACCTATCTAAAATATTAAAAAATGTTGCTGCTGGAAAACTGGCCGATCAAAATATTTTCCAATACTTCACGAAGTTCCCCAACAGCGCAACCCTTACTAAATCATGTACAAATAATTTGTACAGACATGTTCTGAAGAGTTGTGTATTACATTCCATTTCTCCAAAAGAAAACATTAAGATATATTTAACAGTTTTGAAGATATGGTGCGAAATGTATACAAATTATGGAATTTTTGGATATACAGTATAATCTCGATAATCCGGACACCACATGTTTCTGCGATGTCCGGATTATCGAATTGTCCGGATTACCGAGTAGTCACAAAAACACATAATTTTGTAAGTCAAAATCATTAAAATCGGAGGTTTACTAGATAATATCCTGGCAGCTAAGGTAACCGAATTCATATTAAGCAAATATTACGGGTTGCGACCATTTTAAGCAGCTTTCCTTGCTACCAAATTAATTTCTTAATTGTACTCCTCCAGCGTTAATTAGGTGATATTTCCTGTATATTTTTGTAGTCTAAAACTTCTTTACAGTTGGTGCATATTTATTCATTGCTTTTTTTTTTCAAGGATATAAACTTCGTAGCCCATGTACACATATTGATTTTCAGTGTCCATGGGAGATGAGTCTCTTACGACTTTAGATATAACTTCAGAATTCAAATGCACTCATCTAATTATGGTTAATATATTTTAGCCATTTCTACGAACATCAGCAACTGGCTTTATCTTATCGTCGAAACCAAAAAATTTATTTTACCCTACACCACTATGTGGGGAGGGTATTATAAGTTGGTTTTGGCCAAAAAGTTTGTAACGCATCGAAATAATGGTCGTGGACCCATACTTAAATATATATCAAAATTAATGTCTCGACGAGCTGAGTCGATCTGGCTATGTGTGTCCGTCCGTCAGTCCGTCCGTCCGTCCGTCTGTCCATCTAAACCTTGTAATCACGCTACAGGTCGCAATTTTGATCGGATCCTCACGAAGTTTTGGGTGTTGAAGGGGGTCCCGGAGGGGAAGAAGCCTATTGATTTTGGTGATGGTCGGATAATATTTAGGGGTCGGAATAGGCAAAAAACTTATGTGGATAAAAAGACAACGTTTTTTTCCAAAGCTAATATCTCAGCTTCTATAAGGGGTATACCAAAAGCAAAACCTGACAATGAAAGTAGAAAATATCGCCTTTCTAATGATGTAAAGTAGGTTATCGTGGGTGATCAAACAACGAAGATATCACAATAGTCGCAAATTATACCCAAATTTTCATTTTTGTGATTTTGGTTATAATGACGAATATTACAGCTTTGGTTAGATACTTCCCAAAAGCTATGAAAGTAGGAGATCCCGCCTTTACAATGATGCAAACTAGGTCGGCATAGGTGACCAAATAACGGAGATATCGCAATATTCGATAATACATCCCATTTTTCCATTTTT
The DNA here is from genome assembly GCF_047663935.1 of Musca autumnalis. Lineage (NCBI taxonomy): Eukaryota > Metazoa > Arthropoda > Insecta > Diptera > Muscidae > Musca > Musca autumnalis. The sequence continues at coordinate 134,583,254 of NW_027411755.1, read as the reverse complement.
TGGAAATCACGCTACTGGGCGCAATTTTGATCGGATCGTCACGAAATTTCTAGGGTTAATGATGGTCTCACAGAGGAAAAAGCCTATTGATTTTGATGATGGTCGGATAATATTAGGGGTCGGAATGAGCAAAAACTTTATTTGGAGAAAAAGTCAACATTTTATTCCAAAGCAAATATCTCAGCGTCTATAAGGGGTCTACAAAAAGCAAAACCTGGCAATGAAAGTATAAAATATCACCTTTACAACAATGTAACGTTGGTTGTCGTAGGTGGTCTAACAACGAAGATATCGCAATAGTCGCTAATAAAACCCAACTTCTCATTTTTGCGATTTTAATAATAATGACGGATATCACACCTTTGGTTGGGGACCTTCTAAAAGCAAAGCCTGAATAAAGTAGAAAATCCCATCTTTGAAATTATGCAAAGTATGTTGGCGTAGGTAGTCAAATAATAGAGATATCGCAATAGTCGTTAATGCATCCCTTTTTTCCACTTTTTCTGCAATCACACTACAGGTCGGAATTTTGATCGGATCATCACGAAATTTTCTCACAGAGATAGAGATGTTGGTGATGTCGACAGTAGTCAAATATAAAATTAAATATTATTTACTTTGGTTCAGTTCGCCTTAAGTCATTTGGTATAAAAGCCAGATAGGTGAAAACTTTCGTATCGCCATAAAAGAAATGTTTTCGAGTGAACAGATTATTCACAGAGGTAGTGGTGTAGGGTATCACATAGTCGGCCCCGTACCGACTATAGCCTTTTCTCACTTGTTTTTTTATATAAATGTTGGAATAAGACAATGTAATTTAAATCTATTGGTTGTATAATTATGTACGAGAATACAATACAACAATCCGTAGTTGCCGGTGATTTTGTATATCAAAGAATGAAAATTAAAGGAGTCATGCGTTTTTAAATAATTTATTGCTATTTCTATACAAGAAGAGCGATTCTCCAACTCATGTTTTGCGTTACCGAAAAAAATTGCTGAAATTAAATTGTTTATAATTTCGGTAGTTAACTATATTTTTCAGTAAGTTAGTGATTCAAAAAAGTAGTCGTTAAGATCTGCCTATAGCAAGAGTGCTGTTAAGTTTTATTTAAACTTTTCATTAATAATTCTGCGTTTAATTTTACCGACTTTTGTCGGTAACTCAAAATATGAGTTTGAAAATCTGAAAACGAGCTATTAATTCCAACGCTTTAAATTGTTAAACATTTCTAGATAAGATAACATTGGAATACATTACACAGTTCCAAGGGACTTTTTCACTAATCGGAGGTCTAAAGAACCAATTCCTTTAGGGGAAAGGAACACCCAACATAGAGTTTTAAGGGAACTGAGCTACCCAAAACATGGTTGAAAATACTGTTGCTTATCATAGTTAGACATCGATGGTTAAAGGGTAGAAAAATCATTCGAAAGATACAAATACGAGATGTGGACGGAAAACTTTGAAAACTAATTTTTTTTTATTTATACACCTATTGCTATTGCTAATAACGAAAACGTCAATGAAATAAATAAGAATACCGGATTATCGAGGTACGAAAACTACGAGATGTCCGGATTACCGAGTCTACAATGTAAAAAATTCTAGTGTCCGGATTACCGAGTTAATTATTTCTCAAAATATTTTGTTCTTGTTCTTGCCCTTATCTACCAATTTGTTTCAGAGGTCAGAAGAAGGTTCGCATTTCTTTAAAAAGTCAATGTTTAACCATGTTTAAATGTGACCGTAAAATCCAAGCTAGATCTGACACAAGAAAACCCAACTAGGGTTTCGTCGTTTGGGTCTGTATTTTCGAAAAATCTACCGAACTACTAATTTGACATTTGGGTTTTCCAGCTGTCACAAAACTTCTCCAACAAACTCAAACTTCTCCAATAAAAATTTCAATAAACGTTAGCACCGATTTCAATTGTTTTATTCTTATTTAGATTTTCGGATGAAAATTCTCAATCACAAATTGTGAACAGTACCAGATAAGCGGTTACTACAGTATGTAAGACCTACAATTAAACGATATGTTTTTTTTATTTATTTGAAAGTTGTGCCTTCTTCTTTTTCAAATGCAATTTGTTTACAGTAGTAGATATTTGTCCACTCGATCTGTATGACATCCATGACAAACCCTTAGTGCAGCCTTTGTAAGTTATGAGTCTTCGGCATTCCTATATCTCGACTCTAACGAGAAATTAATTAAAAGATATGCTTTTCTATCCCATTCTTAGGACATTAAGTTGACCATATTGACAGTATTCAAGTTGTGACACATAGTCCATTTCTTTCATAAAAACTTAAACGGAGTGTCACAGATATTAAGTAACATGCCACACGACATTAATTTCGTGAAATGAATTTCATGGAATTAGCTGTTCTTAGATCGAGTTTCCTACAACAGTAATTACTCCAGTACGAAACTCGATCTAAGAACGCATAATTTATGAAATTTATTTCATTATGATTCTTAAAGACCTATAAAAGTCACCACCATGCAATATTTTTATACTAGCCTTAGATTTCTTACGTTGGTAGACCTTTTGTCGCATTCAAAAAATTTGCAATACATAAACAATATGAACTACAAATTTGACCATTGCGGTCTATAGAAAGAAGACCTTTGTGTTTTTTTGCACTTTTAAGCAGTAACGTACATAAAAATGTAAATTTATTCAGTGATTTCACATCTTTATATTACTTTGGTTGTTGGAAAAATGTATTGAGAAAACTAAAGCGGTTAAATTTTGGGATGAATAATAGGGCCTTTGGTGGATTCTAGGCAGTTAGAGGTCGTGGCTTTGCTGCCTCCCTGTTTAATATTGTAATTGCTTTCCACTCTCAATAAACCTGTCAGAGACTTTCAAAGCCATCGTCATCTTCGTCATTATTTTTTTGTCCAGGCCTGACCTTCTCACTGATATGTTGATTCTTGGTTCAGAGTAGTAAGTAACTGTGATGTTGATAATATTTCCACCAACCTCCCAATTTTCTAAATATGTACGAATATCTACTAATATTTGCTGAAACTGCAATTTAGGTTCAAAAGTTTAATAAAGGCCCATATTACTCATGGGCCCGTCATTACTAAGCTCGCATGATTTCTTATTATTCAATATTTTCCTTAATTTTAGGTTTTAATACTTTTGTTTTTCCTTTCTTTTATTCAATGTCGATGGAAATGACAAATTTTTATTGACTTTAAGATTTGCCACTTGGCGCCAATTGTCTACAAAAATAGGCTTTCACTTTTACAAAGCTTTCAATGACCTGGCATATTGTTCCTTTGCAAAAACAAACACCCACACACACAAAGAGTGTGTCAAATTTGATTCTACTTTTGCTTTTCTATTTTTACATTTGGCAAAGTTTTCGTTTTTATTAACCAACATGAAAAGATAACTGGGCCATTTTGTATTGGTGGAAAAGTAGGTTTATTGCATATACTTACATAAGTAAATAACTAAGATTATCGATTTCAACAACAATGTCGTTAAAGATATTAGAAGATGTTCTACATAATTCTTTCGAACAAGAGATCCTTATTTTAACAACTATAAGAAAAGGGACTGGCATTTAAATCGTGGTCAGTGAATCTTAACCTCTAATACCGTACGCTTTGCGAAAACGGTGCACTTCACTGGCGTATTAACATGGAAGGGTGATAGAATGGAAAAGGCGCCTAAAAATAACTTGTGGTTGCTCATTGTGTTATAGCTGCAATGACACCGAACACAAGTTTATTTAAATTTTCAGATTCCGTCCCCTACCTAAGTCTTGCCTTTTTTGTGTATTCCAACAGGATCACTGTGGCCTTTTAGCATGGGATTTTTTAGTGGTTCATACGACGCCGATACTCACCGTCAAAGCCTTATCACGGTGCGCCTGAACTAACTTTAAATGAAAGGAGCTTACACCTGGAAAGTTTTTGCGGATTCTGAAATTACAATGTTCATATAATACAATGTCATGCACGGTACGCCTAAACTATCTTTAAATGAAAATTGCTTACTTGAAAATTTTCTCTTTTGAGTTGTGCTGTCATGGCCTAAGTGGCGCATTGAAAAATCAGGAGTTCTCCGAAGTCCCACACATTCAACCATTACACTTCACGTGGTGATTACGTCCGATCATCAAGCATATTAGAATGTTATTTTTAGTGGGTGAACGAAGACAAGCTTGGAACTTTGTATTTATATGTAAATCATTCGAAACTTGTATATACGAATCAATGTCAGTTATTTAATTCTAAACATTTCTCATAGTTCGACTTGGCTGGCAACCCTATTTTTCAATGCTTTATTTGTATTTGTCCTTATGTATCAGAAGATTTGATCTTCAATATTTATCATCTGAAGCTTTGACAAGTTGATGGTGGCTGAGACGCCGGAAATCGTGTCACTTGTTTGCCGAAGATCCAGGTTCGAATCCAGCCTGGCTCATACTGAAATCATTTTATTTTTGCTTTACACCTGAAAAGTTTTTGCGGATTCTGAAACTACCGTAGATGAAAAAAAAATAAAAAATCCCCGGAGTTATTTTTAAATAAATCGCGGTCAAAGTTCACATTTATTTAAAAATCCCTCCGGCCAATTTTTTGTGTTTTTTTATTTTTCTCATATGTATATGAACATTGTAGTGTGTTGCCGTTTTAGTAGAATCTTTCTGATGAATATTATTGCTTCGCGTTGCACTTGTATTGGTGATTACACTGGCGCGGCATAGCTAACCACAGACCGACCTATCGCTTGATATGTAGTCCAGAAGGTTTCTTTATCTACACCTCAAGTACGGCTGCACTTGACTTGAGGAGCTTGATCCTAGATCTCGGCTTGTCGCAGATAACTGTGGCATAAGTATGACATGGGCATACTGGCGAATGTGACCCTATCTCCGTCGTGAACAGAGTTGCCGTAGGTTGTTTCAGCCTTTTACAAATTACATGGTTGTTGTTGTTGCAGCATAGAAACCTTGTAACGTGACCTTTGCATATATTCCTATAATATGCTCTTAGCAGGCTGCAAGTCTCTTAGCTAGCTCCAGTCTCTAAGCAAGCTCCAAGCTCTTAGCAAGCTCCAAGCCTCTTAGCAAGCTCCATGCTCTTAGTAAGCTCCAAGGCTCTTAGACAACTTAAAGCTATAGCAAGCTCCGAGCTCTTAGCAAGCTCCAAGCTTTTAGCAAGCTCTTAGCAAGGTCCAAGCTTTTAGCAATCTCCATGCTCATATCCAGCTCAACGCTCATATCCAGCTCAATGCTAATAGCCAGCTCATAAATTTTAACCGACCTCTCCCCCACAGTAACCCGAATGCCAATAAGTCGAGTCATACACCCGACGACCGCCGAGCCGACAGCCACCTGAGTGCATAACCGCTCGAACTGACAGTCATCCGATTGCCCCGAGCCGAGTCGTGTGGAGCAGAGTCACATCCGACAACTGCCGAGCCGAAAGCCACCCGATTGCCCAAGGCGACAGCAACCCGAGTCGTGTGGAGCCGAGCCACACCAGACGATTGCTGAGCCACACCCGACAACTGCCGAGCCGACAGCCACCGAATAACACAGAAACGAACTCAACTAATAATTCATACTGGATACATTTTTCAAACATATATTATTCATTTAGCAAACACCAATTGTGTATAATAAAGATTTAAATCGTAAACATTCGTGTATACTTAAGATTTGTGGGTTCTTAGGCCGACCCTGGCAGCGACAGATCCTACCTCAGCCCTAGAGATAACCACTCGTTATAACCTACTTAGAAGCATAGGTTTGAGGCTGGGTTGGGAGCTGCTGGCCGAAACACTATCCCAGCAAAATTTGACGGAAGGGGTTCTTTGCGATGACGTGATTTCATGTCATCTTTTGCATTGGTTCAAAGGAAGTCGTGGAATATCCGATCTTTTCATTAGGATTTGAACCAATGCAAAGGAAGTCGTGAAAGATCCGATCTTTTCATCAGCATTTGTACCCATTCCATCGATCCAATAGAGATGATGTTTATGTTTTTATTTACACACCTGTTTATTTTCATTTTGGTATGTTCCAGTACTGCAAAAATCTACTAATTTTTAATATTTTTTCCGATAACATAAAGGAAAAATTGTTATCGTAGTAAAAATAAGTAGATTCTTGCAGTTTCTGGAACAGACCAAAGTTGTTAGAACTGTCGTCGTGATGTTGTCTTACATTTCCTGCATATCAAACAACTAAAACTTCTAAACAATTGGTATTATATGAAGTCCCAAACATCGAGCTAAAAATAGAATCGGACTGCACACATTGCTATTTTAAAAGTTCCCTTGTCTGTTCTAAATCTGACATAGAATGAAATCAATCAAATCTCGCTTCTTGGAATTTGAAAAAAAAGTCCGAAACGAAAAGGAACAAGAATCTGAAAATAGAGAAGAAACTACTTTTGGAAAGAAACAATTAAAAATAAATTAATTAAGCATAAATGGTATTTTCCACAAAAAGTCTCTCCTCCCCGTTCGTTACATTTTGTTCTTAGAGATCCCTAAAGCAAGCCGGGTTGTAGATCCCTAAATATTTCCGTCACTAAACAAAAGAGTATAAATTACCAAAATGTTGTTATAAAATAACAAAATTATAAAATAAAAGTAATTTACGAAATAAAAATACTTAAAGGAGTGCATTTGGAGTCCATGTCGAAATCTGAACTGGTGATGGGAAGATAATTGAAAAAACCTTTTGTAAGATGAAAGAATATCAGTTGCGGAGAACGGAGGAAGTAATCGTTTGCGTTGCAGCGGTGGTGATTACATTGCAATTTTGGATGTAAACTTTTGAAAAACTAAACTGATAAATTAATTGTAGTTATTTCATGAATTCGTTTGAATTAATAAAGAGTTTTGTTTTTCATGAAAACCATATTTCAATACAGCATTTCCATTTTCCAAACAATATGAAAATTTCATGCCAAGGGGTTGGTGAAAATGACATGCCAAAGCATTGGTTAAAATGACATGTCAAAGCATGGGTGAAAATGACGTGTCAAAGCATTGGTGAAAATGACATGTCAAATCATTGGTGGAAATGACATGCCAAAGCATTGGTGAAAATGACATGTCAACGCATTGGTTAAAATGACATGCTTAGGATCCAGAAAAGAACGTCATCTTTTGGGGTCCACGCTCATATAAAATTCATCGATGAAGATGCTAAAATGATGACATGCTAGATCACTTGCACCCATGATTGAATGTCATCTTTGGCATCGAACATTTTGCTGGGTATGCTTTCGGTACGAAAGAACTCGCTGCTGTGGAATCGTCGATTTACATTAGGGAAAGTACCCGACACAATGCTCGTACAATCATCCGAATACATAACGAATTCAGTGTCTCCTGAGAGAAGGTGGAATACATGAAAGGTAGAGATTAAATAATTCCGAAGAGGTTGGAAACTCTTGGCTTTACTCTACGTGGCTCAGAAATCTTGTTCTTGATTATTCACCTTTTCAATCTTGGCCGAAGGGTGGATTACTCGATGTCCTCAGACAGTGTTGAGTGATTGACAGTACCAAAGGCTTTTGACAAGTCGAGGTGTAAATTCTTTGCTACGAGCGACAAAGGTGAAGTCGATCCTTAGAACAAATAGGATTCACTTTTGCTGGAATCTTAGCATGGCTTCAGTTGGGAAAATGTTCCAGATTTGAGCACGATATGAGTCTAGCGACAGTTAGGTAGGGATTAAATAATTCCGAAGAGGTTGGAAACTCTTGGCTTTACTCTACGTGGCTCAGAAATCTTGTTCTTGATTATTCACCTTTTCAATCTTGGCCGAAGGGTGGATTACTCGATGTCCTCAGACAGTGTTGAGTGATTAACAGTACCAAAGGCTTTTGACAAGTCGAGGTGTAAATTCTTTGCTACGAGCGACAAAGGTGAAGTCGATCCTTAGAACAAATAGGATTCACTTTTGCTGGAATCTTAGCATGGCTTCAGTTGGGAAAATGTTCCAGATTTGAGCACGATATGAGTCTAGCGACAGTTTGAGAACTTTGGTGAGATATCCGGCCACCGGCTCATCCATCTGTTTCATCATTATCATGGAGATTCCGTCAGGGTGACTAATGCAGCCTAGTACTTTTCGATCTGTCACTTCCGGGATGCTTGGCAAATTGCCTACTCAACGTTGCTTGCTCCCTTTCCTGACTTCGGTAGGGGGCCACCCTGCTTATTTTTAAACTTCGGGGAGGATGTGGGTGGCTAGTGACAGATAAAGAACTTTCGTAAGATACTCACCTCCTGACCCATTTAGTTGTTTAAGCATTACCATGGCCAGGGCCCAACGCTTTAGATGATTTAGAGTTCATTCATTTGTAGCATTTGTAATCGTTCATACCCGTGTCACTCATTTGGTGGTAGACAAATTGTCAATTAAAATAACTTAGTAACTTTTTCGGATCAGTTAGCGTAACGTCGTTAAACGTGACTGACCTTCTAACATCGCAGGGTTCGAGAGTGATTTAAACGTTCCCACAATTTAGTTATTCCAGCTCCAATATTCAAACTCTTCAGATGATCTAGCCACTTATTGCGCTTGTGTCAACAACCTAAATGTTAACTTCCAGTGTCAGGTGACTCACTCTGGGGTCACTGAGGTTGGCTTCGTCATCACGCTCATTTCCTAGTTCCACTGCCCCTACTGTGAAATTAAGTCTCACTTCAGGTATTCGACCAGAAGGTACATAACGAGCGGCTGCACGAGTGGTGAAGTCCATCAGAAGGATTGGGCAGTTCACTGAAGCGAAAATTGGTGTACTCTCTGAAACTAGACTAGACTTTGTTTTCCAACGGCAAATGGAAGTTTGTCCTGTCCCAGCAAACATTTTCTATCGCGTAAGCATAATTTGCGATTCTACTGGAAGATCAATTAATCATTGTAGAGCTCGCCTAAAAATCTTCCCCAAGTTACCAACCTAAAGTAAGTGTTTATGCAATGCGCATCGCGACCAATATTCGCTGACGAATCATATGGAAGATCTGTAGAAGAAGAAACTATAAAGAAAAAATTAAAGGGAATTTATTTATCAACCTTCTTTGATTTTTTCATTCATTTGTTGTCTTTGATTTTTACCCCCTTAGTTTTTTTTTTAGATTTCTTATAATTTTTAATTATTCCTTATGTTGTAGTGGTTGTATGCTGGTTCTCATTCAATTTCTTCATTTCACTTGGCAAAACTCGCAATATTATTCGTGCCATTTATATCAAAGTTATGTAGAATGTGTAAATGAGAATTATATGCAACCAAATCAACAATTTTAGTAACAATCGCTTGATCAGGGTTCGGAAGAATAATATATTATTCGAGGAAAGATCGCCGAGAAGGATAGCAGAAGATTCGTCGTAGCGTTTGATTATAAACAATAATTTTTGAGAATCGTCTACGAATGACAAATTATTCGCGTGGGTGAACTTTATATAAAAATTCGCTTAAAGATCGCCGGAAAGAAGCGCAGAAGAATAAATGTTGGCAGGGGTAGTGAGGATGAGAACATACAATAGCCTTGTGTTTGTATTATGTAGTTTTCTGGTTGTTGGAGCTGCCCTGCAAACATTTGGAAGATTGATGGACGATTTTTTATCAGATTATTCTTCTGCGCTTCTTTCCGGCGATCTTTTAGTGAATTTTTATATAAAATTCACCCCCGCGATTAAGTTGTCTTTCGTAGACGATTCTGTAAAGTTTTTATTTATATTCAATCGCTACGAAGAATCTTCTGCTATACATCTTTTATTTATAACAAATCAGAAACGAAAACCAAAAGTGTAAAAAATCAAAGACAACAAATGAAAGAAACAAAAAACAAAGAAGAATGAAACATAAATTTCCTTTATTTTTTTCTTTATATTTTCTTCTTCTTAAGATCGTCCATATGATTCGTCAGCGAATCTTGGTCACGAATCACATTGCATAAACACATACTTTAGATTGGTGATACGCAGAAAATTTTTAAGCGATATCGCCTTCGAGAAATTAATCGCACCGAAGAATCGAGAATTATTCATAGGCGATAGAAAATGTTTGCAGGGTGGTGACTTCTAGGAAGCCTTGTACCTGTCGAGGTATTAAAATGTTAATTGCTCACTACTATGGTTTTGCAGCTGCGAAGATTAGATTCATGTTATTATGAAGCTGCCTCATGAAGACAAAATTTGGCAGCCGAGGGTCCCTTTCAGTTGGTCAAGGCAGCGGTCATATACCCTTTGTTCGAGCTCCTTGGACGTTCCATCTTTCTCTTCGGTTTGCATATTAATATCCATCTCATGTCTAAGTCCATGGCCCACAGAATATATAATGGACATAATCTTTTGTGTTCTGTACTACATTTTTAAAAGGGGAACGTTTTTTCTTCTCCTAGTTGAAGGTCAAGGTCCGACACATGTTAGCTATCTTTCGGATAAGTCCGTGTCCAATGACAGATTACAGAAAAATCAAAATATGTCCAGACCTCTGCCATGCTAATGCCGATCAGGTCCGTTGCTTGGCATCACCCACCGCCTACATCAGCAAAATAAAATAATTATCAAAAAAATTAAAAAAAATATATATAATTAATTTAATCTCTATTCTCCAATATTTTTTATACAAATCATTAGTCCTCCTCTTAAGAACAAAATCTCAAAATCAAACAATTTAAATCAATTTATGGCTTATATCAATAGGTCATAATCTATAAACTTAACTAAAGTTCGAAAGACAAATAAAAGAACAACAACCACGTTGACTACATTAATCGCTATGCTCTGCTGGTGGTTATGTAGTGTGGTAGTTAAAAAGAAAAGCAAAACAACAACAAAAACATTTATAGATATTTATGACCCTTAAATAAGTCCCTTTGGTAAATAAATTGCTTCCGCAAAAATTGTATGTTTGTATGTATGAATATCCGCCAATAAGGCTGTCATCATTACAACAATGACAACATCACAAAGACAATATCATAAAAGCCATTACAAGAAGAACAAGAATCATACAGATAAAAACAAAACATCTAAAATAACAACAACAATAACAACTCAATAAATAAGTCAACCCAGAAGGAATAAGGAGGGAAGATATGTGTGTCATCTTGACTTAAAACAATAACAACAAGGTCTACTTCACCACCAGTAGTAGAGGGAATAATACTCTTACTGATATCAAGGATATTTCACAATAGGTTGAGAACATAGAGTAATTTATCCATACTGCCGATTCCACAGTGGGATGGAGAGAGTACGATATTTGAGGCATTTTTGATATCTATGACTGACTGACTCAGTGACTGATAATCAACGCCCAGACTAAACGGCTACAGCTAGAATCTTGAAATTTTGGGTGAGTGTCACTCTTGGTCCGAAGGTATCAGATAAGGCTGGATTTTTGGAAATTAGAACTAGAACGGTGCGAAAAGTATTAAAAGGTACTAAATATGGTACCTCTTGTATTAGGCAAACGCGAAGAGTTAGAATTCTGAAATTTGGAATGTAATCCTCATTCATTCATGTTGGAGAGTTAGAAAGGTGTACCAAAGTGTTTTTGAGTTGATATAAGGAGGTGGTTTTGAAAATGTGTACTGATAAAATTTGAATTTGGGCGAACCGATAAAGTTGGAATTCTGAAATTTGGAATTACTATTACTGTTGGAGTGTAGGTTTGAGATATGGAGGTAGTTTTCGAAATTCGTACATATGGGTACGAAAGGTACTAAATAGTACCAAATAAGGTACAATTTGGATTTGGGAGAACGAATGGAGCTGGAATCCTGAAATTTAGAATAAGGATTACTGTCGGAGTGTAGGATAGAGGTATCTTGGAAATTAGTACATATGGGTACGAAAGGTACTAAATAGAACCAAATAAGGTACAATTTGGATTTAGGAGAACGAATGGAGCTGGAATCATGAAATTTAGAATAAGGATTACTGTCGGAGTGTAGGATAGAGGTATCTTGGAAATTAGTACGAAAAGTACAAAATGGTACCAAATGTGGTACAATATGAATTTAATTGATCGGATAGAGCGGAATAGTAAAATTTGAAATTAAAATTACTATTGGAGTGTGGAAATTCGTACTCATGGGTACGAACAGTACTAAATGGTACCAAATTTGGTACAATTTGGATTTGGGTGAACGGATATAGCTGGAATCCCGAGATTTGGAATAAAGAGTACTGTTGGAGTGCAGGATTGATAAAGTTTTGGAATCGTAAAATTCGGAATTAAAATTGATGTTGCAGTGTTGATAGAGGTAGGTTTAGAAATTCGTACTTTGGATACGAATAGTACTAAATGGTACCAAATTTGGATTGGAGTGATCGGATATATCTGGAATTAAGCTTATTGTTTGAACTTAGCACTGAGGTAGTTTTGAAAATTTGTTCTAAAGGGTACGGAAAGTACTAAATTTGGTACAATTTGGATTTCGGTAGCTGCAATCATCAAATGTGGAATTAAAATACCTGTTGAAGTGTAGAATTGAGGTAGTTTTTGAAATTTTTGGTTATGGGTGCGAAAAGTACTAAATGGTACCAAATTTGGTACAATTTGGATTTGAGCGAACGACAAGAGCTGCAATCTTGAAATTTGGAATTGAGATTACTGTTGGAGTTTGTTTTGGAATTTCGTAGTTATGTTTTCAAAAAGTAAATACTTAAGGTTTTTGGGGAAAAAGTGTTTCAATTCATACAGGCTGAAGGTATATCAGCAAAATATGTCTAAAGTCGTCTTTTCCATTTCAAAAAAATCAAAAAAAAAAATTTTGATACTACATCTATGATTTTTGGTACATAGATTAAGAAAAAAATCGTCATTCCAAATCTGTTTTCGTTACCAACTTTGATTGTTGCGCGCAAAAGATATGACAGTTTTAATTATGCTAGTTAGAAAAAATTCTAAACAAATCGCGGCTTAATATAGTAAGCTTTTATATCCAATTGTCGTTAACTGAATTCGCACCCTTTGAGAATATGCAAAAAAATTCAAAAAGTTTCAATGGATTCGCAAAAAATTAAATTTGTTAAATAATTTCACGTATTTACAAACATATTTTTGAAACAATAGCGCTTATACTTACAAAAAATATATAAAAAAACAAGTAAGCAAAGGCTATAGTCGGACGGGGCCGACCATGTGATACCCTACACCACAACCTGTAGGAATTAGCTATGTGCAACCGCCTTGCACGCTGGATGTCCGTGTTCGATTCCCATCAAATTGTCTACGGTTGCAAAATACCCCTTAGTAATGTTGGCGATATTTCCTGAGTATTTCAGCCATGAAAAACGTCTCTACAAGTGGCAACATAGGACACGCCGATCGGACTCGGCGATAAAAAATATGTCACATATCAATAACTTAATATGAATCCATTGATATAAGAGAAGCCTTGTCTTTACTGGGATGTTTGTGGAAAAATATATAAATTTTACATTTCTAAAAAATATTCGAAAATAATATATTGTGATATCAAAAAAATATTTTATACCGGTAGAAATAAATAACAAAAACATGCATGCAAACAAATTTATAAATTCCAAAATTATTCATGTTCAATTATACAGTAAAGAAGATAGAAGATGTAACATAGTTTGCTTCAAAATACGTGGAATATGTAGGTATCGTAATATGGGGCTATACCAAATCAATTTTAGTAAGCTAACTTCTGAGTTTTGGAAAAGTTTGTAATTTTATACCCTCCAGATTTGAAATTTTAGTTGGAGCCGGCAGGGGATTTTGGAACTTCTGGACTATAATCTCAGGAAGTATGACTTACCCCGGGAAAGGGACGAGAATAGGGATAGTAAAAAGAACATTCTTCTTCTTTTTACTATGATCAAATTGATCCGATACGTGTCCTCAAACTGCACTTTTCCCAAATTTTGTGTGGGAGATCCTCGAAGGACGGACCGATATATTCCATATTCTGACCTGACACGTGACTGGATGAAATAATACGATGTGCAAAGTTTCGACCAATCAGAAAATCCCCTTGAGAGTTAACTTGCGGATTTGCGGCGCAAGTACAATCTGCTGAAAAAAATACAAAACGATTCGAGAGGACTCTTAAATTTCCCTTTTGCGAATTTTGGGTGGGAGGTACCCTAAGAACCGATATAGTCTTATCAGATCTATATCTGGAAGGAATAATAATATATGGAAAGTTTGGAGCAAATCGATTACTCAGTTAGCCAGTTATCGTTCACACAATTTTTCGAAAACAATTTTGAACTTATTTGGGGGAGGTGTGGACCGACAGAGCCTGCATTCGAACTTAAACAAAGTTTGGGCAAAATATTACGTTGTATAAAATTTGGTTCTAATCGGTAGATATGTTCGAAAGTTATCGTGCGCACCAGCCAGTTAGACATTAAGAGAGACAGATGAACGGACAGTGCTAAATAGACTCCAAATTGTCTGAAACGAATTTCGCCCAAATATACTTGGGTCTAAAACCAATATTTCGATGACACATATTTGGTCGTATTTTGTTTGTATCCCCTTTACCCTAAATCCTGAGGTATAAAATAGGTGGCGAGGCGACCCCATGTTGCAATATTTGTATAAAAATCCAATTTGACAACTGAACTGAAAATTTCTCTGTCATGAAAGAGACAATTTGTAGCATGGGAGGAAATTGTGGTTCTCTGCACAAAACACATTATATATCAGGCAGTAGGTGCGTTATCTAGCAGACACATTATTGCAATTTGCATCAGGGGAAAGGTCAGTAGTTATTATTCCATATGTAGGCTACTTTGCCGGTATATGCCCTCTAGGAATCCAAATATGAACCAGAAATACAATTTTTATATTTTTCATACAAAAGTATTGATGTATGTCAACCGCTAAATAATATCAGATCATTATGCAAAATTATAGGCATTTTCTTCAACCTAAACTCTTACCTCGTGCAAAATTTCGTGACTATTGAGGTATAATTGCGACCTCTAGCCGGTTTATCATTACACTACAAACAAAAAACTGGATATATTAGGCTGTAACTTTGGTATCTGATCATGTACATCAACATAATTGACATCAATGGAAAGGTCAAGGGATCGTCTTCAAAATATAACTCACGAGTGGGGAATGTGTCTTTCAGGAACAAAGATATAAGCTGTTTATTAAACATTTTCACAATTTTCACACAAAAGTTGTGGTCCATTTAACCCTCTAAATATTATCTGATCGCCATCTCAAATTGCAAGCTTCTTCTTTGTCATATACTCTTACCTTATTTAAAATTTCGAAGCGATCGGACTATTATTGCGACCTACAGAGCAGCTACAAAATCGGATAAAAATTATGTTTTTGGTCCATTTCACCCGCTAAATATTTCACGATCATCACCAATCAAAATAGCGATCTATTCTGATGTGAAACCGACCTCCATACCAAATTTCGTGACGATCGGTCCATAATTGCGGCCTGGAGTTTGATTACAATTTATAATGGACAGACGGACACACGGACGGACGGACGGACGGACACACATCTCAAAATCGCTTTATCTCGCCGAGATATGAAGATTGGTATACCACATTGGGGGTCTCCGACGAATATTTCGCGGTGTTACATGAATTTTTCCCAAAACAAACTTATAATACCCTTTCCACATAGTGGTGTAGGGTATAATTATAGCAGCATCCAGACATTGTGAGGAATAAAATGAAACCTAAGTCGTGAAGTTTGGAGGTATAGTATTCGTGTTATTTGCAAAAATACAATGAAAATGTGACGAAAAAAATAAAAATTAAAAACAGCGAATCAATCCCTCTTATTTGATATACACTTTGTGAAATTCCATTTGACGACCACGATGTAGCATTAGTTGCATGTTAGGGTGCAAACAACAGTAAAATGCCCATAATTTCCACGAAGTACATTTGCATTTTATGCGCATCCGATTTCAATGATAACCATTAAAAAATACATCATCCTATGTCATTTCAATGCGATCCATCAAGAACCGTGGATGTAGCATCGCACTCAGTTTTTAGAAAAAATCTATTATATCTCCGGATTCGCGAACGTTTTTCAATATCTGTTTTCGCACATTTTAAATATGCGTTTCGCTCTATTTATCTAAGTAGGAATAACACATCTAAAAGGCTTCTAAATAGTCAAAAATATTTTTTGCATATTTTCGAAATTTGAGGGGTATCATATCCGCCGATCTAGTGGATGGATTTAGACGCGCAAAGGCTTGTTAGATTCAGAACGTAAAAAAACTAAATTCACGCGGGTTTCCATTGAAATCGAAAGGCATTTGTAAGTTTTGAATCCAAAAAACTGGTTTTTAAAAAAAAAATTACGCACACAAATTTCGACTTTAAGCTGAGATTGTTGTGAACCTTTGAAGGCTACACGCCCGAGTTATACATCAGAAAATGTGTAATCGCGAGTACTACAATCTTATAATCAGTTTTTAAACGAGTACAGTTGCGCGTTCCGATTAGAGCAAAAATTCAAAAAACCCAATTTTTCAGTCTTCAAAATGTCAGCATCCGTTTGAGATTGATGCGGTGGTTATATTAAAAAACATACATTAGAAACTTCATCTCTGAAGTGTATTCTTTAACCTCTTCTTTGAACATTATACTCTACATTGTATTGTAAAGCCACTAATTGAAAATTGACTTAAAAAAACTCGTTTCCTTCAACAATTTTTTTCTATTTTTTTACATTAATATGTCCACAGCTTCCGCTCAAATTATAATTTTAAGAAATCCATCGGTTAATCGTGCTAAAACAGTTTATTTTACCTAAATGCGTTCAAAAGTTATGGAATATTACAACAATTCGCGAGATACAATACCCCATACCTCAGTTTCAACAGAAGTAAATTTTCTACAAAAAGGCCGATATCTCTGTCGACAAACCGATTGATGCTTTTTACTTGTTTCACGTATATATAACGGTACCTCCCGATTTTCGTTATTTTAAGGATTTCAGCAACAATTTTAACCGAACTAGCTGTAATTTGACGTTTTATGTTCTTAGGGGACACAACACTTTTTCAACAAAAAATTGCCTACATACATAGCTCTATGTTTCGGTATAGCCCGCCATATAACGGTACCTCCCGATTTCCGAATTTTGGGGGGTATAGCTATATATTTTGGTTGAACTACCCGTAATTTGAAATTTTAAGGTTCCCTGCAGTCACGAAACTCCTCTACAAAAATTGTCAACATAAATCCATGCTTCGGTATACCTCCCATAGAACGGTAACTCCCGATTGTCGGTATTTTCAGAATTGTATCTATATTTTTTATCACGACTTCTTGACTGCGGCGAACATCAAATGTAAAATTTCGGACACTTCCGTTAACGTTTTGGTATAGCCCCCATATATTGGTACCTTCCGACTTTTCGGTATTTTTATGGCTTCAGTAACATTTTTGGACTGAACTACATTCCCGTAGTTTGATATTTGAGGTTTTCTACGGTCACAAAACTTCTACACCAAAAAATTACCAACATAAGTCCAAAAAACGTTATTTTCAAATTTCGTGAGAGAGCCACTTTATTTTTGACAGGTAAAAAGGTTAGTAGTGTTTTGGTATGCTCCTCGATTTTTTACTATAAGAAACAAATGGATCTAAGTACAAGGATTTCCCCACTGTTTTCTTCGACTGCAACGGTGTGGTGCATCATGAATTCTTGGGACAAGGTCGTATAGTCAATAAGGAATACTACCGTGAGTACTCGTCAGAAACGCACATACTTTTGGAAAAACAATAATGGATGTTGCAACAGGATAACATAACAGCTCACACATCGATTCTTGTGCGTGAATTTTTGGCCAAAAACAAAACCGTTATCATGCCTCAACCTCCGTATTCACAGGACTTAATCAATCGTAGACTGTACATTCAAAATGTTAATTATCTCATACAAAAGTTTTGGTTGATAATTATTTTAAACTAGCAGACCCCGGTCCGCGTTACTGACAGGAAAGTGAGGGTGATTCTTATTTATTTTAGAATACTAGACACATAAAGAGTACGCTCTTTCGCTAAAAAGGCATCATTTCAAAAAGATTGATTGTTAATTCCCTTCCCTGAAACACTGTAAGTTCGTTTTGAAAAACATAACTGACTGTAATAGAAAGTAATGATGAAGTTAAGCCATTGGGGTAATACTCCAGACTTAAAAACAACCAAATGAGATTGAAACTTTAACCAAAACAAAACAAACGGAAAACAGTTATCATAAAACAGTCAAAAAGTCATCATCCTATCGTACACAATTAACAAGTGAGCAAAGGCTATAGTCGGGACGGGGCCGACCATGTGATACCCTACACCACTACTCCTGTGCATAAGCTTTTCACTGGTAAACATTTCTTTAAGGGAATATAAACCGACTACCACCAACAATAATATGCCTCTTTGTCTCTGTGACCCCTATAAGCAACCAAAATTTCGTGACCATCCAATCAAAATTACGACCTGTAGCTTGATTGCAAAAAATGGAAGAATTGGATGCATTACCGACTATTGTGGTATCTCCCTTGTTTGACCACCTTCGCCACCCTGCTTTACACCAACGTAAAGGTAGGTAATATTTTCTTCCTCCATTGACAGGCTTTGCCGTTGGAATACCCCTACTAGAAGCCAATATATTCACAAAGAATAAAACTTTGAATTTGTCTCCAAATGAGTTTTTCCCCATTCCGACCCCTAAATATTATCCGACTATCACCAAAATCAATAGGCTTCTTCCTATGTGGGACCCTCATCAACTCCCAAAAAATTCGTGACGATCCGATCAAAATTGCACCCTGTAGCGTGATTACAAAAAAAAAATCGGGAAATGGGATGCATTACCGACTATTGCGATATCTCTGTTGTTTGAGCAGCTACGACAACCTCCTTTACATCGTTGTAAAGGTGATATTTTCTACTTTCCCTGCCAGGTTTTGCTTTTAATATACCTCTTAAAGAAACAGAGATATTGGCTTTGAAATAAAACGTTGACCTTTCTCGAAATAAGTGTTTGCCCATTCCGACCCCTGAATATTATCCGACCATCATCAAAATCAATAGGCTTCTTTCTTTTTGGGACCCCCATTTACCCACAAAATGTCGTGACCATCCGATCAAAATTGCTACCTGTAGCGTGATTACAAATAAATCGGAAAATGGGATGCATTATCGACTATTGCCATATCTCTGCTATTTGACCACCTATGACAACCTAATTTACATCGTTGTAAAGGTGATATTTTCTACTTTCTCTCCTCTCCAGGTTTTGCTTTAGATATACCTCTTAAAGAAACAGAGATATTGGCTTTGAAATAAAATGTTGACTTTTCTCCAAATAAGTGTTTGCCCATTCCGACCCCTAAATATTATCCGACCATCACAAAAATCAATGTGCTTCTTCATCGGTGAGACCCTCATTAACCCTCAAATTTGCGACCTGTAGCGTGATTACAAAAAAATTGGGAAATGGAATGGGAAATGTTGACTTTTCTCCAAATAAGTGTTTGCCCATTCCGACCCCTAAATATTACCCGACCATCACAAAAATCAATGTGCTTCTTCATCTGTGAGACCCTCATTAACCCTCAAATTTTCGTGACGATCAGATCAAAATTGCGACCTGTAGCGTGATTTCCAAAAAAATAGAAAAATGGGATGTATTACCGAATATTGCGATATCTCCGTTATTTGGTTACCTACGCCGACCTAATTTGCATCATTGTAAAGACGGGATCTTCTACCTTCATAGTCAGACTTTGCTTTTGGAAAATTTTCAACTAAAGCTGTGATATTTGTCAGTATAGTTAAAATCGCAAAAATGAAAATTGGGGTTTTATTTGCTACTATTGCGATATCTTCGTTGTTTGATCACCTACGAGCACTTACACTTTACATCATTAGAAAGGTGATATTTTCTGCTTTCATTGTCAGGTTTTGCTTTTGGTATACCCCATATGGAAGCTGAGATATTGGCTTTGGAAAAAAACGTTGTCTTTTTATCCACCTAAGTTTTTTGCCCTTTCCGACCTCTAAATATTATCCGACCACCACCAAAATCAATAGGCTTCTTCCCCTCCGGGACCCCCATCAACATCCAAAATTTCGTGACGATCCGAGCAAAATTGCGACCTGTAGCGTGATTACAAGGTTTAGATGGACAGACGGACAGACGGACGGACGGACGGACTGACGGACGGACACACATAGCCAGATCGACTCAGCTCGAGACATTCATTTTGATATATATAAGTATGGGTCTACGACCATTATTTCGATGCGTTACAAACTTTTTGGCCAAAACCAACTTATAATACCCTCCCCACATAGTGGTGTAGGGTATAATTAATTTATGACACATTAGTTTTGTATTAAGGTTATAAATAAATATTACTTTTTAAGAAAAATAGGTACTGTACACCTAAAAGTCGAAGGTCCTAATTTCCAAAACGATGAAATTTTACACCTGCCCCTGTTTCTTACATCCAGATTTAAATTTTAAAAACGTCATATTTCTAGCTCTACTTTCACAATCTGATGATTTTCCGTAATTTGGAAAAATTTGACCCTTGTTGCACAGTAAATTGGTAACCAGTAAGTAAAGGACAAGGACTAGAATAATCTCACTATTTTTTCACGTAGATCACTTCTACGAGTATATTTCATTTAAGTGTTCGGTTTTAGCAATTACAATTTAAAAAGTATTATATTTTTACTATTCTGTGTCCAAATACCACCTAAACATGTGGTGTCCGGATTATGGAGATTATACTGTATATATTGGAGCAATATCCAAATATGAACAGATATCAATATAATTTGGTAAACTTTCATCTAGAAGAAATTGGGTCACACATTCCAAATTTCATCAAAATTGGTGCACCAAATAAAAACATAAAATCGAGAGAAAATATATAGGATAGCTATGTCCAAATCTGAACCGAATCTTACCAAAATATATAGGGTTCGCCTCAAGGCCAAAAAAAAAATAATCTTCTCAAATTTTTAGGCGAATCGGACAATAAATGCGACCTGTACTTTGTTAACAAAAATACATGGCCAGACGGACGTAGATAAGGACATGCCTAAATCGACACAGAAAGTGAATCTATGCAGACCACAAAGTTAACTAAGGGTCCATTTCGTTTCCTTTTGCATGTTGCAAACTAATTCACTATGACATAATACCCCTTATCATAGTGTTGTGTGGGGTGTTAATATAGGGTTATATGTTTATTGTAATACCATTTTTATACCCTGCACCACATTGTGGTAAGGGGGTATTATGCCTATATGCATTAGTTGGTAATATGCAAAAGGAAACGAGATAGACCCATAGTTCCTTTTAGGGATATACATAGAATCACTTTCTGGGTCGATTTACGTATGTCCGTCGGTCTGTCTGTCTGTCAATGTATTTTTGTAAACAAAGTACAGGTCGCATTTATTGTCCGATTCGCATGAAAATTGGGGAAGATTATTTTTTTTTGGCCAAAGGTAAAAATCGGTTCGGTTGGTAAAAATCGGTTCAGATTTGGATATATATTTTCGCCCGATTTAAGAAATCGGTTCAAATTTGGATATAGCTTCCATATACATATATTCTCGGCCGATTTTAGGTATTTGATACACGACACGCGCTATATATGTCCGAGTTCAATAAAATTTGGAATGTTTGCCGGGATTTGGCCTAGAAATAAGTGTGCCAAATTGTATTGAAATCGGTTCAGATTTGGATATATGTAATTCTTATATATTTTAAGCAGATTTGAGGTATTTGATGCACGAAACACGCTATATTTGTCCGATTTCAATGAAATTTGAAATGTGTGACTGTGGTTAGTCTAGAAATAACAGTGCCAAATCATATCGAAATCGGTTCAGATTTGGATATAGCTCCCATATATATTTTGATTTGAGGTATTTGATTTGAGGTATTTGATGCACGAAACACGCAATATACATATGTCCAATTTTGATGAAATTAGGACTATGTGACGAAATTCGGCCTACAAATAAATGTGAAAAATTATATCGAAATCTGTTGTGATTGGATTTAGCTCCCATATATATTTTACATATTCACAGTGGTGTAGGGTATTATATAGTCGGCCCCGCCCGAACTTGATCCTTTCCTTACTGGTTTTATTATTAATTAAACTATGCAAAAATATAAAAATTTAGAAATTCATAATGATATGGTGAAAGTGCTCCTTCATATGCAACAGTAAACAATTGGGTTGCTGAATTTAAACGTGGTCGTACAAGCATTGAAGATGAACCACGTAGTGGACGTCCAAAAACAGCAACAACAACAGAAATTGTAGCCAAAGTGCATGATATGGTATTAAATGATCGACGAATAAAAGTGCTTGAAATTGCTAATATCATGGGCATCTCAAATGATCGAGTCCATTTAATTTTGCATGAAGAACTACAGATGAAAAAGCTTTCTGCAAGATGGGTGCCGCATTTGTTAACAGTCGATCAAAAACGCATAAGAATGAACATTTCTCAAGCTTGTTTGGATCGTTTTAAGCGAAATAAAATGGATTTTAAGCGTCGTTTCATAACTGTTGATGAGACATGGATCCACCACTATTCTCCAGAGACAAAAGAACAATCCAAACAATGGACTGAAGCTGGAGGAAGTGCCCCAAAGAAGGCAAAAACAATTCAATCGGCTGGTAAGGTTATGGCAACGGTTTTTGGGACTTCAAAGGTATTTTATTGATTGACCATCTGCAAAAGGGTAAAACAATAAATTCAGAGTACTATTGCAACCTTTTGGATCAATTAAATGTACAAATTCGAGAAAAACGTCCTGGCTTACAACACAAAAAAAAATTATTTTTCATCAAGACAACACACCAGTGTTTTAACAATGGCTAAAATCAACGAATTAAAGTACGAGTTGCTTGACCACCCACCTTATTCTCCTGATTTAGCTCCCAGTGACCTTTACTTTTTCCCAAATCTAAAAAAAATCCTTGCTGGCAAGCGTTTTACCTCAAATGAAGATGCAATTACAGTTGTAAACCACTATTTTGAAGACCTTGAGGAAAACTATTTTAATCAAGGGATAGAATTGCTAGAAAAGCGTTGGACTAAGTGTATTGAAGTTTCAGGAGATTATATTGAAAAATAAAAATATTTTTGAAAAACTAACTATTCTCTTTCATTAATAGGCTAAGAAGTTTCCGAACCGCCCTCGTAATGTATATTGTTTCGAATTTTGAACTCAAATTTAAACTTAAATGGTTTGCCATACACATGTCAGGCACACAAATTCAGAAGAGGTAAATCGGCTGGAAAAACTTGCTTGATAGCTGACAGACATAACTTTCGATTTTTTGTCGGTACAAAAAGTTTAACATCAGATACAAGCCCACATCTAATCGTGTTCAAAGTGGAAGTAAAGCAATTTCAGTACTTTTAATCATTATTTAAATTATTTACTAATACAATTGTCAAAAATATAAATACACTAACTTATTATGAATTTAAAACAACAAGGGTACAGCGGAAAATTCAGCAACTTTATAAATAATGTTAGCGATCTAGTCCGACTTCAACACAAAAACCAGCATTTGAGATCATTCAAAACTGAATTATATTGTCAGCCTAAAATAATAACTCTGCAATGCACGCATTGCGTAAATGTTTGAGGTTGAGTTGACAAAGTGTACAAAAAATTAAAACAAATAACCAGAAATCCACATACAATTGTAAATAAACATTGGAGATGCGTGAGTTAAATTGTCAAATAAAAAATTCAACAAAAAGTGGCTGGCAAACAATAAGACAAAAAAGCAAAAATATGAAATTATGGTGGAAAAAAAGTGAAAATAAAAACCAAAATGTTGTTATGGTGCGTAATACACCCAACGAAAAATTTGTTAAAAATCTGGGGGCATTTTATTTTTATTTTTTTGTTTCAAGCTTTTAAAACATAGTCCAGATTTACATCAGCAAATTGTTGTAAAAATTGTTTTTTAACCACAATAATGAACTGGACCATAAATGGCCATCGATTGGACCATTAAAATTACATTTGAAATTTTTTTTCTTTATAGATTTGCCAAAAATTGTAGCTTCTTGCAACTTCTGGAACAGAGCAACAGTGTAACTCACTTCCTTATTTACTACATACATACTATTTTTTATGTACACAGTATTCGAAATGACAATAATTTTTCCAGTGTATAAGAATGACGAAACCAAAACAAACTTAAATCTTAAATAGCCAATAACGAAATTGTTCATTTGTATTTCGAAAAAAACCTAAAATTGAAAGTGACAAATTTTCTATGGTTCTAAATATGTCTCTATGGAATTTTCTAATAAACATAATGTTTCATGGACACTTTACTGATGCCACTATGAATTTCTGTCCCAATGCGTAATACGCAATGTACCGTGCAAAATTGCCTATTCACCCGATGCCTATTAAAAATACATACATCAATTGTCAACAAAGCGTACATCAATTAAAATGAATTTCCACAATTGAATTATTTTATACAATGTTGTGCGTTTTATTATAAGAACAATGCAGGAGTACATACGTACATACATAGTTTGAATAAATATATGTAGGCATATGTACATTGAAATGGTATTATTATATGAAGGGTTAGGCCAAAAAATAGGTACATATCGCTCATTTACTCAAAGAGTGACACATATCAAAATATCTAGTTTCGAGAAAAATGCGTTCGAAGTTGGCGATTGAAAGTTGACTTCCCAACTTAAAAAGATTATTACACAAATGCTCTGTTCCAGAACCAGCAAGAAGCTACTATTTTTTACTACGATAACATTTTTTCCTTTATGTTATCGACAAAAATAGTAAAAATTAGTAGATTCTTGCAGTACTGGAACAGACCAAAAAACTAAAATAACTACGTTGACCATATTTTTCAAGCAGCTAGCCTGATGTCAGTGCTAAATTTCTGAGCAAGATCAAGCATGATTTGAAGTGTTTTAGTGCTTCATGTACTCAAAAAAGTTTTGTGTTGAATTATGCAAAACTCATAGTAAATGACGTGTAAATTTTCGAGTTTTGGAGATATCAGAATGAAAATTTGACACAAGATAAAGTAAAAGTCGTAGAAAAACAGAAATTGTTAACTCAGAAAACGCATTTTTGAGTTATGCCACTCTTTGAGTAAATGAGCGATATGTACACAGATTTGAGATTTTGTTATTATTATTATTATTATTTAGGTGGCCCGATAAAAAACATTATATCAGATGAACTTAGAGAACATTTTTAATTCCTCCGATTATCTACATGGTTTTTACGAATTTAAATACCACGTGATTCCCGTCTACGTAATCGTTGTAACTCGAAATAAAATCCGTTATATAGTTGGTACACACTTCAGTTTCGGGCAGGGCCGACTATATGATAACCTATACCACCACGATTTCAATATATGTAATTTGGCGAAATTGTTTCTAGATCAAATTGCGTCAAATGGTACATCTTACATCAAAATGTCATACCAATTTTGTGTTTGGTGCGTCAAATACATAAAATTGGACGAACATAGATGGGCGCTACATATATCCAAATCTAAACCGTTTTCAAAACAATTTGGGAAACTCATTTCTAAACCAAATTCCATCACACATTTCATCAAAATTGGACATATATAGAGTAATTGGTGCACCGAAAATATATATGGGAGCCATATGCAAATCTGAACCGATTTCGATATAATTTTGAATTCGGTGACACTTTCCAAATGTCATCAAAATTGGGCAAAATTTGCGTGATTGGTGCATCAAATACTAAAAATCGGGCGAAAATATATAGTTCCCATCTGAACCGATTTCAATATAATTTGGAATACTGTAAAAACTATGTGCAAAGAAATACTCGTAAATCCTCTAATAATGGTCCAAACAGAAAAATGTTTTTATTTTTTTTTTGTTTTGTCAGCTAATAAAAAATAAAACAAGTAAAAACGTATCAATCGGCTTTGCCGACAGAGATATACCCTCAGCCTGTGTATATTGAAAAAAAATTTCCCAAAATACGTATGTATTTAGGTGGTTTTAAAACTTTTGGCCGTTTGAACCGACATAAATGTTGATTAGGATTAAAGATAAAAAGTTTTGCGGAGGATATACTAAAAGGAATGGATCGACATTGACCGTTATGGAAGTGGATCTCCAGCCACAACATATGGTGCCATAGAGTGTTTTTACACTATTTGGGCTGTTTGCTCAAGAAGTATGGACTTGCCCCTAAAAAAACTTTTACCATCGTAATTGAGGCAGCGAATGCAAGTTGCTTCAACAAAAATTAAAGTGATTCGAGAGCAGGTCTTAAAGTGAACTTATCCACTCCCTTCAAGAGTTACTGTACGAACAATTTTTCCGAACATTTTTGAACTTTTGTGGGGGAGGTACCTGAAGGAGTGGACCGATATGGCTTATCTTTAAACTTAAACTATGTTTGGACAAAATATTACTAAGGTCATATTTTGGACCGAATCGGCAGATCCGTTCAGGAGTTATCTTGCGCTCCAACCACCTCACACGGTGTCATAGGGGTTTTTTTGCAACTTTCGTGCTATTTTCTCAGGAAGTACGAACTTGCCCTTGATGGAACTTGTACCCTCGTATAGAGGGCAGTGAATACAAGTTGTTAAAATAAAAATCAAAGCGATTCGAGAGATGGCCCTAAACTGAACTTCTCCGAAATTTTGTGTGGCAGGTACCCGACGGAGTGGACCTATTGAGACCATATTGGAACCTCATATTAGAAAGTTTACGCTATACAGAGTATGGACCAAATCGGTCACTCACTTCAAGAGTTATCGTGCGCACAAACTTTCCGAACATTTTCGAACTTTTGTGGGGGAGGTACCGGAAGGAGTGGACCGATGTAGCTCATCTTCGAACTTAAACTAAGTTTGGGCAAAATATTACGAAAGCCAAAATTTAAACCGAATCGGTTCATCCGTTCGAGAGTTATCGTGCGCTCCAGCCAGCAGGACAGACAGACAGACGGACGGACATGGCTAGATCGACTCCAAATTGTCTGAAACACATTTCGTCCAAACATACTTGGGGTCTAAAACCATTATTTCGATGAGGCACATTTTCGTCGTATCAAAGTGTATATACCCTTCATAGCCTAAAGGCTGAGGGTATAATTAAAAATAGAAAACATTTTGCACAGTGTTCGCGGTACAGGTCGCAATTTTGATCGGATCGTCACGAAATTTTGGAGGTTAGTGGGGGTCCCACAAAGGAAGAAGCCTATTAAGTTTGTTGATGGTCGGATAATATTCAGGAGTCGGAAGAAGCTAATTTTTTGTTGATAGTCGGACAATATTTAGATGACGGAATGGGGAAAAACTCATGTGGAGACAAATTCAGAGCTTTATTCTTTGTCATTATATCGGTTTCTAGTAGGGGTATTCCAACGGCGAAGCCTGTCAGTGGAAGAAGAAAATATTACCTTTACATTGGTGTAAAGTAGGTTGGCGAAGGTGGTCAAATAAGGGAGATACCACAATAGTTGTTAATGCATCCAACTATTCCATTTTTTGCAATCACGCTACAGGTCGCAATTTTGATCGTATGGTCACGAAATTTTGTTTTTGTTTTTTTGCTCATGGGAGTTCCAGAGAGAAAGAGCCACTTGTTCGATTTTGAAAATGGTTTAGCAATTATTGTACCAACATTATTGGGTATTACTGAATGGCGTATTTTTGTGCCTCTGATTGGTTTAGCCACTTCTTATCTCAAATTCAACTCCTCTTTCGTATTTAAATAATCATCTTCTAGAGAAAATCTCAAGAATTGGTAGATTATTTGGTTCGTATGGTCATTCATATAATTCCCAAACCGTGATTATCAATTTGTTTGGTTTATTGTCCGGCTGTTACACTTATTGCTAATCCATTTTCAAAATCAAAAATTACGCAGTTTTTATTATGTTTAATATAAATTCCTAACTAAAATAACATCACACTGGCATAAAGGAAAAATTGTATTGATAAATTTTTAAACATTAAGACAAAATAGTAATCATTCGAATCCCACTACCAAATAGGACTTACAATTTTTGTAATTAATCATAGTCTAATACAAAAAAATTCAAGAAAATCGGAGGAGTCAATCATTTTTAAAAATTGATTTTAAATATTAAATTGCATCCAATCCAAAATATCTTGAATTGTTTTGCATGAACAGCATTACCACAGCAAAAAATAAAGGAAATCAAAAACATCATTTTGAAAAAGTATCCGATTTCACTCAGAAATCCCCGTATGTTTGTTGTTGAGTTGTATTTGGTGTAATATTTGTTTTACCTGTAGTATTGTACCACTCATTCACTGTCCATAATTTTGTTCGGCACTGTAAAATAAACGTTTAAGTCTACAATATCTGATAAACATGCAGTGTGCAACAAATCTATCAGAGTGTATCTATGCACTGCTATCGCGTCTATTTATTCGTTCAGATACATTCATCCATTCGCTAGTGGAGACTTAATTGCGTTGGAGATCTTCGTTAAGTGCAGACACACATTTTCGTTGATTTTTTCGTTAAAAAGCGATTGTGCAATAGCAATGCCGGCAGTGGTTTGCAGCTTGAATTTAGGTCATATCAACGCACCAGAGAGCGAGCATACATTTTTTCATTGGATGAGTATGGAGCACAGCAAATAACGAACGATCTGAGTTAGCGGTTGGGGGCAGCGAACGTTTGTGGCTGATAAAAATAAACGTCATTAGAATGATGATTAGTGTTGCCGTTGTTGGGATAATTTAACGGAAATCAATAAAACAAAAATTGAAATGCGTTGCTGCTGATACTTTTAATTTTATTTTGTTATTTTTGGTTTCACTTTTTTATAATTTTTTATTGTCGAATTTAATAATAAGTTGTTGTTAATTATATTACAATACGGAAGTGATTAAAACCACTTTTGTTTACTGGTTTCATGTTGTTTTTTTTTGCTCTATCAACATAGGCCTACAAGAGTTGTTTTCGTTGTTGTTGTTAACGTTCAAGTATTTTTTTCTACATTCCCAAAAACTGCGTTGATGAACAATCAAGTTGTGTTATTTCTACCTTCTGCAGCGTCATTTTTAAACAGATAGTAATTACCGGTTACCCCTGCTCGACTAGAGCCGACTCTATTCGGTATGGTTTGACTCCTATGCGCATATTAATGCGACCTTACGCATGTTTTTTGTTTTTGGTGTTTTTCTCTCCCAATACAAATCAACAATAAAATAAACACTTACGGTACAGTGGGGTATGATGGAAGAAAATGTGCTCTCTCTGTTGAATATTACATATTGATAGGCTTTTAACAAACATATACCTAATTTGAAGACCAATACATATATTGTAAAACTAGCAGACGCCGCACAGTGTTGCAGCAGTGGACAAAAATCGAAAAATGTGATGTTAACTTTTATATATGTTTAGGTTTCTTTCTTACAGTAACCACATCAGATACGACGAATCTGAAAGAATTTTGTCGATATGTGCATCCATAACGAAGAAAGCTCTTTAGATATGAAAAATATTTCCGAGGCAATCTACATCGATAATCATATGAAAAATAGACGACCACTAAAATAATTTTTTCTAAAAATTTTTTTGATAATATTAAAAGTTTTGGATGGGGATTTGATGGGTGGGCTACAACTATAAAATCTTAGTACAATAAGTTGACAGCAACTGGACATGGGCAAAGTACCGTTATCAAGAATTAAAAATTTAAATTTGATAAAAAATATATAAATTCTTAATATTTCGTAGAGTATATCTTTTGATAGCCACCTATTGGCATCTTGGCTCTTCATTTCCGTTAATTGGACACCTCTAAAACAAAAAAAAAAAACATTGTACCCATCCCTGCAACCTTCTGAGATATATCGGTTCAGATTTTATATAGCCCCCATATATATCTTTTCCTGATTTTGCTACAGCTCGTTCAATTTTGATCGAATAGCCTTCAAATGTAGTATGTGCTATTTTCTTAAGCTCCTGAGTAGCAACACCGTTGTTTAAAAAAATCGGTTCAAATTTGGATATATATATTTTTCCGATTTTGCTATAACTCGGTCAATTTTAATCGAATAGCCTTCAAATTTTGTATGTGGTATTTTCTCAGGCCCCTGAGTAATTTCACAGATTTTCGCAAACATCGGTTAAGATTTGGATATAGCCCCCATATATATCTTCCCTCGATTTTGCTATAATTCGCTAAATTTTTTATGAATAGCCTTCAAATTTAACATGGGATGTTTCCTCAGGCCCCTGCTCAGTTATACAGTTGACAAGTGTTGATGAATGTTTGCACAAGTACTTATGAGGGCACAGGAATGAAAAATATCAACTTTGGTCCATATCGTTTCTGGTTTGAATATGGCTTACATATATAATTTCGCCGATGTCACTCAATTACGAATAATTACGTCACATTTTCGTAATTTAATCACTATCTCACGTACATTGTGTGTTTAGTGCATCGAATACATAAAATCAGGCGAAAATATATATGAGGGCTATATCCAAATCTAAACCGATTTTTGTCAAAATCGGTGAAACTGAAAAAGGGCCTAAGGAAATATCCCATGTTAAATTTAAAGGCTAGGCCGATTTATAGCAAAATCGGTAAAAGATATATATTGAGGCTATATCCAAATCTGTACCGATTTTTGCGAAATCAAATCAAAATCGGTAAAACTGAACAGGGACCTGAGGAGACCCACGTTAAATTTGAAGGCTGTTCATCAAAAATTGAGCAATTTATAGCAAAATCAGGGAAAGATATATGGGAGCTATATCCAAATCTGAACCGATTTTTACGAACCGATTTTTTACTCAGGGGCCTAAGACATTATCACATATGACATTTGAAGGCTATTCGATTATTATTGACCGAGTTATAGCAAAATAGGGAAAATATATATATGGGGGCTATATCCAAATCTGAACCGATATGGACCAAAGTCCGTAATGAATTTTTGACAATTCAAAAATAGGTATTTTTTACTTTACTTCTTCGGTCTGATTTTGTCTGTAAAACTTCCCTTTCTCTTACAGACTGCGTCGGATTTTTCCCCCATGTTGTTTAGGATTTATTATCGTCCATGCCCCCTGTCTTTATCCTAAAGCGATCTAACTATAAAAGTTAAAAAATGGTTAAGTTGAATTCTCCCGATTATTGAGACTTATATGTTTTAGTTTTTCATGGCTGATGGATGGACCGTTGAACCTCAGCACTTAAGGACGTTGTCTCGAAAATTAATTTGCAAGCCAATGCACTCATAAGTTTAGCAAATATAGCGATTATAAACCAATGGGCCCCCGAAATTCGTCTACAAATATATAGCATTTTGGACCACGGTCATCGGTTTTCAAGATATAACATATTAAAAAAACCTGGTCCGGTATTTTGGCTCTAAACATGTACCTAGGGTACACACATACCTATTGCCTCCCAAAATGTATGCTGAAACCGATATAGATATAGCGTTTAAAAGAAAGGTGTGGGGTAGTTACCCCACCTCATAACAACGGCAAACAATGAGCTTTTGCTGTAAATTTGATGGATATCGGTTCAGTAGTATCCCAGCTAGCATATGGAAGACTGTTTGTTCAAAAATCACATTGAGGAGTCTTTTTAGAGTCCTTTTGGTGATCAAAAATTGATTAAGTCGCTTGTATGAACAGAAAGGGACTCGAAAGTGACTCCCTATAATGATTAAAAAGAGTTCAATTTAAAATACAACAACAAACATGTAGCAATCACAATTAAATCGTTCAGGTGTTTAAAATGTGACCATTTTTTGTTATTTTTTGTCACATTTTGATCATCTGGAAGATTGAAAAATGCTTAATCAAAAAAGGGTCGTGCAGGTGTTTGAAAAGTGATTATAATTGTGTATCTTCTTATCATATTTTGAACAGTTAGGTGATTAAAAACTAATTGCTTTGTTTTACTTTTGTTTTGTTGAAAATAATTCTCATATACACTTTCTACAAAACTTTGATATAAATGTAACGTATAATATTAAGGGTATAGACAAACACAACACATGTTCAGGTAAAGGGGATAATTAAAAGTCATAGCAAAGCAGAAAAGACAACACAACAAAGGAAAGAACAAAAAAAGAAGAATAAAAAGAAAATTCTTTTAACGTTTTCGTCTAATAAAAAGACTCATAAAATACTCGAAAAAGAGTCCCAAATTAATCAACAAATCACCAATAAATGATTAAAATACGACCCGAAAAAGACTTTATATACAATCAGAAAATGGGCAAAAATGATTCGAAACTAATGCAGAGGAAGACTCATTTCGGATTTGTTTAGAAGAGTCGCCTGAGGTTATGTTTTCCTACCGACAAAGGAGTCATTTTTGATCAGAAAATGAGCTCATATTCCAGCTTTTTAATCGTGCAGTCGGATCAAAAAAGACTCGAATTTGATTAAAATTTTCAAAAAATGCTGGCTGGGATTGTAGATATAACATATTAAAAAAACAGACAAGGTCCTTTAGGACCCAAACAAGTACCTAGATTATACATTAATCCGTAAATTTTTAAACCGAAACCTGCGTAACTTTTGCAAATATAACGTTTTTTAAAAATATCGCATAGAGGAGGTTCCCCGCCCCTTCTGTAATTCAGTAAAATATGTAGCCTGTTTTCGGGGACCATCCCTGTCCATTCCGTGACAATTTAAGGAAAATCAGTTCAGTACTTTTTGCAGAAAAAATTAAATTTAAAATTGAAAAAAGTGGGAGTGGTAAAATTTTCATTCCATAAGTTGGGTTATGACGGCATTTGATTTTATTCATAAAGATATAGCGTTTTAAAATATGGCAAAAGGAAATACCTCGCACCCTTCGAAATTCAAGAAAATATGCATCCTTTTTTCACAGGGGCCATCCCTGTACATTCCTTGAAATTTTCAGGAAAATCGGTTCAGTAGTTTTGTAGATGTAACAACCACAATTGTCTCGAAATTGAATTTCCAAACCGATATATTCGTAATTATTGTAAATATAGCATTTTTAAAGAAAAAGGGTACAGGGGACGTACTCCGCCCATCCGAAACAAAATTTGTAGCCTATTTTCACCGGGGGCCATCCCTGTACATTGCATGACAATTTCAGGAAGATCTGTTAAGTAGTTTTTGTAAAAAAGATTAAATTTGAAAATTGAAAAAAGTGGGCGTGGCCAAATTTTCTTTGCATAAAAACCTAAGTCGGCTTATGGTGAACATTTCACAAAAATAATTATCCAAATCGGTCCAGCCGTTCTCAACTGATGCCATTACCAACAAAAGACATTTAATTTTTATTTATAAAGATATAGCACTTTTAAAGAAATAGGGTATAGGGGAAGTACCCCGCCCCATCCGAAACTAAATTTGTAGCCTATTTTCTCTTGGGGCCATCCCTGTAGATTCCATGACGATTTCAGGAAAATCAGTTCAGTAGTTATTGTAGAAAAGATTAAAATTGAAAATAGAAAAAAGTGGGAGTGTTCAAATTTTCTTTGCATAAAAACCTAAGTCGGGTTATGGCGAACATTCCACAAAAGAAATTATCCAAATCGGTCCAGCCGTTCTCAACTGATGCCATTACCAACGAACGACATTTGATTTTTATTTATAAAGATTGGGACTGTAATTTTAATGCTTTGAGGGAAAGGTGTCTTCTAAAATCATGACTACCCAGCAAACCAGTAAGGAAATCGGAGCAAATTTCGGACGCTACGTCCGATGTCGAATACGATATCGTAACGATATCTTAACGAAAGTTGTATGAAGTGGATGACATAATTTCGGATCGAAATCGGATCGAAATCGGATCGATTTCGGAACAAAATTTGAAGGAAATACTTGGGAAATTCGGAAGGCAAATTTATTTCCGACATTCGCTCCGAAATCGGAGCGAAATCGGTACAAAATCTGAACTATTTCCCCTCCGAAAAATCGTTTAGAAATCTGAACGATTTTGCTTCCGAACTTGTTCAGACGTATCGGGCATCCGACACTTGGTTTGCTGGTTACTTAATATACGTTTTATATTCACATAACCACCGTGCATTGCCATTGAAAAACTACAGCAACATCGCTTATTATTTTTGTTGGTTAACACAATAGCTGATCTCATAGTGTGTTAACTAACACGTTATCATTGTAATAGGCCTAAACAACACACACACACCCATACACAAATGCGCACAGAACAGTGATTTGTTGTAGTTAACAACAATAGCAAAGAAGTATTTTTAATGCGTGTTGTTTTGTTAAAGCGAGTCAACAAAAATTGGTTAATAAAGCATTCATTTTTGAACATTGTTGTTGTTTTTTTTTCGTTTTGGTTGTTAAAGCCATAAAAACGCACAATTATGCGTTAGATTGCAAAGTCTAAAGTTTTTGTTTTAGTTAGTTATTTCTGGGACTGGTTTTTTGCTGCCACTTTTTTTGGCTTAAAGTAATTTGTTTAAATGAAAAAACAAGTAATACCGATGTTAGGTTCACCCTGTCGAATGCTTGTTAAAAATATCACAATGCGCTCCAAGGGAAATTATGGAACTTAAATTACATATGTACAAAGCCTACGATTAAGCCTCAGCACGCATCGATTTTTTTGTCACTACACCTTTTGAACCATCTCTTCTTTTTAACTCTGTATTCATACTCCCTAAGCACCATAATGGACTATCCATAATGGAACCATTATCATAACTGATATTGTTTGTACCGATTATTTTGGGGTCACCTGAATAGCAGCAGATACCTTAGGTTCATTGTGTCTATCCTGGGTATGTTAATATAGAAGTAAAATATGGACATCCTACGAAGTAGATTTTCCTCTGTTTCAATCTCTTCATTAAAGTCTGCAATAGTCTTTCCAATCATATTGAGGTAGAAAATTGAGAAGCTTCTATATAGCGAGATCACAGAGCAGACTTTCCTTGATAATCTGCATCTAGTTCCCAGTAGCCATCAGCGACCCACCTTTTCGATGTATTACAAATTCATCGATTGATTCATCGATCGTTAAAAATTGTTTTGCTAACATGAATAGCTCTGGAGTTTACGATGTATGCGCCCTGTAAAGCTGTTTCTTAACTTCGGTGAAGCCGATACCAAGTTCTGTTGAAAAGGGAGGAACGTCTTGTCGTGAGCCAATGATGTGAATAGACTATTCCACATCACAAATCTGGGAAAATCGACATATATCAGGTAGTAGTGATCTACTCTAAACAAATCCCCTACCACTAGATGTAGAAGTTTTTTCAAGGTTTGCGTTATGTAGTAGTAGGCTTAGTTGTCAAGTCCATGCCGTGCTCCACAAATCAATATCTCACGGATATACGAACTTTTACTAAAAAACCTAAAATAAATCTTGGACTGCTGTAGGTGTGTATGCCTTGGTACCGTCAGTCTTCACTTCCACAAGTACACCAACTTCACTAGCCCTGACAAAGAATCGGACTGTAAGTAACGGCGGGACGACATCCCGAAACTAGACGACATAAAAGACAGTCTCGATAGACAGACAGTGCAAGGTACTCCTTAATCTCATTGAGGAAAACGTCTAACTAACTCTAAGGGAAGGAAGCATCTCGGACGACATTTGGGATAATTTATCAACGACATAGGAGTACATAACACAATGATAATCCACGGACACGACAGTAATTCACGTCTCCAACTTTAATCATGAAACGAGTACTACACTATGATCCATTGAAATGGTTGCTGAATAAGACATGGATAAGAAGGCAAACCAAAGGTCAGTTACATACTGCAATAGGTATGCAAATAAAATCCGAATACGTGTAAGAGAATTTCAGCTGATCAAGTTCGTGAGGAAGTTCGAAAGGAATCGACCCCACGCATGTACCACATTGTATCAACGAAATTACCACTTCAACAACAGGAAGAACCCCTAACGAGGTCAATAATTGGTTGACGAAAGTGATAACCTCTTGTTCGAATGCATCTTCACCCAAGGCTGCTAAGTCACATCCTTCAAAAAGGGCGGAGAAAAAGTACAGAAAGCAAGCCAACCCTCCGGGACGGCTTCACTTGATTCCTCATCTGCCTTAATTCCATAATCCCGCAAAAGGCTGATGGAGGTGAGTTAGCCGATGAACATAGAAAACCATCTGACTGAGGTGCAAATGCGAGCAGCCCCTCCTTAGTCGACGATTCCAAAATCACAACCAGTGGTTTTGAAGAGGTCGTCCGAGGAACAGCCTCCTGTCCGAAGTTGTTGACACTGTCACAGCCGTCCCATTCGTCTGCATCGTATGTCTCGGTGAAAAGATCACTGCTGAAGAAACTAAGATCTCTGACTGAAGATCATCCTCTTCGAAATCTTGTACGTCTATGAAGGCAATCAAGGATAACCCTACGAATATTGACAATACTGCATGACGAATTGTCTCAGATGATCTCCAGTTAGTAATCATAGACAAGGCGGATCCCAATGGCTGTATCAACGATTGCCATTGATGGAGACATTCTCATCTCGGACGTGGTTGACCAGAGCAACATACGGCTAAGCCAAGCAGCTATACACGAGTGAGTCAAGTTAATTTGCTGCGAGAATAAGGAATCAGTTGACTCGCTTTGGGAAAGCAGCAAACTGAAAGCTGTACCTGACACATCATGTGAGATAGTAATTTTAGTTAGTCGAGAAACAAATGGGAAAGTGGAGAATGCCAACTTTTAAAAGAACGATGACTTGTCATCAAGTTAGTCACCGACAAGTCTGGATTAGACTTTAGGCTAGGAAGGTTATTTTTCCGAATCTCTCAAAAATAACAATAGGGACAAATCAGCAAGAGCTTAGCTTGGTGTATAAACCAGATATCAATATCGCATTTGTATAAGAATAAAATTAG
Organism: Musca autumnalis; assembly: GCF_047663935.1. Lineage (NCBI taxonomy): Eukaryota > Metazoa > Arthropoda > Insecta > Diptera > Muscidae > Musca > Musca autumnalis. Next base: position 134,546,318 of record NW_027411755.1, on the reverse strand, counting down.
GTTTAGTTGCTATAAAGAACCTTATTTTAATTTCTCTTTCCAATTACAGTAGAGGTGACATTACAACCGTACGGAAAGAGGGCGGAAATGTGTAATGTTTGGATACGATGCCAATGCTCTTCTACTGCAGACAGAGCTCCGATTTGCTCGTTTTTACTCGCGAGTGAAAAGTACTCGCGAGTGGGAGTACTCGAAGAGTGGGAGTAAAAAGTCCGATTTGCTCGTTTTTACTCGTGAGTGCGGTACCTGCGGGTGGGAGTACTCGAAGAGTGCGAGTTTTAAAAGAAGTTTACTCTCCACTCTTTTGTTTTATTTGAGAGCACTCGCGAGTACTCGGGGTTTAAAAATAAGAGTGGAAGTGAAAATACACGAAATAGAGTACGAGTTCTCTCGAAGAGTAAAATCGAGTAAAAATTAATTGATATATTTTTGGAAAAAATTGTGTGTAATGTTGGTGCGAAGTTTATGTGGGGGAAGTTGAGGGTGGGGGCAAGTTGAAGGGGGGGAAGTTGAGGGTGGGCAAGTTGTGGGCGGGGAAGTTAATGGGGGGCAAGTTGAAAATTGAGGGAGGGGAAGTTGAGGGGGGAGAAGAGGGGGTGAAGAATAGGGGTAAGTTGAGGGGGGGGGGCAAATTGAGGAGGGTGGAGTTGAGGGGGTGGGGCAACTCAACTTGCCCCCACCCCTCAATTAGCCCCCCATTAACTTACCACCAACACTATACAAAAATATTTCCAAAAATTTATCAATTCACTTTTACTCGATTTTATTCTTCGAGTAAACTCGTATTCTATTTCGAGCATTTTCACTCCCAGTCGTTTTGTCTTGCAAAACTCGTACTCTTCATGTACTCGTACTCGCAAACACTTTTCACTCGCGAGTAAAAACGAGCAAGTCTGAAATATGCTTCGCGAGTGACGAGTGAAAATAGAGTATACTCGTTTTATTTTTTCTACTCGCGCGAGTACTCCCGCTCGAACTCGCTCGAATTTCACTCGCGAGTAGAATTCGAGCTAGTATTTCGGAGCTCTGACTGCAGAATCGTAGCAATACTGTCAGAGATTAGTCCATATTCATCTTTATTCTATAAAATAATTTAAGAATATATAACAGGGGTAACACTTCAACATTTTTAGAGCAGATTAAGAGGGAATCGATATTATCCTCACCATCATGGACGACTCTGATATATAGAATTGGAGTGTATCTGAAAAGTGCTGCTTCTTTGATAAAGGACTAGAGACTCCCGATCAGCTATCAGAGGTTCATCTCGCCGATTGCGTGGACTTTGATGGTGCCCTTTCCTGTCCTGCCTGCAACAAATCACAATCAACCACGAGCTGTAGAGTATGAATACTGATATACAGATTAAATGAACTCTTAAGAAAACGATTAACATCTTTCAGCCTTACAAATATACGGTCTGCCTGCTTTTCTCGCACACTACCGGTCTATAAAAAGCGATAAAGGTGTTTTACAACCCCAAACACCATACACGAATTCGTCTTTCTTCATTTCTATTAAAGACGATGAAAAGGTTACTGGATCTGAAAATTAGGACACAATTAGATTCCAAAAAGATTTGTAGATCTCAGCACACTTATATCAAGGATAAATCAGTAGAAAACACTTTACATAAGGTAGTGGAACACTTTGAGAAGAATATGTAGAATTCAAGCTTTACCTTTCTCGATATAGTGGTGTCCTTCAATATTATGAAGCAAGACATGAATTTCCTCTATCTTAGTTGAATGAATCGATGAGATGCTGAAAAGTACCGTCATAAATTCTTGCATAGGGAAGAGTTCCGCGAGAAAAACTGTCAAGGGAGGGACACAGCAGAGGGCTTCTAGTGACATATGAGGTTCTTGTGTGTTTCGACTAACTGAGAACCAAGGTTGCGGTCTATGCTGATGACCTTATGTCAGATTCGCTAGATAGCTGACCCCATGACAATGCTGTGGATCAATATAGAGAAGACGGAAATTGTATTATTCAACAGACAAAGCAAAATTCCCGATTTCCAGCCAATAGTTGTGCACCGAGAGATCATTGATACTTTCTCTAGAAGCAAAATACCTCGACAAAATCCTGGACCATAATTTAGCAAGAAAAATGATTACGGAACACTCTATTGCACTCTAGTCCTGCAAGAACTCTATTAAGAAAAGTTGGAGACTGAAACCACAATTCATACTGGTCCACCTTTACCTACTGAGAATTTGTCTAGTGGTAAGCCCTTGGGAATAAAACATTATTGTACATATTAAGAAGCGTGCAAACGGCTGCGTCAATTCTGATTATCGATTACTTCTCTGGCGGCCTCTGGGTATCCTGATCCAGTTTCAAGCTGCAAGAACTGCTTTGAGACTTTGAGAGTCAGGATTGCTGCAGATGTAACATTTTGGACATGCGAACGTCTTAAACTTAATTGACAGTCAGTTTGACATAAATGAAAGGAGTTGCGTAAGCGATTTTATGTCTATCGTCTTAAAGTTTTATCCACTATACGTAATTTTCCCAGGTAGGGGCATTTGGGCTAAGAGCAACTCTCCTCTGGACGGCCTGGTAATATATTCAGAAGGGGCCAAGAAGGAGGTAGAACCCAATTTTCGAACACTTATTTAGAGTTTAAGGCAGAGATTCTTGCTATCAGAAAAGCAGCAGAATTGGTAAAACAACGTTACAAGACCGGTGACTATATACATATGTCGATAGTCAAGCGGCCCTGAAGGCTCTCAAGTCCTGTACCATAAATACTAGAGCTATATTTGATTGCAGGAAAGCTCGGCAATATATACGCAATATCGCTAAACATTGCTGGGTGTCAGGTCACAGTAATGCAATGCGAAATGAATAAGCTGCAGTTCTATGTGGGCTAAACGAGACAGACCATTCTAGCTTTTTGTCCTCGTGATTGTAAGTCAACAATAAGTACGTCTACCAATATTTATGCACCTACTCCATCCATTTTTGGCCACAGTTAATTTAAACTCGCTAAGCCTACCTAAGTGCATGGAAGCCACTGTGGTGCAGGTTTCGATTCCCAGTTTGGCTTTATTTTTGGTTACAATGTTTTATAAACCATGTTAAACATTGCTCTTTGGCTATAATGAGGAAACCCTAATATTGAGAAAAAAAATATAGAACCGTTGCACTCATTGATATCGTGTACTCATTGTGTCGTGTACTTACTAATAACACTGTGCAGCAGCAATTTTGGGGTTTGGGAAATTCCATCTGGAGACGAAATTCCTTGATTACTATATTAAGAACCCAAACGGTAATTTTCGCCATAGGCCAAGTTTCTGAGATATCACGTGATGAATTTTTCTGATTTTTCCCCTAAAGTACTTGGGGAAAATAGCTTCATATCTCTCTTTGGCGTTATTGTAGCTTCGTTTTGAGATTAAATGTCATCAGTCAAATCGATTGGCGATTTTCTTTGTAGAACATTTCATTCTTCTAACTCAATCCCTTTCATATCCTTTTCATTCTTTATTTCTTGAACCATAGTAGAAGTACCACAAGATGATATTTTTCAACATCCAAATATCCTACAAAAATTTTGCTCAGAAGATTTTAGGTATGGTTTTCTTTGGCAACTAATCAATATTGCCCCGTTTTCATTGTCCTTTTTGATGTTTACTCGGTTTACTCGGTTTACAAGGGCTTTCATCTCCAAAAGGAATTTTCCACCCTTTAGACTTTGAGTTCCATTTTGTGTCACAGTGTAATTAGACTTGTAGTTATACCAGTTCGTATTGAGCGTTACCTTACTGCCTTTATTAGATGATTTCCTTTCGGCCTTTTTCCAGGGTAAGTTATGGGCAAGAGTCCTCATAAGATCTCAAGAGTGTTTTGTTTAGGTCATCTATAGCTCTCACTATTTCTTCCAGTGTCATCATCTTAGCCATCGACACATTCATTCGAATTATGCGTTTCATGGGGGTTCATTACAAAGTCTGCGACTGAATGAATAGCTCTAACTAACAAACACTATGAGCTTAGCTTGGTGTTGGTATGTGAATTTCATGCTGTGAATAATTGGTTGCTAACAAATGTTAATTCAAGTCCATTGTTATTTGGCCGTCTACAATGCAACAATGTTTTATAATTTAGGCCTATATTTGCCATTATAAATCAAAATGTGAAAATATTTGTACATTTTGCAGGTGTTGGCTTTTTTGTTTCTTTTATGCAAATAATATATTTTTTACATTTATTTTCTATTTTTAACCTTTTTTGATGACAACGGGTTTGTTGTGTTGTCTCTTGTTACGTTATTTACGTTAGTCATAATTTATGTGAATATTTACAGAAAGCTGAAGAAAGAGCTTTTATGATGGATTTCTTAGATTGTCTATGGAAAGTGTACAAAATCTATGCAAGTTGATAACCTATAGAATACTATTTACACATGCCAGAAGCAGTCCATCCCAGATTTGGACTGTCTCAATTAAAATGTGGTGTCTTATTAGGAAAAAAGCCTTCTATTAAATACATATGTGTATTTATTGAGAAATAGTTTAAGCTGCAAATTTGCAATATGTTCGTATAAGTAGGGGTTATCAATACAAACTCCGTAGGTCATGATAGCTCATTTATTCAATTAATTAACTATTTTCGTCCTAATAGATAACAGTAAAAAAATTAAGTTCTGCCGGATCGAACTTTTTATATCGTCCACCTTGCAATATTCTGAACTAAAATTAAATGATTAGTTTTCTTTCTGCTATACAAGTACAAATTTCAAACATTTATGGCGACCACTGAGAATCCTAATTATCTATTATATCAAATTTAGGCCGAAAATGTACAGTGCTGTTCAAAAAACAATTGCAAATGGAATGACTACTCCACTTTTTATATAGTTCTGAGGTAATTTATGGATTTTAAATGCAAATATTTTTATAAGTTGATTGTTTATTGACCCATTTTTAAAGATTTAAAAAATAATAATTGCACTTATTTTACAAAAATACGCAAAACAAAGCTCGGACTCATTTTTGGTCCTGCTCTAAACATTTGCAACTGAGAAAATTTGATTTAAATTCTGAAGATATTATTTTTGTTAACCCCTATGTGGGGAGGGTATTATAAGTTGGTTTTGGCCAAAAAGTTTGTAACGCATCGAAATAATGGTTGTAGACCCATACTTATATATACCAAAATGAATGTCTCGACGAGCTGAGTCGATCTGGCTATGTGTGTCCGTCAGTCCGTCCGTCTGTCCATCTAAACCTTGTAATCACGCTAAAGGTCGCAATTTCGATCGGATCGTCACGAAATTTTGGATGTTGATGGGGGTCCCGGAGGGGAAGAAGCCTCTTGATTTTGGTGATGGTCGGATCATATTTAGGGGTCGGAATGGGCAAAAAACTTATGTGGATAAAAAGACAAAGTTTTTTTCTAAAGCGAATATCTCAGCTTCTATACGGGGTATACCAAAAACAAAACCTGACAATAAAAGTAGAAAACATCACCTTTCTCGTAGGTGATCAAACAACGAAGATATCACAATAGTCGCAAATAAAACCCAAATTTTCATTTTTGCGATTTTAAATATAATGACGAATATCACAGCTTTGGTTGGGGACTTTCCAAAACCAAAGCCCGGATATGAAAGTAGAAGATCCCATCTTTACAATGATGTAAACTAGGTCGGCGCAGGTGACCAAATAACGGAGATATCGCAATATTCGAAAGTTTGAGGGTTAATGGGGGTCACACAGATGAAGAAGCCTATTGATTTTGGTGATGGTCGGATAATATTTAGGGGTGGTAATGGGCAAAGAACTTATTTGAAGAAAAATAAAACTTTTTTCTAAGCGAATATCTCAGCTTTAATATGGAGTATACCAAAAGAAGAACCTGACCATGAAAGTAGAAAATATGGCCTTTCTAATGATGTAAAGTAGGTTCTCATAGGTGATCAAACAACGAATATATCGCAATAGCCGCTAATAGAACCCAACTCTTTATTTTTGCGATTTTAATAATAATGACGAATATCACAGCTTCGGTTGGGGATCTTCCAAAAACAAAGTCTGACTATGAAAGGAGAAAATCCCATATTCTTAGCAAATTAAAAATGTCTTGTTTTCGGCATACTTGCCTGTCAAAATTAAACATAGGCGGGATAAAATGTATTCCTCGTGAAAGCTTTTTGCCCCCTTCTTCTGATTAAAAACCATCTTATGTCAATCAATACAAAAAAACTCAACAAAAATTAGGTAATAAATATTCGAACCAAGGAGTTGCATACATTTTGAAAAGGCTATAACACGGGATGCTCCGATATTTCACATATTTCAGTAACATAAGTGTTAAAAACTGAATAATCATTTTTAAATCTTGAAAGTATGGTCAATAAAGAATCAAATTGCAAAAATAAATATATTTCAAAACACAAAATGTCCCCTAAAAATAGTTAATAGTTTAAGGGCCATTATTACATGTGTTCTTTTACTATCTGATGGATTTGAAAATGCAAAATAAACTAACTTTGAGGCATTAAACATATAATTTTCACATTGAAAGTTAATGACAAGAAGCACATCCCTGAAATTCCAACATCACTTTTAACTTTAAGTTAACCGCAACGCTATAAATCTGTTCGGTAAATCCAAACTATAACAAAAGAAGACTTGTAATAATGGGGGTAAATGTGATATATGCATCTGAGTTGAAAATGTTTTGAGCAGCACTGTAGATTAAACGATATCGTTATATACATATGTAGGAGCTAAAATCTGAAATCGGATATAGGGTAATGTTAAATGTGGACCTATATTATCACTAGACTGCGGAATCCTATGCAAATGCATATACGGTTAGGATGGTCGTAGAAAAAATCTAATTAGACAGAAACTCGTTTTATTACAAAATAAAACGAATTAGGCCCAGAAATTTTTGCATATTTTGCATATTTAGCATATCGTGCATATTTTGACATATTTTGACATATCTGCATAAAATGAGCATATGCAAAACCATATGCAAAAATATATTCAAGGATTTGTGGCCTAAATATCCCACCGAAATGGCTGAAATTTGGTATTAAGTCTTCGTTAGGGGTGTGCAAATTTGCAACTGAAATCTGTCCGCATAGGTCCACGTCTTCATATAGCGCCCATAGAACGGTACCTACCGATATTCGGTATTTTGAAAGTTGTAGCCTCAATACCCCACCGAAATGATTGAAAATTGGTATTTAGTCTTCGCTGGGGGTATAAAACATTCCACCTGAATTTTGTCGGCATAGATCCACGTCTTAATATAGCCCCCATAGGGCGGTTCCTCCCGATTTTCGGTATTTTGAAGGTTGTGGCCTCGATATCCCACCGAAATGACTGTAATTTGGCATTTTGTCTTCTTTGTGGGTGTTAAACTTTCCACCTGAAATTTGTCGGTATAGGTCCACGTCTTCATATAGCCCCCATAGAACGGTAACTCCGGATTTCTGGTATTTTGAAGGTTGTGCCCTCAATATCCCACCGAAATGGCTGAAATTTGGTATTAAGTATTCATTGGGCGTATGAAACTTTCCACCTGAAATTTATCGGTATAGGTCCCCGTCTTCATATAGCCCCCATAGAATGGTACCTCCCGATTTTCGGTATTTTGAAGGTTGTGGCCTCAATATCCCACGTAAATGACTGAAATTTGGCATTTTGTCTTCGCTGTGGGTATAAAACTTTCCACCTGAAATTTGTCGGTATAGGTTCACGTCTTAATATAGCCCCCATAGAACGGTACCTCCGGATTTCCGGTATTTTGAAGGTTGTTCCCTCAATATACCTCTGAAATGGCTGAAATTTGGTATTAAGTATTCCTTGAGGGTAAAAAACTTTCCACCTAAAATTTGTCGGTTTAGGTTCAGGCCTTCATATAGCCCCCATAGAACGATACCTCCCGATTTTCGGTATTTTGAAGGTTGTGGCTATGGTTATACATTTCTCTATTTTATTGACTTGTCTGAAGAGAATTTTAGACAGAAAAATTGTACACACAAACATTTTTGTACCTATTATTGAAATATTTGTTGCATAAGGAAATATGTAAAATGCATAAATTTGGCATATGCAAAAATTTATGCATTTTGCATAATTTTGCATATGTAATATGTTTCGATTGCAATGTAATCAGAAGCCAAAAATATGCCAAGTCCCAAAATTTGACATGAATCGGACCAAAAATAGGGGTTGCATAAAATTCCGCTGTCTAATTATCACTTGTCCACAATTTTTGGTGATAAAATAAATGCCAAACTACATCTAATTTGTACCAAAAACAGCTAACAAATAAAAAAGCATTAAGTGTGGCCCGGCCAAACTTTTAGTTAGTTTTCATTTTGTTACGAAAATGGTAATGTCTATAATTTTAGGTGGAAAAAATTTTTGGTCACTATGAACCCCAAATACCAATATAGCTAAAATTTGTTCAGCTAAAAACGTGCAAATACCTGAAAAAATAAGAAAAGCTATTGTTTAGGTTAGGGAGGGGAAATCCATCGGTATTTACAACGATAGCTCAGGATACCGTTTGATGAGCAGTGGAGGGAGAAAAGAACAAGAAAATAAAACACAAGCAGTATCAGTTTTAATATTAAATAATATACTGGTTTATTGGTAATTTTTATTTCTTTTCTCATACAACAACAGAGATTACCTTGTAATCTGGGGTGGCGGCAGAGGCCTGTTAGTTACAAACAACAAAGATTACCAATTGTAATCTGGAGTGGCGGCGGAGGCCGGTTAGTATTAACGCGAGGCGGTTGGTTAATACGCGACAAGTTAACTCTTCAAAGGTTAATCGACAAGTGAACGCAGAGGTTCTTGCAATCGCAGAGGGTTGCAGCGATCGCAGAGGATCTAAGTCGATTTAAACTACTACAATTACATTTTCCAATGAGAGAAAACTCAACAACCACCGCTCGTTGGCATGAGGAGATGCCTGATGATGTCAATCAGCATCCATGACCGACTGAGCTCGGGAATTTGAGTTGGAACGTATCAAACTTATACAGCTATCATTATATGGGTCAATACCAAAACGACCTACATATGTCCCCAATTTTTTGTTGGGAAAGTTTTTTAACCACTTTGAACCCCAAAACCCAAATGACATCCAAATACCAATGTTTTGGGGCTATTCCAAAACGTGGACCTACTTTGAACGCTAAATTCCAAACTGCTGCAAATTCAGACAGATTGTGTAGATAAAGTCTTCAAAATACCTGAAAACGAACTATAGCAAAATATGGACATATGTCCAACATTTTCAGTGGATATGTTTTTTGTCAAATTAAAGAATAGTTTAGTTTAAAAATGTAGCGGAAACCCACAAAATACCTAATTTTGGAAGGTATTGTTATATGGGGGCATGGATCCGTGTTAACAATTTTTAAGGAGAAATTTTGCGACCACTTGGAACTTCAAATATTAAGTTACAAATTTCAAAATACCTAAAATTGGGAGGTACCATTATATGGGAGATATACCACAATTTTTGGGGTAGAAGTTTTGCGACCACTGAAACTTTATATGGGACGTGGACCTATGTGGGAATCTCAAATGTCAAATGACAGGTAATTCGGTAAACAAATGTAGCTAATATCTTCAAAATTCTTAAAATCGGAAGGTACCAAAACGTGGACTGATATAGCCCATATTCGAACCTGACCTGCCTATGGAAAAATGCAAAAATTTACAACATGACTAGATCGACTCAGAATTTTACTCTGATCAAGCGTAATTTTGGGGTAGCAAATGATTATTTGGAGGGGTTACAAAGAGAACAATTAAACCAGTAAATAAAATATAAAGTTTCTCTTCAGATATGAAAGTACTAAGTTCGGAGACCCCATAAAATATATATATTCTTGATCAGCATAAAATTCTAAGTCGATATAATCATGTCCGTCCGCCTATTGTGATCAAGATACAGCTCGCAATTTTTAAGACAGAGTTTTATAATTTGGTACAGATTTTTCTATAACTCCTATGATGTTTGGTATTGAAAATGGGCTATACCACGTTTTGATATAACTGAAGTTCTGTAGTTTCCAGAACGGTTTATGTTTGTTTGTATTCATTTGCAGCCACAGGAGCTATGAACAGAAATGTAGCTCCATGTTATCGTACGAAATATGTATTCTTGATCAGCGTAAAAGTCGACATAGACATGTCCGTCCGTCTGTCGTAATCACGCTATCTTCCGAACGAGTCGAGCTAAACTGCTGAAATTTTGTACACATGTGTTTTTGGTCTGAAGATTTTGGTATAGCCCCCATATAAACGGTACCGCCCGATATGGCCGAATTTCCTATAATTTGGCATTTAGATTTCTCAGTGATCAAGAAACTTCTCCAACAAAAGTTGTGGATATAGGTCAATGTTTTCTTATAGCCCTCATATAACGTTACAGCCCGATTTCCGGTATTTTGACTTTTTTAGCTACATGTTCTGGCCGAATTAGCTATAATTTGGCATTTAGGGCTGTCAGTGATCAAGAAACTTCTCCAACGAAAATTATGGTCATGGGTCTACGTTTTGGTACTGCCCCCTATACAGCGGTATCGCCCGATTTCCGGTATTTTAACGAATTTAGCTACATTTTCTGGTCGAATTGGCTATAACTTGGCATTTAGGCTGTCAATAACTTCTCCACCTAAAATTGTTGCAAAGGTACTTCCGTAACAGAAAGAAAACTAATAATTCCATATTAGCTCAGAGTATTTCATGGTGGAGGGTATAAAAAGTTCGGCCCGGCCGAACTTAACGATCTTTAACTTGTTTTTATTTTATATATCAGCCATAAAATATATAGTAGATTGTAGTTAAGGGTTTGTATATTCCAAAAATTATGGCAACGCTACATGGAGGTTCTGGTATGATAACACTTCTTTATAAGGAGGCATTTATAGCAGCTATAAAAAATCATGGACCATATATACAATTTTTCGGGTAGAAGTTTCATATTGGAGTATTTTGTTATATTTGATAAATTGTTTAGTTTGATATATTTAGAAGAAGTATTTTTGTCGCTTCTCTCCATGTGAGCGCAATCTTATATACATATATGAGTTTTACTCACGGTTTAGTTTCATTTGATCCCATCGAATTTGTCATTTTAAAATGATACCTATTTCAATAATGTTTATCTATCGAACACATCTCTCAATTAAACTAAAACTACGACATTTACAACATCAATTACATGAAACTGATAAGCCCATTTGCTGTAAAAATAGTAGTCACGTTATTTTTCATATGGGCAATAATATTTCTAAATGGTTCGTTTTCAAACATAATTTCTTACATAATCCAATAGAAAATGAAAAAGTTTTCGATTAAATAGTGAAACTGATAATCTTGGTGTTTTTTACCAAACCAAACGCAACCAGCAAAAATATTTACACTTTTAGTTAGTTTATTTTTACCACAAAAAAAAAAACGCAGCAAAAAGTTCCTCATTCCATTTATTTTTCCACATTTGAACTTTGTTATTTTTGTTGTTTGCAATGAAAACTACAAATTACAACAATGGCAAAGCAGCAGCAACATTAACAACAACACCAGAAATAGAAATATAATTTTATAATTTTTTATTTGTATGCCTACCACAGCGGTGACCTTCACAAAAAAAAAAAATAAATAATACAAAAACCCCAACAAATAATCAAACACACACAAATATATAATTTCACTTACATACATACATATGTATGTGTATTTGTCTATCTCTGGTACAAGTTTTGGTGTTCACATTTTTAAGCCCTTTCCCATACATCAACGCACAAAGTTTGAATGTGTGGTAGATGGTTGAAAAACGTGAATCGAGTATTATTTAGATTTGTTATTTTTGTTCAGTTTGCTGTTTGAAATGCGTTCGTTCGTTCATTAATAACGCACTTTGTGTACGCATAATTTTTTACAGTGTTTCAAAGCAAACAAGAAAATAAAAATTCAAATGTTCGGAAAGAAAGAATTCTCTATACAATGCATAGTAGAGTCAAATCAGAGTGCAGAGTACATAATTAAAATGGACAGCACCTCTGCGAGTGAGATGAATAAAAGTCAGAAGAAATGAGCAATTCTTTTTTTGAAATGTTCGTCATAGCCCAAGGTTTTTATGCAAAGAAAAGCCGACACAGTCCTTTAGAAAAGAGCAAGGTTACAGACAAAATATGTTGATACATTTGAAATCGCCAATGAATAATTCGGCTTGATAATGGACCCTAATAAATGAGGTAGAAAATACCTACTTTGAATTGTAAAGCATAAAGTCCATAAAAAGTTGTCATTAAAAATCAATACGGCGGGCCAGCAATGCGGACCCGTGTCTGCTAGTATTAAAATAAAAAATACTGACTAACACACTAAGTCTCCAAAGTTTTAGACTCATAGCAAACAACCATCCATTAGAGCCACTGTATATAACTTAGTTAGCCATACTAAATGCGTGTATTGTTATCTCTAACGAATTGCCATAGTAGGGGGAAACGCAACGCAACTTAACGCATGACAAAAACAACAACATAGTGACTTGACGAAAACATTCGGATAGTCGTATAGGGTTAACCTTGATAATCTTGCATATACAAAGCATAAACACACGTATACGCAATCAGGCCCCTGAACGCACAATCGCAACGGCAGCAACAACAAGAGTCATAGCTCACAATCTCAAAAAAAACACCAAAAACAGAATTTAACAAAAAGTTAGAAGTGAAAAATAAAAAACTAGTTAACACAACTATTTTAAATTAGTTTGTTGTTTTGTTTTAAAAACAACTTCATGTCGTTGTAGGTACAAAAATACAAATTGTCTTGTAAAGGCTAAGAATTGTCAAATACTGAAAGTGAAATTATAACCATACTTGTCTTTTGTATTGGACCTATGCACTATAGGTAATTTGCCCAGTTTTTGAGGCAAAAAGTCGATTTTGCAACTTTTAATAATAATAATTTTTTAGTTGACATTGAAAAAAGAACATGTCAAAATTTATTAATATGAATGATATTTTTCAAAATAGCGTCATTATCGCGGTTTAAATTGCAGTCAAAGTGAGAATTTCGAAGAAGAACTAAAAAAATATATATTTTAAGGCATATTTCAATGTATTTAAAACCGCGGAAAAATAAACCAAATATAAATATACGTAAAATGGAATAGATTGGCAATTGCGAGAAGAATTTATTTAATATATAATATAGCTTAAACATTTTGGGTAGCGACCAAAAACATTAAAAGTTAGAAATAAATATTTTATTTTTCTTAAACTAACTTCATATAGACTTATACTAAATTGGCCGTGTTTGGCCGTGATTTTGCCACCTAGAACACATTACTGAAAGTCTTCTGCATTGGTATTATTAGGTTTCAAAACCCGATTTTGCCCGTTTTTTGATATTTATGAGATTTTATTAGGTTACTTCTCAATAAAATGTCCTAAAATTGGGGAAGTTTGGTTGGAGGAAATAAACAATAAATGCAAAAAATATTTTTGTTTACAATTTCATTACAAGTAAAATAAGTAATGGCGACAAAGTGTTTGGTATATCCGTGGTTTTCTATAAACGGCGCGGCAGTAGTAAGCTTTTTTTTATCTCTCTATTACATATTAATCATGGATACGGTTATTAGCGTATATTCAAAAAATATACAAAACTGTTGTAACAATTCATTGGAAAATCTACTCGCGGGGACAAAATTTTTGTTACTTACTACTGTGATCGTTTTCAACAGTTTGTGGTGTATAGAAAACTAATGAAAATTGCATTGGAAAAAATAGCTTTGTTCGTTATATACGTAGTTGCTTATAACCGTTGTTCGTTATATCCGAATTTATCTGTAAAAATCTTTGTTTCATCTCACTTTTACACATAAATAATTTAAAAAGTTATTAATTTTTGTCTCAAAAACAGGGCAAATTACCTACAGTGGCTATGGACCAAGGACCAAGATTTTTCGCGAATGCCGGACATGTTTTGAAAGGAATTTCCCGTTAAATTTTTTGAAATTCCCGGATGCCTTTACAGCCCTGTCAAAATAGACATGCAAAAATTCCCACAAAACTGAATTTTGGTGGAGAGCTAGGGTTTACCATTAGAAGCAATGTCCTAAAAGTCTCCATCGATCCCATGTGTGCAAAAAAGTTATTCGGGGTCAAAGGTCATTTTTGGAGGCATTATTCAGTTTTTTTATTTTTCTCAAAAACCAAGAGGCTAGGCAACAGCCGGCTAAGGTAAAAGTTATAGTCTACAAGAATGGTCTTTACGATTTTTAAAAGACTTACCATTTTCGAGATATCGCGATCTATTAGCCGAACGGGTTAAAATAACCACACTATGTGTTAGGTATTTCCATAAGCTTTCAAACGATATTGACTTTGCAGTAACCGGTTCAGTAGAACCGGGTCTAACCCGGTTTTTAAATCTGGCCTTTCGGGTTGAATAGCCGGCGAATCGGATCCGCCGCACATGAAAATAATATTTTTTCCGTAACCAGCGCAACAAACCCTACCTTCGGAAGAAATTCAAAAAAAATCGGAGAGTTTTCGTTGGGGTCGTTCCCGTTGGCTAGTTTTGCATAAAATGACTTTAACATGGAATAACTCTACAAAACATGCTCCGATTTTGTTGGATTTTTTTTTTAAATAGGTATAATTTCGCTCTTCAAGGAAACATATATTTTTGGGGGGACAGACCCGGTTACTTCGGTTATTTTAGCCGGTTCGTCTGAATATCTGTGGAAGTTGTATGTGTTTTTTAGAACAGCTATATCTGAAGAAAGTAGGGGATGGAAGATACCAAGGAACGGTCCTGACCGGTTTTAACATGGCAAAGCCCAGGATTAATCTTGGTCCCTCTTTCATCTCAAGTGGACCTTCACGTGATGTCACCTGGGGAACTGCCTTTAACACCCGTTAAAGGTAGTGAGCTAACATGTGCCGCGCGTTCACCCATAAGAACGTTAAAAGCTTGGGTTTGGGCGTCGGGTTAGTAACCCTCCCCTAGAAAAAACAGACTACTATGAAAAAAAAACGAAAGAAAAGAAAAACAAATCGCTCTAAAGTTGACGAACCAGGCAAACGTTTTGAGGACCATGATCTGCGAATCTGCACCTGGAATGTTCGCACTCTTTATAGAGAAGGTGCAGTCTTAGCATTGGCAGACGTACTTGAAAAGTACAAGGCCGATATTACTGCCATACCGGAAATACGATGGGTTGGGAAAGGCGTCACAGCAACACCTAAAGGTGACGCACTGTATTATAGCTGCCATGACGTAAAGCATGAGTTTGGTTGCGGATTCGTAGTTAGTCGGAGACTAAAACATCTGGTATCCAGCTTCACCCCAGTGAAATTCGAATAAAAGCTAAATTCTTCAACATCAGCTTTATTTGCGCTCATGCCCCCACTGAAGAAAAGGACGAACAGACCAAAGATATATTTTACGAGCGCTTAGAAGAAACATATGACCGTTGCGATTTTAGGCGACTTTAATGCCAAAATTGAAAAGGAGAATATCTTTGGCCCAACAGTCGGGAAATTCAGTCTCCACAGTAAAACATCTGACAATGGTATGAGGCTGATAGACTTTGCAGCTGCAAAAAACATGGTAGTAGTTAGCAGTACCAGATTTAATCATCTCGATATTCTTTGATCTGTCTCCAGATCAAAGAACAAGTAATCAAATTGATCATGTTGTGATGGAAGATATTCATCGAGCGTGTTGGATGTACGATCGTTCCGAGGCGCAAATATTGATTCGGCAAAGGTACGTAGCCGTCTAAACGTTGCAAATATAGCACGAACAGACACAACGCGAAAGTTGGACATCGATAGGCTGCATACACAACAGATAGCCACAGCATATTCCACTCAGCTAGCCCAATTGCTTAATGCGAGCACTCCTTGTCCCGATAACATAACAACACAATGGCAAAATATTGCCCATTCCATGCAAACAGCCGCAAAATCAATACTTGGATTCCAGAGACCTCCATAAAGGAATTCATGGTAAGACCAGGAGTGTCGTGCTGCTACCGAAGAGAAAAATGCGGCATATAGAGCTACTTTACTATCAGTAGCAACGCGTAGCGCACGAGAGAGATAACGGGAGAAGAGAAACGTCTTTTCCGCAAGAAAAAGAGAGAAATGGAAAAGCGGGAGTGTGAAAAAATCGAGATGTACAGGAGCCAGAATGAAGTCCGAAAATTCTACCAAAGAGTGAAGCATCAAACAGATGGCTTTGGTACAGGCACATCCTCCTTTAGAGACCAGCAAGGCAATCTGGTAACAGATACAGATAGCGTGCTCAGGATATGGAAGGAACATTTCTCCAATCTGCTGGTATCCAATAGTAGCGAAGACGATGATACCACAGATCCAATTCCAGAAGATGGTATAGAATGTATACCGCCCGGCCAAGATGAGGTAAAAACAGCAGGAGCCGATGGCTTACCAGCCGAGCTGTTTAAAACCGGAGGCGACGCGCTGATAAGGTGTATGCATCAGCTAGTTAGCACCATCTGGCAGGAAGAACGCGTACCCGACGATTGGAACCTGAGTATCCTATGTCCCGTCCACAAGAAAGGAGATAAGACTGTATGATCAAACTATAGGGGCATAAGTCTTCTCCCTATTGCCTATAAGATAGTGTCAGGGATATTGTGCGAACGACTAAAGCCAATGGTCAACGAAACAATGTGGCTTTAGACCTGGCAAGTCCACCATTGACCAGATATTTACCCTGCGGCAAAGGTAATCCAGAAGAGAAGACCCAAGAGATGCAGATCGACACATTTCATCTTTTTGTCGATTATAAAGCAGCATTCGACAGTCCCCTCCGATCAAAGGTATTCCACGCAATGTCTGAATTTGGTATCCCCGCAAAGCTCATCCGGCTTTGTAAGATGACTTTAACTGATACTAGGTCCTCAGTTAAAATTGGAAAGAACCTCTCCGAAGAATTTTGAACCAAAAGAGGTTTCAGACAAGGAGACAGCCTTTCGTGTGATCTTTTCAACATTTTGCTCGAAAAGGTAATACGAGATGCAAATGTCAAAAGAAATGGCACAATTTACACCAATAGCCACATGTTACTTGCCTATGCTGATGACATAGACATCATGGGACGATCAGTAAAGGAAGTAACTGATACCTTTATGAAGGTCGAAGCAGAATCTGCGAAAGTGGGTCTGGCGGTAAACGGCGAAAAGACCAAATTGATGGTGTCGACGCGCAAAGCGTCCATAGAGCTCGGACCAACCGTGGAAGTTGGTACCTACAATTTTGAGGTAGTTAAAGACTTCGTCTACCTCGGCACTGCCATAAACACAACAAACAACATCAGTTCTGAAATAAGAAGAATTTTATTGGCCAACAGATGCTACTATGGTCTAAGTAAGCAATTTAAAAACAAAGCCACATCTCGTCAAACAAAAATAACACTATACAAAACGCTGATACTACCCGTGCTAATGTATGGCTCCGAAGCATGGGTACTTGCGCAAGCAGATAAGGCAGTGCTTGGTGTGTTTGAGAGGAAAATTCTTCGAAAGATCTACGGGCCGATTTGCGTTGACGGTGAATATCGACGTCGTATGAACCACGAGCTATATAAGCTATACAAAGACATGAATATAGTTAAACGTATCGAGATGCAACGATTGCGTTGGCTAGGCCATATCATGAGAATGAGCGATGATGAACCCGCTAAAAAGGCGTATGAATACATGCCACATGGCGGTGCACGCAGAATCGGCAGGCCTAAGCTTCGATGGAGCAAACAAGTGGATGAAGAAATGGAAAGGCGCGGTATTCAAAAAAGTCAAGCGAAAAACAGAGAGGAATGGAGATCTTTTCTTAGTTCGGTCTATGGAACAAATGTTCTGTAATGGACCAACTAAGTAAGTAAGTAAGCGTATATACACTTTGATACGATCACAAATGCATCTCATCAAAAAAATACTTTTAGACCCAAGTATGTTTGGACGAAATTCATTTCAGATAATTTGAAGTAGATATAGCCTGTTCTATAAATTGTATGAATATTCATAATATGAATGTATTATGTATGTAAGTATTTCTCTGAACAGCTAATGATCTAGGACTACAAACTTTGATTATGATAATAAATAGGTACATTAAAATAAAATTAATTTAAATATTTAAATAGATCTCTGAAATCGTAACCTTCAACAATTTCCAACAGCAGCTTTGTAATACACATTACAACACATACGTTTAGAGTATAGACCACTTTAAGCCAAAGTAGAAGAAGAACAACTCTCAATACCCAATATACATTCATATATTGGTTTACTAGCATGAATTAATCATTTCTAAGCTTTACATTTTCGATAGTTAAGATTTCTTGATTGCAATCCGGTTTTTTTTCTGTTAAATTACAAAACATAAACGTGAATTAGACGGAGGCATTGTAAGTCATGTCGTTGGAAGCACTTGAAGTACTTAAAACTACCTATCATCATTAGCTGATATGTAGGAAGGTAGATAACTGTGGTAAAGTCATTAAGGGAATAATTTCACATGGCGAGCCCTAAAGTACACCAATTGTAACAAGAGCACGATGGCAAACAAACATTTACGCAATGACAACTTTCAAAAAATAATGTTGAAAATTGGTAGGGTACGCACGACGCGTTTGCGCATCATTCCTGAAATCAACACAAAGTCAAATAGACACAAATTACAAGTGCATGCGTTGGTCTTCCAGTTCTTTGTGTACAGTCATGCTGCTCGTATTTACAAATTTAATTATACTGGGGCCTAATTATGGTATTCGATTCGATCGAGTATTTGCTCGTGAATAAAAAAATCGAACTATGAAAACATTTTTTACCATCTACCTTCTTAATGTTCTTTGAAGAACGCATAGTTTTTAATAATTCGATTTTTTCATTCACGAGCAAATACTCGATCGCATAAAATGTCGTAATTAGGTCCCTAATGTCATTGTATAGCCGATACAGTTCGTCGTTCACACGATGTCAATATTCACCTTCAAAGCATATTGACCCGTAGATCTTTCGAATCATTTTGATTAAGACAAGCTATCGAATCATTTTGATTTTTGTTGCATACACTTGTATTCACCGCCCCTATTACGACGATACAAGTTTTATTCAAGGGCAAGGTCATACTTCCTGAGAAAATAGCTAGAAAGCTGTATACAAGCGCTATGGTACCATGTGTTGCGGCTGGAGCGCACGATAACTCTCGAATGGATCAGCCGATTCGGTCCAAAATTTGGACTTTGTAATATTTTGTTCAAACTTAATTTAAGTTTGAAGATGGGCAATATCGGTCCACAACTTTCGATACCTCTCTTCAAAAGTTCAAACCTTTTTGCTAAAATGGTGGGCACAATAACTCTCGAAGGCAGTAACTGCAAATCTTAGATAAAGTTTGAATATGGACTATATCGGTGAACTCCTTCTGTAACCTCCCACACAAAATTTCGGAAAAGTGCAGTTTAAGAGCTGCTCTCAAATCACTTTAATTTTTATTGTAGTCACTTGAATTCGCTGTCCCCATTACAACGGTACAATTTTTTTCACGGGCAAGTCCATACTCCGTGAGAAAATGACCCGATAACTGTAGCGGCTGGAGCGTTCGATAGCTTTCAATCGGATCAGTTGATTCGGTCCAAAGTTTGGACTTCGTAATATTTTGACCAAACTTAGTACAAGTTCGAAGATGAGCCATATCGGTCCACTTCTTCGGGTACATCCCCCACAAAACTTCCAAACTTTCCGATTAAATGCTACGCTCTATAACTTTTGAACGGAGCAACCGATTTGGTCCAAACTTTGAATCTCCTAATATTTTGTCCAAATGTAGTTTAACTTCCAAAATGGACAATATCTGCCGTAGTGCTCCAAAACCTTTACTTCCAAAATGGAACATGCTTTTCCTTTCCTTCAGGTACCTCATCCGCAACACTTTTGAGCTTTAATCCAAATATATACTATTGTCGGAAAGTTCGTACGTCCAAAACGGGCCACAAAATTTGAAAATCCTTCTAAATACATAATTTTTAGGGAAACTGATTTTGATTGTGTAACCGGTTGTTGATATGCCCATAGATGTAAGTTTCACACAGGTTGAGGGTATATCTCTGTCGGCAAAGTCGACTGTTACTTTTTCCTTATTCTTCGTTTTTTCATAGTATGATACTTTTTGGAGGAATGGGTTACTAGCCCAACTCACATCTTTAACGTTCTTAGGTTGGCGTGTGACGTCTGGTGACACGAACACCATGGCGTTCTGAACTGTTTAAATATTCTTTCACTGCGTAGCGCTAACACTTGCATACCACACTGGCGCTACATAGCTTGCTTCAGACCGGTCCATTGTTTTATATTGCAACAGAGTTTGATTGTCTGCATCTCAAGTGATCTCGGTCTAAGACTTGAGGACCTATTTCCTACTACTGATCTTATCGCAAAAAGCGGGAAGCCTCATTTCAGCCGCCAATGTGGTGAGCATCGCGACCGTCGATATGGCCGCGGATACATTCATATTACTCAGATGGAAGAACTGCACTAAATCAGCTATGTTGATCTCCAATAACTAATATCAAACGACCACATTGAATATTTACCATCCAGCCAAAGTGAGGTTATAGCTGCAATTAACCAGCTGAAGAACAATAGAGCAGCAAAATCTAATGTGCTTCCTGTCGAACTGTGAACCTAAGTCAGTTAAGTTCGGTGCCGAGGACAGCATTTCTCAAAAATTAATCCGAGCCTTTAAAAGTGGGTGTTGGAGTAAACGACGATAATAACACCATGTAAATGATATCAACAGGCAATTAGACTCCGACGTTTGAGGTAGTTTAATATATAATAGTACCACAAACCTGCCGGAAGGGACAAGGAGAACTTATCTCATATAAATGAGTATACCCAGATTCATATTAGGCCATTGATATCTGACCTACTTTTCATCGCCAAGCCCGAACGGAGTGTTTTAACCTTTGTGCCACGACGTTGGCAATTTTGTAAAGGCACCGGGTCCAGCTAGTAACTTATATTAATAGATTTGGATTTCAAAGATTTCCTACAAAACATTTTCAAGATATACTATGGTCTCCTGTTAATGCTGGCAAACTAGCGATAGTCTGACTATCGTTTTCATTGTTGTCGTAAATCAAAATTTACCTCTGCCACCAAAACATGTTTTGTGGGTTGTCTGCTGCGAATTATTTATAAAATTTCCTGTACTCATATACTTCGCTTATTTTTATTTTTTAAGAGCCTGGTCAGCGTTCCAAAAATTCAGTGTATCGTATGGTGCAGACTATAAGAAATTGGACCCGACCGGAACTTATTTTACTTATTCATCCATCGCCTTTTACTCGGTTTTCTGTGCTCCTGAATCCGACATAAATTCCTTAGACTTTAGACTATTCTCTCCTCTCCTTTAGAATCGAACTATTTTCAACACCTGTTCAAGCATAGAAGGATACTCAGTCTACCAGAAAAAACCTATTTAAATATCCCCAGTAGAAGCTTCTTTCTTAAATCAAGAAATTTGAACTCTAATACATATACAAATGTTAGCCTTTCGGGATAGCATTTATTGCAGTTTTAGCTACATGCAAACGGATTCAAAAACCTGTACAAAAAAACTTGTTCGAAAATTTAACAAGCACGTAAATTTTAGCCAAAAAACTTGATTTAACATTAAGACTTCATTAATTATAGCATAAAACCACATTCCATTTAACGCACTATTATCTAGGTGATCTATGTATGTACGAATGCTATAGGCCTGGTAGCTGCTGAACTGCACACAGACGATGTGAAAAATAGCCGATGTCATTCCCAAAGTCATTCAATTGTTTAGACAAGAAAAATTGCTTATTTTTTGGAATTACAACATTTTGGGAATACAATAAGCCCTTCAGCTTGAGATATTTGAAGGTGTAGACAGTCAACGCACACACACGGATGGGCAGCCAGACGGACAACCCAGCAAATATGTTCATAACTGGTTGTTTGGAGTGGTAGTAAACTTTTGTTTTTACAACATGAATGATTGCTGTTCATTGTGATGGTTGTGTAAACCTGCATTTTAATTTTTTTTTTTGGATATTTTCTACACGAACAACAAAACAACTGTTAATAGAAATTATTGAATTATGCCTACCGTTGGTTGCTGGTGCTGGCAGTTGTGCCTCTCTTGTCTATGCAGACGCAGTCCAAGTCCAAATGCTTGAATGCATAACTGATTGGACTTTAGATTTCATTTTCATTCGTTAGACGTGGTCCGTCGTTTTCGTTTTCATTTTTGAAAATTTCAAGGTTAATTACATGATTATATGCGCCTATATTTATTATGCTGTCATATTGTTGGCTTTGTTTTTCGTTTTCTGGCCTATTAAAAACGTCTCAAAGTTGTCAGTTAAAGTTATTGGTTTCATGAATAAAAATGCATAATTTTGAAAAAGATTTTTATGAGGCCACATTTTATATGCATTTTGTCGCCTTTGGAGGTCATATTCAAATCGATTGTAAAATTCTGTCTTAATTAATTGATTCTTTTTTTTCTATGAAGCCAAACAGGTACCTCCGTGATTTTCAGTAAAGTGCAACCTTAAACTCCCTCTGGTTTTTAAATGATTTGCAAAGTATTGGTCTGTCCAAGTACTTTATTCAATGGCAATGAATGTTTACCAAGGAGTAAGACAGGGAATTCTATAGTTTCGAATCTCGCCACCGATCTTCATCAGTTCCCTTGATTTTTTTTTTGTTTTTTAACATAAAAACTTTTATACCCAAGTGTTAATAGTTGTATAATTTGAGAAAACAATTGACACTTCGGTATAACAAGTTTTTGTTGAAAAACAAAGGAACTGATCTGTGCCAAGTTCCGAAACTATAGTCTTCCTTGCCTTACCTGTGGTAAACATCGGCAATTTTTCCCACTAATAAATTAAAGTTGTTCTAATAAAATATTAAATAACAAAATAGAAGTCGTCATCGCAAATGAAAAAGCCAACCCTCCTAATTGTGTGACCAGTTGAGACTCAACGGAACACATAGCAGTGGGGGTTCGGGTTTAGGTAGTGTCAAAGAAATTCTCAATTAAAGTGTTCTTTGGACACGTATCTATTTGAGCGAACAATTGAGAATTGGATATAAAAAGTTTTTTGTTGAAAAAAAAAAACAAGGGAACGAGATCCGAAACTATAGTCTTCCCTGCCTTATCCCTTGGTAAACATCGCCAGTTTGCCCCACTAATAAATTAAAGTTGTTTTTATAAAATATTAAAACAACGACTATGACATTGAGCCTGACTATTTTGAAAAGCAAATTGTAAAAACTATTTAGATCTGGAACACAACTTATGTGTGATGAGAACTTACCACTTAATAGTATAACGACATGAGCATCATAAATCTCCACGTTGTCTTCAGCCGGTTGTAGCTTAGGTTAGGTTAGTTTGAAAAGAGGGGCGAATAATCGCCACATGTCCTGGTGGACAACACATAAGCCATGAAGTAGGCCTGTTGTGCGCTCTAGTCTAAGTTTTTTGAAGAAAGGGGACTCTACTATAAATTAATTAAGGAACTCTGTTCCCTTAGCAAAATCCCGTAATTGTTGTAGGTCATCTACAATTACCTGATTAAGATCTGGTATTGTGTCGTTCCCTAAAAACTGGGATCTGATGTTTGCGAAAGCGGGGCATTGGCAGAGAAAATGCTCCAATGTTTCATCATCCTCTCCGCATGCCCTGCATACGCTGTTGTCTGCACAATTAATTTTTTGCAGATGAGCTTGTAAACCCAGGTGATCTGTAAGAACACCTGTAAGTCTACTCAACTCTGCTTTACCTAGCAGTAATAGGTTTTTAGTTTTTCCCTCATTTGGGTCTCACCTAATTCCTCTCTATTCCATAGGGAAAAGTGGGCATGTTTTGCCCAATTTTTTAACTCTAGCCGAAACGCGTTTAGTGGGTTTGCGTTCGCTAAGTTTACGGTTGCTAATTCCCTTCCCTTTTTTGCCAGAGAATTTGCTATCTCATTACCTCTAATCCCCGCATGTCCCGGTACCCATATTATACGCACCGTGCCATGATGAGTATAGCTGTTGATCGAATTTATACAATCCAAGACTGTTTGTGATTTTACTGTCTTGGATGTTATTGCTTTGATTGCAGTTTTACTGTCCGCAAGTTGGCCTCGTGTTGGCATTAAGCCAGTTCAGACAGTCTGTGATCGCTCGGATCTCCGCTAGATGGACCGTATTGTGATCCGGCAAACGAAGAGATATTTCGGTCTCTGGTTCTTTAATAAAGAGACCCTGTCCCGTTCTCCCACATAGCATTGAGCCGTCTGTATAACAACAGTTTCCAGTCGGCATTTGTGCTAGATTTCCGCCGATCCACGAGTCTCTGTCTGGAATTAATGCCTCGCATGAGGCAGCTACAAATGTTTCAGGTATACGGTCCGCTACAATGTTATCCATTGACTCTCCCGTTGTTACCTGTAGAATGTTTTGATGGTATATTACGTGGTCCTTACTGATCCACTCGTCCATCGCTTTAAGTCGAATAGCTGCGACAGCCGCTTCATACCTTATCTGGATTTCTATTGGGTGTATACAAAGAATAGTTTCTAATGCCCTCGTTGATGTTGTCCTCATTGCGCCGCTTACACTTAGACAGCACATTCGTTGGGCTTTCTGTAGTATTTTAATATTACGCTTTTTATCCGTAGCTGTCCACCAGACTACTGAAGCGTATGTTAGATCTAACTACGCTTTTGTATAGCCAGTGTGTCATCTTAGGATTAAGACCCCACTTGGCGCCTATAGCCCTTCTACAGGTTGACCAACATCTATGAGCTTTATTGGTTCTTTCTTGAATATGGTCTTTCCATTTAAGTTTCCTATCCAGAATTACTCCCAGATATTTGACTTTGTTGGAAATATTGATCGTCTTGTTTAGGAAAACTGGTTCTTCAAAGTGTCCCAGTTTTGTTTTCCTAGTAAACAGACATATCTCCGTTTTTTTCGGGTTTACATTAAGACCTCTTGGTCTAGCCCAGTTGTACGCTAGTTTTAGGGCTGATTCAGCTCTTCTGCATAGCAAGTTTGGATTCTTTCCCCTCAGAAGTATTATAACGTCGTATGCATAACAGAGTGGGTCAAATCCCTCATCGGTTAAAGTCCTTAATAGGCTATTTATGGTAGTGACCCATAGGAGTGGGGATAAAATCCCCCCTGCGGCGTACCCTGACCAACTTTGTCCTTTATTTTTACGTCAAGTAGCTCGCAGCTTATCCATCTATTCCTTAGCATGTGGCTTATCCAGTCCCTAAGGGCCCGATTCATCTGAAACTTATCTAAGGATTGGATAAGGGTTTCGGTGCTGACGTTGTTGAAAGCACCTTCGATATCAATGCATACCGCTAGTGTATACATCTTCCTGTCGAAGGTTCTCTCGATGTGGTGTACAACCTCATGTAATGCGGTTTCCACTGATCTACCTTTAACGTATGCACGTTGTTTGTATTTAAGCATATCGTTTGGAATCTTGCTCTTAATCATGGTGTCGACTATTCGTTCCCTGGTTTTAAGCAGGAAGGATGTTAGGCTTATCGGACGATAAGACTTAGGAATTGCGTAACTTGCCTTCCCAGGTTTGGGGATAAATACTACCCTCGCCTCCTGCCAGGCTTTAGGGGTATACGCAAGTTTTAAGCATGCGTTAAAAATTCCAGATAGTTTGGGCGCAATGTAGTCCATCTCTTTCTGGAGTAAGGCCGGAAGTATCTCATCCGGCTCCGCTGCTTTGAAGGGTTTGAAGCTCTTGATGGCATCCTTTACCATCGCTTCATCAATTGTTGGTGCTTCCTCTGTAACACATTCCCTCACTACCGGCACCCATGCGTGCGTCGCAGTGTTCGGCGGGAAATGTGTATTCATCAAAAGCCCCAGCGTGTCCTTGATGTTTTCCATCTTATTTCCCATATCATTCACCATGATCTCTGTTTGTGTATAGGTTTTCGATAGAAACTTGTTTATTTTGGATACATCATTTACGCTGTCTACCTGTTCACAGAAAAGTTTCCAGGAATTGCGCTTTGCTGTTCTAGTCATTTTGTTGTATTCTTTAAGTTTTGTGTTATAGTTGTCCCAGAATACAGCTAATTTCTTTCGTCGAGATCTATTGTAAAGCCTTCGGATCTCTTTGCCTTTGTTACGAATTTCTCCTGTCATCCAGGGTTTTTCGTAGGCAGATTTCCTCTCTCGAAGGGGACAACTTTCTTCGAATGACTTTACTAAGACCTCCGTTATAATGTTGACATTTCTGTCTATATCTTCCGTGCTTAGGCATTCATATCTATCGTGCCCTAGCCTATCTTTTATTAGTTTCCCAAATTTTATCCAATTGGTTTTGGATTTATTTCGGAAACTTATAGGTTTCGGTGGTGGCCGTGTTAGTTCAAATCTTATATAACGATGATCCGATAAGGAATGCTCTTCCGAGACCATCCAATTCTGCACCTCGTTTATAAGATTTTCGGAACATATTGTTATATCTAATACCTCTTCCCTAATCTTTGTTGTTGCTTACAAGAATTAATTTATTACCAGAAGCCAAAGCGAGGCACGAGATTAGATTACACTTTTTTGTGTTCTTGCTTCCAAAGTATGAACTAATCAGAAGTGTATGTGCAACGCGATGGAAAATATTCAAACCTTTCAGAATGCAGTCCTGAGAACTGCAACATTGTGGTTCCTCATGTCTTCAGTGGACCATCTACATGAGGAGAAAAAGATTCTTCCAGTACAGAAACAAATTAGCATGCTTTCGTTGCAGTAATTGATCCGATGTTAACGTGAGACCCATCATGGCATGTCATGATCTAAAAGAGAGAGAACCCCTTGATCAACAAGCTTATCAAGCATATTTAAGTAGCATTTAGGCGGATGCAGTCGCAGATGCAATAAACAACAATCGTGTGAATGCGGCCCAGAAAAACCAGAATAGTTTTGGCTTAGCTACGCTCGTGATGGTGCAGCTCTCAAAATTCCTATTGGGCAAGGATCGATGACACCGTGTAAAACATATGCCCAGTATGCGGCACAGGCCCGCACGAAACACTGCACCTTTTCAACTACCCTGTCAAACCTATTCAACTAACTCCAGTAGATCTGTGGTTACAGCCACATATATAGAACTGTAGACAGACCCAGAGTCAGATTAAGCAGGAAACGAACTTTCAGGAATATGATTGGAGAATAGCGATCATTGATCCATCAATGGGTATATCAGCGAATGTTATTGGTTGTTGATCGAGAGTGGATCAGAGCAACGTACGGGTCTGGGCCAGTCAACAGTTTATAAATGAGTCAACCTCATTGTTTGTGAGAATAGTGAATCAGTTGATTTTCTTATATGGCATTGACTCTCTTTGGAAGGCAGTATACTGGGGACCATATCAAATATTGTCATCCAGTATTGGATTGTCATCCCAGAATAGATACCTCTGTTGGTGCGGCTCGCTGTTCTTTACTTAGCCGCGTCTGGATCTTCTTGAACTTTCGTCTCTGAGCTCCAGTCCACCGCACTTTTTTCTTTGTCGTGAGTTTAGATATGCTTTCGCTTACCTCATCTAACATTTTGTGGACCTCCTCATCGACGGGCTTCTCCATAACGGTGGTGTTGTTTTTGCTGCTGCTATCGGATTCGGAGTCAGGGTCGCTCCCAGTCTCGGATGGTTGGGTCAAGATTAAACTCTTCCTTCGCTTCCCCTTCTCCTCCGTAATTTTAGCATGTGATTGCGTGCTTGTAGCAATACCGTCGACCACAGATGCCATGGCACCCACATCTGTGGGAGTTGTTTGCTCACGATCGAATGATGACGACGAGGTGTGACTCCCAGGCAGATCACTGTTCCCCGCCGGTACTGTGTTATTTAGGCCCTGTACCGTAACTTTTATCTCTTCTTTGTCCTCCATATTTGTTTTTTTGTTTTAGCAGAACACCCCCGTAGTCAGTTTTTTGTCCGCGGGAAACTCAGAGGTTTTCCAAAGGTGGGTGGTGGTGCCACTCCACCCTAGACGCGTAATGTCACAAGTGATTTCCCTCGTGTATGATTGAATAGCACGACAATCCACCACCCCCTATCCGGCAATTTATTTAAAAAGCGCTCCGGCGATTTTTTTTTTTGATTTTTCTTATCTGTGAACATTGTAGTTTCAGAATCCGCAAAAACTTCCCAGGTGTAAACACCTTCCATTTAAAGTTGCTTCAAGAGCACCGTGACAAGTGAAAGAACAAGCATTATGTTCGGCCGAGCTGAACTTTTTGTACCCTCCACCACCAAATGTTCTGAACTTTTATGAAATAATTAATTTTCACAATTTTATGTGGAGATTTTTTGAGCACTTGGAACCCAAATTCTTAATATTAGCTAATTCGGTTAGGTAAAATCCGGAGGTTCCGTTATATGGGAAGGATAAAATAACGTGGGCTAATGTTCACAATGTTTGATAGAAATGTTTAACCAGTGGGAACCATATATGCCAAAGGACATTTAATCTTGCCCGAAAATGTAGATAAAAATTATCAAAACTGAAATCGGTGCTACCGTTTTATAGAGCCATGCCAAAACGTTGACCTATGTTAGCATGTTTTTGGAAAAGTTTTGTGACCACGGAGAAGGTCATATGTCAAATTACAGTCAAATGTAGCTAAAATACTGATATTACCTAAAATCGGGAGGTACCGCTATATGGGGCTATAACTAAACATGAACTTATTTTTACAAATTTTTGTGAATTAGTTTAGTGACTGCAGGAAAATTCAAATTTCAAATTCAATCAAAAAATTTATGCAAAAACCCTCAAAATACCATTATAGGTGACTACACATAAACGTGGACCTATGTTGAAAATATTTGGTGGTCAAGTAACGGGAAGTTCAGTCAAAAACTTTAGTTTAAACCCTCAAAATACAGAAAATCGGGATGTACCGTAATAAGGGGACTATACCTAAACATGGGCCTATGTTAAAAATTTTTTTAAAGAAGTGTTGTGAGCCCTAAATTAGCTAAAATACTTAAAATACCGAAAATTGGGAGGTATCGTTATACGGGGGCTATACCCAAACATGGACCTATGTCGACAATTTTCTGTGGAGAAGTTTCTGACTGAAAGGAATGTCTAATACTAAATATTAAATAACGGTAGTCCAGACAAAATGCTAAACCCCTCAAAATACGGAAATCAGGAGCTATCGTTATTAGGGGGCTATACCTAAACGTGGACCTATGTTGACAATTTTTAGTGGAGAAGTTTCGTGACTGCGGGGAAACTCAAATGTCAAGTAACGGGTAGTTCAGGCAAAAAATGTAGCTTAAGCCCTCAAAATGCCGAAAGTCGGGAGGTTTCGTTATATGGGGGTTATTCCAAAACATGGACGTATGTTGACAATTTTTTTTTTGAAGAAGTTTCAAATGTCAAATTGTGTCTCAAAATACCGAAAATCCGCAAGTACTATTATATGGGGGCTATACCTAAGCATGGACCTATGTTGATGGAGAAGTGTTGGAATCCCTAAAAACCTCAAATATTATAGTTCGCTGAAGCTAGTTTTGGTGAAGAAGGGTTGTAACCCATAAAAACCTCAAATTTCAAATGACTAGTTTGGTTAAAAATTTCAGCTAAGACCCCCAAAATTCCGAAAGTTACCGTTATATGGGCTCTATACCTACCCAGCAAACCAAATGTCGGATTACCATCACAATTTTGGAAGCAAAATCGTTCACATTTCGTTCCCATTTCTATACGGTTTTTCGTAGGGGAATTCGTTCCGATTTCGGATAGAATGACGGAAGTAAATTTTTCTTCGAATATAACAATGTTTTTCTTCGATGTCGGAAACAAATCTCCCTTCGCACAACAACCACCTTTTGTGTATATCTGACAGCAAGGGGTTGGGTTTATTTTAGTTTGTTGTCAAAGAACAAAGTGGTTGTTTATACAATTCGCACATACAATTTTTAAATATTTTAAATATAAAAGCAACATATAATAATTCAAGCTAGTGCTGCTAGACTCAACTTATTCGTACACAAAATTTTCATTGTTATAATAACAACAGTGAAAATCACTAGAAACGTTTGAAATTAAGATGTTCCATTAAAAACATAACAAAGAAAAGTTGATCAAAAAAGGTTTCAGAGAAAAAAAATTTCCTGCCATATTCATAGGTCATTATTCCGAAATCGTTCAGAAATCTTTACGAAAATTCGGATGGTATCTCCGATTTTCATACTCCATTATTCCAAAATCGTTCAGAAATCTTTACGAAGATTCGGAAGGTACCACCCATTTTCATACTCCATTATTCCAAAATCGTTCCGAAATGTGTACGATTTACGATTCGGAAGAAAAAAATCGCTTCTCGAATTTTCCATGGATTTTCTTCCGATTTCGTTCCGATGTCGTTACGATGGGTTTGCTGGGTAAATATGGGCATATTTGGCAATTTTTGGCGAGGAAGTATTGTTACCCCTAAAATTACAACTGGTTTGGTATAAAAAGTGATATGGCAGCTAAACCAAGACATGGCCTGCCAATGGCAAAAACATACTCTGGAGTGAGTACAACATACGGACAGACGGACATGTCTAGATCGACTCAGAATTTTATCCTGACCAGAATATATATACTTTATAGGGTCGAAAATAATCATTTCAATGCGTTACAAACGGAAAACAAACTTACTTACAAACTTACTTTTTGTAAGAAAATTTTGTTCGTTCGTTTATATCGATTACTCAGCCTCTATATAACGTAGAGACTTCATCATTCCTTGACATGTTCCATATATAGCTAAGAATACATTATTATTTTCACATAGGCGAATAAATTGAGAATCAAAATTTGACAATTGGTTAAAACGAATACAATTTTTTATAAACAAGTAAGAACCGCGTTAAGTCTTTCTGTGGTCACAACCTTTAGAAGTACGAAAATCGGGAGGTACCGTTCTATGGGGATATATCGAAACATGGACCTATATCGAGCAATTTCAGTCAGAAAGGGTTTAACAAAGACTAAATACCAAATTTCAGCCATTTCGGTGGGTTATTGCGGACAAAACCTTCAAAATACTGAAAATCGGGAGGTACCGTTCTATAGGGGCTACATGAAGGGGTGGACCTCTACGGACTAATTTCTGGGAGAAAGTTTTATACAACCAACGAAGACTAAGTACCAAATTTCAGCCATTTCGGTGTGATGAACGGGCTAAAACCTTCAAAATACCGAAAATAGGGTGGTACCGTTTTATGGACCTATGCCGAGGAATTTCAGTCAGAAAGGGTTTAACAAAGACTAAATACCAAATTTCAGCCATTTCGGTGGGTTACTGCGGACAAAACCTTCAAAATACTGAAAATCGGGAGGTACCGTTCTATAGGGGCTACATGAAGGGGTGGGCCTCTACGGACTAATTTCTGGGAGAAAGTTTTATACAACCAACGAAGACTAAGTACCAAATTTCAGCCATTTCGGTGTGATGAACGGCCTAAAACCTTCAAAATACCGAAAATAGGGTGGTACCGTTTTATGGGGGCTATATGAAGGCGTGGACCTATAACGACAATATACATATGGAACGTTAAATACCCTAAATAAATACAAAATACCAAATTTCAGCTTTTTCGGTGGATTGTTGTGCCCACAACCTTCAAAATACCGAAAATCGGGAGGTACCGTTCTATGGGGGCTATATGGGCCGATATAGCCCATTTGCAAAACTAAACATCCTAGGAGTAAAAGAAACATCTATACCCAATCACAAAGCGGTTTCTGAAACTAGAATTTTCATAGATGAGAAAAATAAAAAAAATAAAAAACAAAAAATCGTCGGAGGGATTTTCAAATGAATCACTATATTGTCCAAATTTGAACTTCTATATCTCAAAAATGGTAGAACCTACGAAAATACCATTGAGGTCATTCTTGTAGAATACAATATTGTCTTTAATCCCATTTCGATAGGTCTTGCGGTTTCCCTGCAAAATCGTGAACACCTAAAAAAACCCTAAAAATGCCCAGCAAAATGTTCGATGCCAAATATGCTATTCAAGAATGGGTGCAAGTGAAATGGAATGTCATTTTTTCAGTATCTTCACTCATTCTTTTTACAAGAGCGTGACCCCCAAAAGCTGCAATTCATTTTCAGATCCTAAGCATGTCATCTTTACTAACTCGATGGAATGGCATCTTCAACAATTCTTTGGCATGGCATATATGCCAATCCTTTGGCATGCCATCTTAACCAATTCCCAAGAATAGCATTTTCACTAATCATTGGCATGTAATTTTCACGTCTTGTTCGGAAAATGGAAAATGCTGTATTGAATAATGATTTTCATTTTTTTTTTATTTTATTAATTCAAAGGAATTAATGAAATAACTATAATTTATTTATCATCATAAAGTTTACATCTATAATTGCAGTTTGCTCTCGTTGTTGTAACAGTAGTTAATATGTTTGTATTCTCATTTTTCTGCTTAATCTGACTCTGGGTCCATCAGTCGTAAGAATGTGGCTATTTCGCTATTTATATGGTTTGTAACCACAATGCTGCAAACTTAAGTTTCTTAGCAGGATTGGTAGGGCAATTGAAAAGGAGCAGTGTGTCGTGGGGGCCTGTGCTGTGTTTTCCACGGTGTCATCAGTACTTGCCCTATAGGAATTTTGACGACTGCATCATCCCGAGCGTACAAAACTACTCTGGTTTGTCCTGACAGCTGGCGCTTCTCAGCTGCGATAGATGGTGGATGTTCTCCAAGGACCGCATTCACTTCTTCTTATCTTTCTAGATTATGAGAACGGCTTGCTTTGAGTGAGTCCTCTGCTAATATGGAGATGGCCTTCAGCGCAGTTGTTGTGCTGCTTACGGATCCTATGCTAATGATCGGCAACTGGAAAGTTATTTCTGATGCTGGAAGAACTATAGCCACAATGGTCCTTGCTACGGGCGACAAAAGCGAAATCGGTTTGTAAGATTCACCTTTGCTGGCATCCTTTTCGGGCTTCAGTAGCTGGCCTATTTTCCAGACTTCGGGAACGATGTGTTTGGCAAGCGACAGGTTGTAAATTTAAGTGAGAAACTTGACTTCCGGCCGTCCAAGCTGTTGCAGTCTAAACACCGCCGCTGCACGCAACAGAGTTTACTTCCTCCGCAACAGGGTTTGATTCATCTTACAAAAGGATTTTACTCCAACTGCAGATTACTATTTCGTGAATTTTATTTTACAACGTTTAGGCTAAGAATACATTATTATTTTCACATAGGCGAATAAATTGAGAATCAAAATTTGACAATTGGTTAAAACGAATACAATTTTTTATAAACAAGTAAGAACCGCGTTAAGTCTTTCTGTGGTCACAACCTTTAGAAGTACGAAAATCGGGAGGTACCGTTCTATGGGGATATATCGAAACATGGACCTATATCGAGCAATTTCAGTCAGAAAGGGTTTAACAAAGACTAAATACCAAATTTCAGCCATTTCGGTGGGTTATTGCGGACAAAACCTTCAAAATACTGAAAATCGGGAGGTACCGTTCTATAGGGGCTACATGAAGGGGTGGACCTCTACGGACTAATTTCTGGGAGAAAGTTTTATACAACCAACGAAGACTAAGTACCAAATTTCAGCCATTTCGGTGTGATGAACGGGCTAAAACCTTCAAAATACCGAAAATAGGGTGGTACCGTTTTATGGACCTATGCCGAGGAATTTCAGTCAGAAAGGGTTTAACAAAGACTAAATACCAAATTTCAGCCATTTCGGTGGGTTACTGCGGACAAAACCTTCAAAATACTGAAAATCGGGAGGTACCGTTCTATAGGGGCTACATGAAGGGGTGGGCCTCTACGGACTAATTTCTGGGAGAAAGTTTTATACAACCAACGAAGACTAAGTACCAAATTTCAGCCATTTCGGTGTGATGAACGGCCTAAAACCTTCAAAATACCGAAAATAGGGTGGTACCGTTTTATGGGGGCTATATGAAGGCGTGGACCTATAACGACAATATACATATGGAACGTTAAATACCCTAAATAAATACAAAATACCAAATTTCAGCTTTTTCGGTGGATTGTTGTGCCCACAACCTTCAAAATACCGAAAATCGGGAGGTACCGTTCTATGGGGGCTATATGGGCCGATATAGCCCATTTGCAAAACTAAACATCCTAGGAGTAAAAGAAACATCTATACCCAATCACAAAGCGGTTTCTGAAACTAGAATTTTCATAGATGAGAAAAATAAAAAAAATAAAAAACAAAAAATCGTCGGAGGGATTTTCAAATGAATCACTATATTGTCCAAATTTGAACTTCTATATCTCAAAAATGGTAGAACCTACGAAAATACCATTGAGGTCATTCTTGTAGAATACAATATTGTCTTTAATCCCATTTCGATAGGTCTTGCGGTTTCCCTGCAAAATCGTGAACACCTAAAAAAACCCTAAAAATGCCCAGCAAAATGTTCGATGCCAAATATGCTATTCAAGAATGGGTGCAAGTGAAATGGAATGTCATTTTTTCAGTATCTTCACTCATTCTTTTTACAAGAGCGTGACCCCCAAAAGCTGCAATTCATTTTCAGATCCTAAGCATGTCATCTTTACTAACTCGATGGAATGGCATCTTCAACAATTCTTTGGCATGGCATATATGCCAATCCTTTGGCATGCCATCTTAACCAATTCCCAAGAATAGCATTTTCACTAATCATTGGCATGTAATTTTCACGTCTTGTTCGGAAAATGGAAAATGCTGTATTGAATAATGATTTTCATTTTTTTTTTTATTTTATTAATTCAAAGGAATTAATGAAATAACTATAATTTATTTATCATCATAAAGTTTACATCTATAATTGCAGTTTGCTCTCGTTGTTGTAACAGTAGTTAATATGTTTGTATTCTCATTTTTCTGCTTAATCTGACTCTGGGTCCATCAGTCGTAAGAATGTGGCTATTTCGCTATTTATATGGTTTGTAACCACAATGCTGCAAACTTAAGTTTCTTAGCAGGATTGGTAGGGCAATTGAAAAGGAGCAGTGTGTCGTGGGGGCCTGTGCTGTGTTTTCCACGGTGTCATCAGTACTTGCCCTATAGGAATTTTGACGGCTGAATCATCCCGAGCGTACAAAACTACTCTGGTTTGTCCTGACAGCTGGCGCTTCTCAGCTGCGATAGATGGTGGATGTTCTCCAAGGACCGCATTCACTTCTTCTTATCTTTCTAGATTATGAGAACGGCTTACTTTGAGTGAGTCCTCTGCTAATATGGAGATGGCCTTCAGCGCAGTTGTTGTGCTGCTTACGGATCCTATGCTAATGATCGGCAACTGGAAAGTTATTTCTGATGCTGGAAGAACTATAGCCACAATGGTCCTTGCTACGGGCGACAAAAGCGAAATCGGTTTGTAAGATTCACCTTTGCTGGCATCCTTTTCGGGCTTCAGTAGCTGGCCTATTTTCCAGACTTCGGGAACGATGTGTTTGGCAAGCGACAGGTTGTAAATTTAAGTGAGAAACTTGACTTCCGGCCGTCCCAGCTGTTGCAGTCTAAACACCGCCGCTGCACGCAACAGAGTTTACTTCCTCCGCAACAGGTTTTGATTCATCTTACAAAAGGATTTTACTCCAACTGCAGATTACTATTTCGTGAATTTTATTTTACAACGTTTAGGGATCTACAAATCGACTTGTTGAGCAGGGTTCTCTAGAGCAGGCAAGGAAACGTTTACAATTGGTCTGTTCCTTTACTTTTAAAAAGGGTAATTGTTGCAAAAATGGTAAAAGTGGTGAACTGCTCTCATATAAATTGTATGCTTTAAAAGTAAGGAAACACTTTGCGGGTAAAAACTGGTAACTTCAGGCACGTAAAGGAACACGACTAATACCAAAGAGTGCAGTCCGACTCTACTTTTAGCTCAATGATTGGGACGGACTTCCTAGCATAATAAATCGTACATTGCTTTAAACGTACATATTTAGATAAATAAAAGAATATATACATGTGTAAAAATAAAAACACAAAATTCATCTGTATTGGATCGATGGAGTGGGTTCAAATGCTAAGGAAAAGATCGGATCTATCACGACTTCCTTTGAATTGGTTCAAATGCTGATGAAACGATCGGATCTTTCACGACTTCCTTCGAATGGGTTCAAATGCTGATGAAAAGATCGGATCTTTCACGACTTCATTTGAACCAATGCAAAAGATCCAGTGAAATCATGGCATCTCGTGGAACCACTGCCATAAAATTTTGCTGGGTGTGAACTTTGACTTTATTTGAAAGTCCCTCCGGCGATTTGTTTGTTTTTTTTTTTTTTTTTTTTGATTTTTCTCATCTATGAACATTGTAGTTTCAGAAACAGCAAAAACGTCATAGGTGTAAGCACCTTTCATTTAAATTTAGTTAAGGCGCATCGTGATGGGGGTTAATATACCATTCATACTATGGTGGAAGGTATAAAAATTGCAGAAGAATCGTTTGTCCCACTGTGTTGCGTTACTGATACACACTTGTACGGCAGCATTGATACAAGTGTGAATAAGTTTCACAATACCAATGTTCACACACACGCACATACATATGTAGACTGAAAACAATATTTTTGGTTTATTCTGCTACGTTCATAGCCTAATCGCATTATTACCAAAAAAGTGTGTTTGTTGTTATTGTTTCTTAATTTTAAACACATTTTTACGATTCATTTTCAATTCAGTTTGTTCTTTATTGTTTTGTTTATTGCCTTCTTATTCTTTTAGCAGCAGCAATACAAGCTTATTTCGGTAATACTGTAAATAGCAAAGAATCTATGAAAATCTGTTGCTGTTATACCCTACAATCGGTGGTAAAAGGTACGCTATGGTTCTGGGGCACACCTACCCCTTTTCCGATAGATGTTTCAAAGTCAACATTGACAGTCAAAGTTAACGAAAAGGATTATCTTACATTTTTACAAAGCCTCACATTTAACTTGACATCAGTTATCGGCAGCATATTTTCTTCTGCATACTTTAGGGTGCTATTATTGTATGAATCCATGGTTATTTCTTAACTTGGGAACCACAGTGAGTATGAGTGTTATTGTAATCTTTCTAATAAATAACAATCATACGCACTGGAGTTGCAATGTTAAGAATACAAAATATTACAAAAAACCCAAGCAGCTAAAATTTAAAATCTGGTATAACTGATCTATTTTATACGTTTTGATTTCCCCCTTTTTTCCGTTTTTCTCGACATTTACGGTTATAATATCACATTATGAAGTGACCTAAAGAAACCAAAACTATTTTCGTTATCCATGGACTCCCAAGAAATGGTACATCAGAACCCCTGATTCTGGGAATCAAACCCAGCCAGCGTGCAAGGAGGACGTTTTGGCACCCTTGATTTATTCAAAGGGTATAACAAATTCGGATTTGTCGAACTATTTTACTATTCATTTTCTCTTTTCGTGTTTCGTTCAATTTACGCATGTACTACGTATTACTTTGTTTCCGTCTACCCCTTGGCTAGATTTGATGCTTCAAAGTGTTTTGCTGCTGCTGCTGACAAATATGAGTGAATAGTTGGTGCGATAAGTGCCAACATGTTGTTGTTATTGTTGCTGACGTTCTTGATTTGCTGCTGCCAGTGTTGCTCTTGATTTTGTTTGTTTTTAGACTGCTGTGGTTGGTGCGTGTGTGGGCCAAATCGTTTTTTATTTCATTTTAAAATTCTTCGTTGATTATACCTTGAACTTCACCGAATTTCACTACTATTTTTCAGAAGAATAAAAAAACAAAACAAAATATTGTTGTGTATTGAGAATATTTTTGTTTCGCTTTTTTTCTTATCGCTTATCTCCAGCAATATCGTATAAACTATGCAACGTGTGTACAATTATCAATTTTTTGTTAATATAGTAGTGATAGACACTATTTGCCAGTTGCCGAATCCATGTTTATATTCGAAGAATTCTTGCATTATTTTTATGAGGACGGTGTGCAAGGAAATCGTATCTTACAAAAAACCGTGAGTTTTGTGGGATACGAAATTCAGAAATTTTTTGGAATACCTTTGAAAATATTGCTCTGTTCAGGACAGATTTTTAATCGACAAAAAGTATACATCTACTTCACTTGAACCGCAAGGTGAAGGTGATTTTGACAATGGAGGATTTGATGGTATTGGTTTTATTATGCAGGGGTATAACTATTGCACCATTTTAGGTTTAAGATTCCAACGGATACCAAGAAGTAAGAAAGTATCAGTCGGCTTTGCCGACAGAGATATATCCTCAGTAGGGTTATGACTTTTTTACAACCTCATGTACCTGTATCATAGCGTAATGAGGTTCTACATAAGATTACATAAAATCTTAATTATAAAGTGATTCGATAAAAAGCTTCCGCACAAAAAGCATTTAAAGTTTTTATTTTTCAGAACTTTTGACCCTTTTTCGAAGTCACTATAAGCAGAAGTTTAACTGAAAACAAGGTATAGGGGCACACGACATAACCGAAAAGACGTAACCGTTGGTTTCTCACTATTTTACGTTGTATTATTACATATATATCATTTTATATAAATCTTTATATATAAAAATCAATTGTCGTTTGTTGGTAATTGAATCAGTTGAAAACGGCTAGAGCGATTTGGATAATTTTTTGTGGAAATGTTAGTCATAGTCCTGTTTAGGTTTTTATGCAAAGAAAAATTGGCCACGCACACTTTTCCGCCCACTTTTATAAATATTTTATATCTACGGAACTACTCAATAGATTTTCCTGAAATTTGCAGGGAAAGTAGAGTGATGGCCCCTGGTTGAAATAGGCTACATATTTGGTTGAATTTCTGATCGGGCGGGGTACCTCCCCTATGCCCTATTTTTGTAAAAATGCAATATTTGCAACAATTACAAATGTATCGCCTTGAAAATTAATTTCCGAGTCAATGGCAATTGTGTCTCCGACCTTACGTGCTTATTTGGGTCATTAAGACTGGACAACGCCCACTTTTTTAACCCAGATATGTCCATTGCTTGATCGTGATAAT
This sequence comes from Musca autumnalis, assembly GCF_047663935.1. Lineage (NCBI taxonomy): Eukaryota > Metazoa > Arthropoda > Insecta > Diptera > Muscidae > Musca > Musca autumnalis. The sequence goes on along the minus strand of NW_027411755.1, from coordinate 134,507,164 downwards.
TTTAAAAGTGTTTTTATATTATTTTAGGAGCAAATGTGAAATAATAACATTATGTTTATATGTTTTTTGAAAATTTTTTGAAAAAAGTGGTTTTTGAGGCCACTTTTGGACGCAGGGTTTTACCATATAACTGGGAGTTATGGGACACAAAACATTTGACATATAGTCCAAAGACACCTTTTCGGCATCTAGTTAACGTTTTTTCGTAGTAGGCTCCACATCAGGTATGTTTTCGTTATAAAACTACCCAATAATTAATCGGTCATAACGCAAATCATTGTAAAAACTAAGCGATAGGTGGCAACTTCGATGAACTAGACCTCAAAACTCAAAAATAGTAGCTCAAAATAATCGAATCACATAATATCCCAAGAGCTACAGATGTGTACTGAGTATATCACCAAAATAAACGGTACTTTGATAAACATAACATATCAAATTAGCAAGAATTTTGTGTGTCCTACATATAGGACATTGGGCATATCTGGGTTAAATATGTTATATGTACGAAACTACTAAATCGATTTTCCTGAAACTTTCAGCTAATGTACAGGGTTGGTCCCCGATAAAAATAGGCTACATATTTTTTGACTTTCGGATCGGGCGGGTAACTCCCCTACACCCTATTTTTGTAAAAATGCAATATTTGCAACAAATACGAATGTATCGGTTTGGGAATTTATTTGCGAGTCAATGGCGATTGTGTCTCCAACCTTACGTACTTATTTTGTGACTTAAGATCCGACTTTCTAATTAGGTTATATCTACAGGGGATTTTCAAGAAAATCGCGATTTGTCTAAACTTTTAAATTTTTAAAAATAAAAATCAAATATCGTTCGTTGGTAATGGTATCAGTTGAGAACGGCTGGACCGATTTTCGACTTGGGTTTTTATGCAAAGAAAATATGACCATGCCCACTTTTACGCCCACTTTTTCAATTTTCTATTTTTATCAACTGAACCGAAAACTACTGAAGCGATTTTCCTGAAATTGCCAGGGAATGTACAGAGATGGTCCCTGCTTAAAATAGGCTACAAATTCAGTTGAATTTCGGAAAGGGTGGGGAACTTCCCCTATAACCTACTTTTTTAAAATACAATAATTACAAATGTATCTATTTGGAAGTTAATTTGAGAGACAATTGTGCTTGTGTCTCCGAGATTACGTAGTTTTTTAGGAACCACAGACTTGACCATACCCACTTTTTAAAATATGTTACATCTACAAAACTACTGAAACGATATTCGTGAAAATGTCAGGGAATGTACAGGCATATTTTCTTGAATTTTGAAGAGGGCATATTTAAAAAAACGCCTTACCTTTATGAATAAAAATCAAATGCTGTCATAACCCAACTTAGGTTTTTTGGAAAGAAAAGTTTACCACGCCACCGAAAACAGGTTACATATTTTATTGAATTCCAGAGGGGGCGGGGTACCTCCCCTATGCGATATTTAAAAAAAACGTTATATTTGCAAAAATTATGTATGTATCGGAATAAAAATTTACGGATCAATATACAATCTAGGTACTTCTTTGGGGCCTATAGGCCCGACCAAGCCTGTTATTTTTTAGTATGACATAACTCCAATACTACTGAAGGGATTTCCATAAAATTTGCAACAAAAGCTCAATGTTTGCCGTTGTTATGTGGGGTACCTTCCCCATGCCTTTCTGTTAACGCTATATGTATAAGCCAAACTTATGATTATATGGGTTTCAGCATACATTTTGGTAGGCAATGAAGTTGTGTGCACCCTAGGACCGGACCAGGCCCACTTTTTTTAATATGTTATATCTTGAAAACTGATGACCACGCCCACTAATTTTCAGAAAATATTCAGGAATGTCCCGTGGTCTAAAATGCTAAATATTTGTAGACGAATTTCGGGGCATATTATTTTATAATCGGTGTATTTGTTAAACTTATGAGTGAATCAGGTTGCAAATTAGTTTTCGAGACAACGGTGGTTGTCCCCCGATCAAGAAAAACTATATATTTACAAATGTACTTAAATGGTGAGGTTCAACGGTCCATCAGCCATGAAAACCTAAAACATATAGGTCTAAATAAGCGGGAGAATTCGATTTAATCATTTTTGTAACTTTTATTATTAGATCGCTTTAGGATAAAGACAGTGACATGGACGATAATAAATCCTAAAAGGCACAAATTGGCGAAAAATCCGACAAAGTCAGTAAGAGAAAAGAAAGGTTACAGACAAAATATGTTGATAAATTTAAAATCCTTCTCGGTTTGACAATGGACCGAAGAAGTGAGGTAGAAAATACCTACTTTTGAATTAAAACTCATTACGACGGGCTAGCAACGCGGACCGGGGTCTGCTAGTTTATAATAAAATGGAATGAATGTTATTTTAGGCAAAAGTTCATTCATTCTCACTACAGGAAATCATTTTTAAAGACCCTAACACTCAGCCCGTGTGAGTTGAAACTTTCATTTCTGGACAATATAGAATCGAATACCTGCTACGCCACCAAAATCTTTTCCCCAATAATTAGATTTTCAGATCTTGTGGCCTGTTTTGGACGTATGAACTTGCCGGCAAAACTAAATATTTTCTGATTAAACCTCAAAAGTTTTGCGGGGGTATCTAAAGGAATGCATCGGCATAGTCTATTTTGGAAGTGGACTTTATTTTGGGACTCATTTCTTTTATATATATTGCGCGTCCTCCAGTCATTTCAGCTGGTCACCGTATAACTTAGAGATTTTATACCGCTACGCCAGAAAGCATGGACTTATCCATGTAAACAGGACCAATAGGAGTAGGAAGTCGTAGAAGAAATAAAAATTGATAACACTAAACAGCGCAACAGTTTTATGAGGGTGAACATTTTGTTCCTACAACATAATTTCTTTATAAGGTAGTTTTCCTTTTACAAAGTCAGTTATCTTTTTTTATATCCCCTACCATTACATGGAGGGTATACTCAAATATGTCATTCCATTTGTAACGCATCGAAATATCCGCTGGAGACCATATAAAGTATATACCGCTCATTTACTCAAAGAGTGACACATTTAAAAAAATCAAGTTTCGAGAAAAACGCGTTTTAAGTTGCCGATTGAAATTTGACTTCCCAACATAAAAATGTTATTACACAAAAATTAAATAACAACTTGGAAATTGCTAACTCCAAAAACCCATTTTTTGAGTTATGCCACTCTTTAAGTAAAATTCTAAGTCGAAATAGTCCATCCGTCTGTAATTTGGTAAAGAAATTTATATTACTCCTTTGATGTTTGGTATTGAAAATAGGCTGTATCGGTCGACGTTTTGATAAGACCCTAAAGAACGATACCTCACGATTTTCGGTATTTTAAAGGATTTAGCCTTAATATCCCACCGAAATAGCTGAAATTTGGTATTAAATCTTCGTTGAGGGTATACAACTTTCCAACTGAAATTTGTCAGTATAGGTCCACTTCTTCATATAACTCCCATAGAACGGCAGCTTCCGATTTTCGGTACATAGAACGGCACGTTCCGATTTTCGGTATTTTGAAGGCTGCGGCCTGAATATCCAATCGAAATGAGTGAAATTCGATATTTAGTCTTCTTATAGCCCCAATGGAATGGTACCTCCTGATTTTAGGTATTTTGAAGGTTTTAGCCTCAATATCCAACCCAAACGGCTTAAATTTGGTATTTGGTCTTAGTTAAGGTTATAAAACTTTTCACCTGAAATCTGTCGCTATAAGTAGGTCTGCATCTTTATATAGCCCCAATAGAACGGTACCTCCCAATTTTCGGTATTTTGAAGGTTGTGACCACAATATCCCTCCGAAATGGCTGAAATTTGCTATTAAGTCTTCGTGGATGGTTTAAAACATTCCCCCTGAAATTTGTCAGTATAGGTCCACGTCTTCATATAGCCCCCATAGAAAGGTACCTAAAACGGTAAAACGGTACCTCCCGATTGTCGGTATTTTGAAGGTTTGAAGGTTGTGGTATTTAGTCTTCGTTGAGGGTATAACATTTTCCAACTGAAATTTGTCGTTATAGGTCCACATCTTCATATAGTCCCCATAGAACGGTACCTTCCGATATTCTGTATTTTGAAGGTTTTAGCCTCAACAGTAGAACGGTACCTCCCGATTTTCGATATTTTGAAGGCTAAAATTTGGTATTTAGTCTTCATTAGGGGTAATAAACTTTCCACTTGAAATTTTTCGGTATAGGTCCGCGCCTTAAAATAGCCCCCATAGAACGGTACCTCCCAATGTTTGGTATTGGTTGTGGCCTCAATATACCACAGAAATGGCTGTAATTCGGTATTTAATCTTCGTTGGGGGATATAAAACTTTTCACCTGAAATTTGTCGTTAAAGGTCTTTATATAGCCCCATAGAACGACACTCACGGATTTTCGATATTTTGAAGGCCAGGTACAAAACATTCTTTGCAAAAAATCAGACAGCATGTAAGGTTACCACCATTGTACTGACTTCAGACACTCTGCTGACTAAAATGTTTTGTTTACTTTTTTTTTGTTGTAAATAATCACTCAATTATTCATTATCATATGCAAGAAGTTTTGCTGCATCAGATTATAACAAAATTGTTGAAAAATATCTAATAAATAATAATACGTAATAAAACTAAACGAAGTTTATTTATAATTGATAGTTTAAATTAAAAAAATTGTTTCGGGCATACTAAAAACACAAGAAAAATAATAATTTTTGAACATTTATTTGCTATATAACTATGTATGTTATTTTATATAGCAATAAATTTTCAAAATTTATTATTTTTCATGTGATTTTAGTGTAATATACTAATGTCCAGTCCAATTTTTTTACGAATTATATTGGACTTACGAATAATCAAATTTTGGCTGCAAGTATTCACAACTCTTGCAGATAAATGCATGGAAAATGTTGCCTTAATCCTCAAAATACCAAATATCAGGCGGTGCAGTTATATGGGGGGGCTATATCAAAACCTAGACCTTGTCAAAACAATATTAAAACAAACGGCTGGAACATTACATATGAGAAAGTATGGCGTTTTTATCACCAAAATAGTGAGAATATTGGTAACATTTAATAAATAGCATAATATTGCATCATTCTCTTTTTATCAAGACTTATGGTAAAATTCTTAGTGCGATTAAAACTTATGGAGAAATGGGTCCAACAAAAAAACTTTATATAAATATTATGCTATTTGTTAAGCAATTATCTGAATAGTGACAAATACAACAACCATAGAAGAAATATCAGTTGCTAGCAGTCATTGCACCCTCGACGTATGTATGTTTCATTTGAGTACTTCTAATCTGTCGTCGATGTTTTTTTTTCTGTTTGTTTGCCCACAATCTTGCCAATGCTTAGAAATATGCTTTTTGCGCGCTGTATTTATTACTATTGTTGTTTTTGTTTTGGTCGATTCTCAAGAGTTCAATGACACTTAATGCCAAAAAACTACATACATCAACAGCGCAACAAAGCTAGAAAAAAGCGCACACATTTCTCATAGGTTCCACAAGAGGTGCCGGTGCTGTCGCTACTCTCATGTGTTTGTTCTTTTTCAAATATCTGTTTGTTAGGTAGCTGTTGTTGGTTTCGCACGAAATGCTCTTGCAAAAAAATAAAATAAAAAAATCCCACAACCCACTCAAACGCAACGCAACGATCGTGAAAGACCCAAATAATAGCAGCAAGTCATAAAAATATAAGTATGAATGGTCGTCGAATGAATAGAAGATAGACGCGCCAACACGAGTATGTTTCTATGCACGAATCACACGTCACTCAATCACAAAGCTTCAACGTTTGCAAGCCAAAAAATGAAGAATTTGTTTGCAATTGTTAGAAATTTTGACAATGTATATAGGTAGACATTTTTAATGTAGGGATCCAATTACTGAATCCGCTATATCTATTAAATTAAGTCTACAGCTAATTACATGATATTACATATTACATGTTTTCAATATCATCTCGTTACATTGTCTACCTTTAGGTGTTGTTTAGGTGTTGACTTCTGCGTAAACTGAACCTTCTCTACAATGAGTTCAGATCATCGTTGCGGACAGATTTTGATCGGAAATCGTCAATAAAATTTGGAAAATCGTTAAAAATCGTCAACATGTTCCAAAAAACTAGGTTTGGTTACGGTTTAATGCAATTTAATCGCAGATAGTTATGGCAATGAGACTGACTACATAAGATAGACAACTAATAAAGAACAGTTTCCACAAGATTGTTTTGGTTGTTATTGGATAGTCGGAAATCGATAAAACCCGTCATTTAAAACTGTCTGACTCACCGCTTATATACATATAATATAGGGCAAGCCTGGCTAATATAGGACTTTTCATATATCATTAGATTGTTTGTATGTACTCTGGACATAACCCTTAATGATTTTCCATAGTCTTTTTTTGGAAAATAACTTCAAAAACTAGAAATTTCTAGTCAAATTGCCTACATAGGGACATTAATTACAATCATGCCAAACTTACGACAGGAACATTATTTTTTCTATCGGAATCAATGACAAAACTACTGAAAAATACTAGTCGATTATAGTGGTGCATCATTTTCAATGCTTATTTTAAAAATGCCTATTTTTAGTTTTCCGGTAAAATTTTAGTACAACGGCACTGTAAATGTAAATATTTTTGTATGCCACCTTAAAGACAACTTTTCAACCTACAAAATTGTTTTTTGAAATGTTAAAAAATCTCAACTAGTTTCCAAGTTATCAACGTTTACATTTTTTATTTCAGGTTGCATCATTTTCAGTGACAGTCACTGTATATACCAGAATATAGCCAATCTGGCTGGAAACTTTTAAGAACATTAAAAAATCGTATAAAATCAATTTTGCAAAATTGTTTTCCTTAAAGTATTTAGTAAAAATTTGGTCAAAATATATACATAACAAATTACAGTATTTTAAGAATAGTGTTCATAAAGTCTTGCTAAGGTTCAAATTTCTGCATTCCAAGAACGCCTTTCATAAAGAAAAAAATACTGGTTTCTTCTGAGAGATTAAAAACACAATTTTGGCGAGTATATTTGTTTTTATTGTATGAAGTGGTTGACATAATTTCGGAACGAAATGTCGGAGCGACATCGGATCGATTTCGGTCCGATTTCGTAACGAAATCTGAAGAAAATCCTTGGGAAATTCAGAAAGGAAATTTCTTTTCGACATTCGGACAAATCGACAATCGGTACAAAATCAGAACTATTTCCTCTCCGAAAAATCGTTTAGAAATCGGAACGAAATCTGAACGACTTTGCTTCAGAAATTGTTCAGACGTGTCGGACATCAGACATTTGGTTTGTTGGGCAATTATTATTATTTATTTTGTATTGTTGCAATTTACCGTTTCTTCTAATGATTTTCACTGTAGTTGTTATCGTCTTATGAGCATAGCAGAACAATACGAACCATATGTACATAGTACATGTAGAGTCTATCAGCACTAGTTTGAGATATTAGATGTTGCCTTTATATTAAAGAAATTAAAAAAATGTATGTGCGAGCTATATCGTACAGCCAATCACTTTGTTTTTTTCAACACCACACGCACTGAAGTTATTTGGTTGTCAGTTAACTAACAACAATTTTTGCGACAGTGCACTAGTAGTTGTTCTGTGTGTTGTCCCAGCAAACCAATCGTACCGACATCGTTACGAAATCGGAACAAAATTCGGACGCTACGTCCGATATCTGATCCGAAATCGTAACGATATCTTAACGAAAGTTGTATGAAGTGGTTGACATAATTTCGGAACGAAATGTCGGAGCGAAATCGGATCGATTCCGGTCAGAAATCGGAACGAAATTGGAAGAAAATCCTTGGGAAATTCGGAATGCGAATTTTTTCCTCCGAATTTTCGTACAGATTTCTGAACGATTTTGTAATAATTTCGTATGATTATCGAAGGAAAAAAATTTTCTCTTATGCCTCTTTTTTATTGATGAATTTTCTTTGTTATATGTTTTTTATTGGAAGATTATAATTTCAAAGGTATCTAATGATTTTCACTGTTATTATATTGTAGTTATAGTAGATCAGTGTAAACTTTGTGTACGAATATGTTGAGTCTATCAGCACTAGCTTGAATTATTATATATTGCATTTGTATTAAAACAAGTGAGCAAAGGCTATAGTCGGGATGGGGCCGACCATGTGATACACTACACCACTACCCCTGTGCATAAGCTTTTCACTGGTAAACATTTCTTTTAGGGAATATAATCCGACTACCACCAAAAATTCCAACTTGTAGCGTGATTACAAAAAATGGAATTTTGCAATATCTCGGTTTGCTCACTTACGCCAACATACTTGGCATCAATATAAACGAGATCTTTTCTTCTTCCATTGACGGGTATTCCTTTGGAATACTCCAACTAGAAGCGGAGATATTCGCATAAGAAAAAAAAGTTGACTTTCCTCCACATAAGCTTTTCGCTTATTCCGACTCCTGAATAGTATCCGCCCATCACCAAACTAAATTGGCTTCTTCCTCTGTGGACCCGCCGATCAAAATTGCGACTCGTATCGTGATTACAAAAAAATCGGAAAATGGGATGCATTATCGACTATTGCGATATATCCGTCATTTGGTTACCTACGCCGACCTAGTTTGCATCATTGTAAAGACGGGATCTTCTACTTTCATAGCCAGGCTTTGCTTTTGGAAAGTTTACAACTTAAGCTGTGATATTTGTCAATATAATTAAAATCGCAAAAATGAAAATTGGTGTTTTATTTGCTACTATTGTGATATCTTCGTTGTTTGATCACCTACGAGCACCTACTTTACATCATTAGAAAGGTGATATTTTCTACTTTAATTGTCAGATTTTGCTTTTGGTATACCCCATATAGAAGCTGAGATATTCGCTTTGAAAAAAAACGTTGTCTTTTAATCCACCTAAGTTTTTTGCCCTTTCCGACCCCTAAATATTATCCGACCATCACCAAAATCAATAGGCTTCTTCCCCTCCGGGTCTCCCATCAACATGCAAAATTTCGTGACGATCCGATCAAGATCAAAAATCGACTCAGCTCGTCGAGACATTCATTTTGGTATATATAAGTATGAGTCTACGACCATTATTTCGATGCGTTACAAACTTTTTGGGCAAAACCAACTTATAATACCCTCCCCACATAGTGGTGTAGGGTATAAATATTTCAAAACTGTATATGCGAATTTTATAACCAACCATTTTGTTTTTCGACAACAAACTAAAATGTTGCTTGTTAGATATATACAAAAGGTGGTTGTTGTGCGAAGGGAAATTTGTTTCCGACATATCGATCCGAATTCGTAACGAAATCGGAAGAAAAACATTAGCATATTCGAAGGGAAATTTACATCCGACAGTTTCTCCGAAATCGAGACGAAATCTGATCGAATTCCCCTTTCGAAAAATCGTGTAGAAATCGAAACGAAATCTGATCGATTTTGCTTCCGAAATTGTTCCGATATGTCGGACATCCGACATTTGGTTTGCTGGGGTGGTTTGCTTATAAAGTCTCAATGTGATAGTGAGACGTTTGTTTGGTTTCTTCCCAGCAAACCAAATGTCGGATGTCCGACAAGTCTGAACAATTTCGGAAGCAACGTCGTTAAGATTTCGTTCCGATTTCTAAACGATTTTTCGGAGCGGAAATAGTTCAAATTTTGTACTGATTTCGTTCCGATTTCGGAACGAATGTCGGAAAGAAATTTCCTTTCCGAATTTCCCAAGGATTTTCTTCAGATTTCGTTACGAAATCGGATCTAAATCGATACGTTGCCGCTCCGACATTTCGTTCCGAAATTATGTTAACCACTTCATACAACTTTCGTTAAGATATCGTTACGATTTCGGATCAGACATCGGACGTATCGTCCGAATTTTGTTCCGATTTCGTTAAGATGTCGGTACGATTGGTTTGCTGGGTTGTTACAATGTCAATGTGATGTTGAGACGATGAGACCATTCAAAATAAAACGAGAACAAAGTTGAGAGCATTTACCAAACAAGAGAGGAAATAATGGGAAAAATAGGAAAGTGGCTTTGCATCTCATGAAAATCTTACATATTTTTGAAAAAATAGTGGCTTTCGGATGGATATAAGAAAGTGTGAGGTACCTGTACAGTATGACAGTGCGAAACGTAGAGCTATCAATCTGTTCAGCCAACACTATACCCCTCTGGTCGTTTCCGAGGACCATATGCCACAACTCATGATAAGCATTAATATTCACTAATACCAGACGGTTGTGTCTTTCACAAAAGCGGGCTAATGTTAATGTATTGAACAGACCTATCTCGCTTGAACCTGTCTTTTATGTCTTTTATTAAAAAAAGTTTTCGGGAGATGTTCGTGGGAAGTAGTTTTTATACTTTCGGCTAAAATTTCGGCTCTTCGAAATTTAGACACACAGATGGTTCTGGCTAAATCATATTAGCAGTCCTTCAAGAAAATAACTTTTTAATCCGACGAAATGTCATTTCTTTCTTAAAAAAATTTTCCCATTCTACTTTCTTCGAGAATTACTTTATAACAAGCTTGTCAGACAAAATTAAATATGTCAAGGTATAATTTATGGAGGACATTACATTTTTCATAGTATTATAACCACACTAATGTTTTTGTTGGCATCAAAAACACTTTCAATTTTTGGAATCTACCAAATATTTGGCAGAGTGTTATTATACTATTTCTTTTGTTTTGTGGTGGGTAGATCATCTGTTCTAAAATAACAACTATGACGAAAAAGTTTATAAATAAAAATTCTTTTTTTGTTGCTTTTATTTTTGCTGATTTGTTTTGATCGTGTTCCTATCTTCAAGAAATTTGCAAAAAAAAAAAACAAGAAAAAGAGAAGAAAACATAAAATAGGCCTATCATAATTAAGATTAGCTAACTGAAATGGGTCATTAAAAAATAGATAGCGAAAACGTTTTTGAATAAAGAATAGGATTATTAATACATTTAGTGGCAATATCCAAAATTTAAAACAAATTTTATAGTTAACGACAAAAAGTGGAAACGAAAAAACGTGAAAAGTAAAAATGGGAATTTGTCCATTTGATATAATCCATCAATAAGGATATGGCTTAAAAATACTAATGTCAAATACAATTAAAACTTTTGTGGCAAATATGCCAAAAAATATTATGGAGCAATCATACAGTACAGGAAGACCTAAGCGGTAAATATAAGATCTGCGATGATCTGAGTTTTGTGTCCATTCCGCGAAATCTCGTTTATTTAAAATCTTAACTTGAGACAATTAGTATTTAATGCATATTGCATTATATATTGAAATCCATTCGGTTAAGCATAAGAAATGCTTATAGTAGAATTTAAATACCAAACAAATACATCAAAACATTGCATGTGCCGAAAAATATTAAAGAATTCGTGGAAATATTTTTCTACTTCTGCTTGTCTTACTATCGGTATCTTCTTCGATTGGCAGAACTGCAAGTTCTGTTAGATAAGAGCTCCCTACCATTTGAGAGAAGGTAGGTTTAGTTTGCTATTTCTTCTGTAATATTTAAATTATAGACCAATTCTAACGGAGCAAACGATTTAAAATATATTAAAGCAGACCGTAGCAAAATCTTTTCCATGGTCACGGAGGAAGCAATTTCTAGCAACTAGTCCAAGAGTTAAGTAAAAGGAGGAAATTAAAGAGGAGAAATATCTTGTCAGCAAGATAAAGAGAAACAAGTAACAACTAAGAACTGCGTTAAGTTCGGCCGAGCCGCACTTGTTATACCTCCACCACGAGTTGTATTGAAGTAAAATGGAACAATTAGTGTCCTATCGCGTATGAGGAAGACTAAATACCAAATTTAAATTTCAGCAATTTCGGTTAAACAATGTGGCTAACCTTCAAAATACCGAAATTAGAGAGGTACCGTTCTGTGGTCTATATCAAAACGTCGATCTATACCTACAAATTTCTGGCGGAAAGTTTTTAGATTCAAAGAAGACTAAATACCAAATTTGCGATATTTCGGTAAGATAAAGTGGCGTCACAACAACACCTAAAGGTGACGCTCTGTATTATAGCTGCCATGACGTAAAGCATGAGTTTGGTACGGATTTGTAATTAGTCGGAGACTAAAACATCTGGTATCCCTTCACTCCAGTGAATGAAAGACTTGCTGCAATTCGAATAAAAGCTAAATTCTTCAACATCAGCTTTATTTGCGCTCATGCTCCCACTGAAGAAAAGGACGAACAGACCAAAGATATATTATACGAGCGCTTAGAAGAAACATATGACCGTTGCCCTGCCCATGACATTAAAATCATTCTAGGCGATTTTAATGCCAAAATTGGAAAGGAGAATATCTTTGGCCCAACAGTCGGGAAATTCAGCCTCCACAGTGAAACATCTGACAATGGTATGAGGCTGATAGACTTTGCAGCTGCAAAAAACATGGTAGTTAGCAGTACCAGATTTAAGCATCTCGATATTCATAAGGGCACCTGGCTGTCGCCAGATCAAAGAACAAGAAATCAAATTGATCATGTTGTGATAGATGGAAGACATTCATCGAGCGTGTTGGATGTACGATCGTTCCGAGGCGCAAACATTGATTCGGACCACTACCTTGTTGCAGCAAAGGTACGCACCCGCTTAAACGTAGCAAACAAAGTACGAACAGGCACAACACGAAAGTTAGACATCGGTAAGCTGCAATCACAACAGATAGCCACAGCATATTTCACTCAACTAGCCCAATTGCTTAATCAAAGCACTCCTCATCCCGATAACATATCAGCGCAATGGCAAAACATTGCCCACTCCATGCAAACAGCCGCAAAATCCATACTTGGATACCAGAGGCCTCCACCAAGGAATCCATGGTATGATCAGGAGTGTCGTGCTGCCACCGAAGAGAAAAATGCGGCATATAGGGCTACTTTACAATCCGTAGCAACGCGTAGCGCACGAGAGAGATACAGGGAGAAATGGAGAGAGGAGAAACGTCTTTTCCGCAGGAAAAAGAGAGAGATGGAAAAGCGGGAGTGTGAAAAAATCTAGATGTACAGGAGCCAGAATGAAGTCCGAAAATTCTACCAAAGAGTCAAGCATCAAACTGATGGCTTTGGTACAGGCACATCCTCCTGTAGAGACCAGCAAGGTAATTTGGTAACTGATACAGATAGTGTACTCAGGATATGGAAAGAACATTTTTCAAAACTGTTGGTATCCAATAGCAGCGAAAACGACGAAGAAACCACAGTCCCAATCCCAGAAGATGGTATTGAATGTATACCGCCCAGCCTAGATGAGGTAAGGACAGCAATAAATCGGCTGAAGAATAATAAGGCAGCAGGGGCCGATGGCTTACCAGCCGAGCTGTTCAAAACCGTAGGCGACACGCTGATAAGGTGTATTCATCAGCTAGTTAGCACCATCTCGCAGGAAGAACGAGTACCCGACGATTGGAACCTAAGTATCCTGTGCCCCGTTCACAAGGGGCATAACTATAGGGGCATAAGTCTACTCCCTATTGCCTACAAGACCGTGTCAGGGATATTGTGCGAACGACTAAAGCCTATGGTCAACGAGATAATTGGACCAATGCGGCTTTAGACCTGGCAAGTCCACCATTGACCAGATATTTACCCTGTGGCAAATCCTGGAGAAGACCCAAGAGATGCAGATCGACACCTACCACCTTTTTGTCGATTATAAAGCAGCCTTCGACAGCCCGCTGCGTTCAAAGGTATTCCAAGCCATGTCTGAATTTGGTATCCCCGCAAAGCTCATCCGGCTTTGCAGAATGACTTTAACTGACACGAGGTCCTCAGTTAAAATAGGAAAGAACCTCTCCGAAGAGTTTGGTACCAAAAGAGGTTTCAGACAAGGAGACAGCCTTTCGTGTGATCTATTTAACATCCTGCTGGAAAAGGTTATACGAGAGGCAAACGTCAAAAGAAGTGGCACAATCTACACCAATAGTCACATGTTACTTGCTTATGCTGATGATATAGACATCATAGGCCGATCAGTAAAAGAAGTAACTGATACCTTTATGAACGTCGAAGGAGAATCTGCTAAAGTGGGTCTGGCGGTAAACGGTGAGAAGACCAAGTTGATGGTGTCGACGCGCAATGCGTACATTGAGCTCGGACCGACTGTGGAAGTTGGTTCCTATAATATTGAGGTAGTAAAAGACTTCGTCTACCTCGGCACCTCCGTAAACACAACAAACGACATCAGTTGTGAAATAAAAAGAAGAATTATATTGGCCAACAGATGCTACTTTGGTTTAAGTAAGCAGTTTAAACAAAAATAACGCTCTACAAAACACTGATACTACCCGTGCTGATGTATGGCTCCGAAGCCTGGGTACTTGCGCAAGCAGACATGGCAGAGCTTGGTGTGTTTGAGAGAAAAATTCTTCGAAAGATCTACGGACCAATCTGCGTTGCCGGTGAATATCGACGTCGCATGAACCACGAGCTGTATCTGCTATACAACGACATCAATATTGTTAAACGTATGGAGATGCAGCGATTGCGTTGGCTAGGCCATATCATAAGAATGAGGTATAGGAAAGGTTATAGGAAAACGTGGACCTAACTGATAACTCTATTCTGGAATATTTTATAACCTCATGGAAGAATATATAACAAATTTCAGTCTTTCGGTGGGACATTGACGTCACAACCTTTAGAATTACGAAAATCGGAAGGTACTGTTCAATAGGGGCTATATCGAAACGTAAGCCTATGCCGACGGATTTAAGTGGGAAAGGTTTTTACCTCCATCGTAGACTAAATATAAAATAAACCACAACCTTCAAAATACCGAAAGTTGGGAGGTACCGTTCTATGGGGGCTATATGAAGGTGTGGACCAAATTTCAGCCATTTCGGTGGGTTATTGTAACCACAACCTACAAAATACCGAAAATCGGCGGTTACTGTTCTATGGGCGCTATATGAAGGCGTGGACCTATACCGACAAATTTCTGTGGGAAAGTTCTATACCATCTACGAAGACTAAGTACCCAAAAAACCTTCGAAATACGGAAAATCGGGTAGTATCGGTACCGTTCTATGGGGGCTATATGAAAACGTGGACCGATATAGCCCATTTGCAATACCAAACATCCTAGGAATAGGAACTTATGTACCAAATTACAAAGCTCTTTCTTAAAAACTGCGAGCTGTATCTTGATTTCAACAGACGGACGGACTGACGGACATGGTTATATCGATTTAGAATTTTACCCTGATCAAGAATATACATAGGGTCTCTGATAAATATTTCGATGGTTTTAAGAGTTGGGCGAGCTGGGCCCACCTACACTTTCTTTGTCATTTCGTATATCTCAGAAACCTGTTCATGGGAAACGATAGCAAATGAGAAAAAACTAAATTGGGTGTCGCCAACATCCATTGCCTAGGGTATATTGTATCCTATCTTGTGGAATTCAATACCGCCTAAAATCGTGGTTCACTTGCCTAACAAAATTTACGTTTTTTTTTAATTTATCTTCGATGGTGTTTCCCATTCTGTTTTGCGTTGTGTATATCGTTATGACCATTCTTCGTGTTGTTGTAATTCATCTTCTTGCTGTTCTCGCTGTTATGTTCTTTGGTTAGTTGCTGCTGTTTTTGTTGTAGTTCTAGATGATATTGCTGTTTTGTATTTTGTTTGATTTGTTTTTATATTTCTTCCAATTTCACCTTGAAAAGTTCATTCACGCCAAGACGTAATAAAAACGCATGTATGAACGTTAGAAAACAACAAGTATTTTGTCCCCTCCACTACTCCACTCCGCGCAAACTGTGTAACAGCACAAAACACAGAACTACAGTGAATAGCAGCAGCATATTAACGCACAATAACGCACACGCGCTACACATAGAATTCCACCGATTCCCTCTACCATACCCCCTCGTCAACCAGTAAATTCATCTATCCATCTATCATTGGGTCGGTTCTACCAAAAAAAAAACGAAAACAAAAAATAATGCTAGCGAACAACATCACCATCGTTCGTTGTGGCGGTTCCAGTTCTGGCTTTGCACACAGCAGCGTATTTGTCATAGAACAACAATAGCATAATTCGAAAGAAATTCATTTTGAAATGGGAACAGAGCATTGGAAGCAGCAACGACCGTAAACTTGAACACACGCAGCAGCAATGGCAGAGACATCAGCAGCAAGAATAGCATTAGCAACGACATATATTACAACAACAACAATAAATACCTAAGAAATTATACAATGACGGACCCTACTATTTGAACATACACACAAACAACCATAGGGACGGACAAGTTGACAAATCGTTTATAGAGCATAAAGCAACAAAATAAATTCGTGGGACCTGCAGATAGATATTTCTCAGATTTTCTTCTCGCCAAACTTTTGACTGATCAAAACAGAAGAAAAAAACAAATAACGAAACAAACAACAACATTAGTGGTATTAAACAACAGAAACGGCTATACCTAGTCTAAAATTAAGAATAAGTTGTATTTAAGTTGAACGTTTCTAGTTCAGCCAAATTTGCTGCAACTTAGGGTTTGTATGATCACCTTGTTCAGTAAAAGATTGGTTGGTTGCTGTTCCGTTCAGTGTAGCTAAAAACATCAAAATACTTGAAATCGGGCGGTGCCGTTATATGGGGCTACAACAAAACGTGAACCTAAGTCCACAATTTGTTGATGGAGGAAGCCCAAATTTTTGACCAAAATTATCTCCAGCCACTACATATTTAACACATTTAACACCTATCGGGCTGTTTTCTCAAGAAGTATGGGTTTGTCCTGAAAAAACGTTTACCGTCGTAAAGGATGCAGCGAATGCAAGTTGGTTCAACAAACATCAAAGTGACTCGAGAGCAGGTCTTAAAGTGAAATCATCCGAAATTCTGTGTCGGAGGTACCCGAATGAGTGGACAAATTTAGTACCTATTCAAACCTGACCTATGTGTGGATGAAATGGTGGGATGTGTAAAGTATGGACCAAGTCGGTCGCTCCCTTCAAGAGTTATCGTGCGCACAATTTTTCCGAACAGTTTTGAATATTTGTGGGGGAGGTACCTGAAGTAGTGGAACGATATGGCTTATCTTCGAAATTAAAATAAGTTTGGGCAAAATATTACGAATGCCAAATTTTGGACCGAATCTACAGATCCGTTCGATAGTTATATTGTGCTCCAAACACTACACACGGTGTCATAAGTCTGTTTTTTGCATCTCTCAGGTCATTTTCTCAGGAAGTATGAACTTGACCCTGATACAGCTTGTAACGTCGTATAGGGGACAGTAAATACAAGTTGTTACAACAAAAATTCAAAGCGATTTGAGAGCAGGTCCTAAACTGAACTTCTCCGAAATTTTGTGTGGGAGGTACCCGAAGGAGTGGACCGATTGAGTCCATATTGAAACCTCACTAAGTCTGGTAGAAATTTCACGAGGTGCAAAGTATGGACCAAATCGGTTGCTTCCACCAAGAGTTATGGTGTACACAAATTTTCCGAACATTTTCGAACTTTTGTGTGGGAGGTACCGGAAGGAGTGGATCGATGTAACCCATCTTCAAACTTAAACTAAGGTTAGACAAAATATTACAAAAGCCAAAACTTGGACAGAATCGGTTGATCCATTCGAGAGTTATCGTGCGCTCCAACCAGCCAGACCGACAGAGTGACGGACAGTGGCTAAATCAACTCCATATTGTCTGAAACGGATTTCGTCCAAACATACTTGGGGTCTAAAACCATTATTTCGATGAGGCACATTTTGCCCGTATGAAATTGTCGTTAGCATAAATGCTGAGGGTGTAAAAAAATCGACGGAGCGCTTTTTTAATAAATCGCGGTCAAAGTTCACATTTTTATGTTTTTTTTTTAGGTTTTCACGATTTTTCTGGGAAAGCGCAATCCCTGTTATAGCAGTGAAAATTCTCTGTAGGTTTTACTATTTTTGAGATATAGAAGTTCAAATTTTGACAATTTACTGACTGTATCGTCTCCTTATAAAACAAGGTCATGACTGCAATTTCCCAACTTAAACTTATCTATGAACAGTTCTTAATGGTAAAAATAGCAAAAATCTTTTGAAAATATCCAATTTTTATACTTTTTTTCTCCGACTCTGGTCCAGAGATACGCAACCGCCCAAAAAATAAGGAAACAGTCAACTAAATATGTAAATGTACCTTAGATTTCAACAAACAAGTTTTTAGATTAAATGAAGATTCTAGGAACGATTCTCCAAGCTCAAAATTCGATTATTTTAGATCATTCTCTCCTGTTCAGGTCCGTAAATAACAAACCTTTCAAATGTCCTTGAGTTTTTAACAGTTTGTTATTTCCAAACCTGAGCAGGGGGAATGTAAAAATAATTTAATTGTTCGTGAATTTCAGCCCTAAGAATCATTCCTAGAATCTTCATATGTTCTAAAAAGTTGTTTATTGAAATCTTAGGTACATTTTTGTGGTTGGCTGTATCCTTAATTTTTGGGCGGTTGCGTATCTTTGTACAAGAGTCGGAGAAAAAAGTAGAAAATTTGATATTTTCAAAAGATTTTTGCTATTTTTACCATTAAGAACCGTTCATAGACATTTCGTAGTTGGTTGTTTGCTTCAAATTTGATCGGTTTGATAGCTGTATAACAAAACCTGAAACAAAATTTTAAAAGGACTTTGACCATGGCGATTTTGACCTTGCAGATGAAGATTGATGGGTTATATGTGTTCACCATTATATTGTTCTTTAAGACAGGAACTACAACTTTGCCTCTGAGATAAATTCAAATTTCCTAACGGTATGGAAGATATAGCCCTGTCTAAATACTGACCCTTTTTACATCAAAGCCTCAAACCATTGGATGCCTATAACCGCGAATGTTGATGAGATAGGGAAAAACGGCGCGACACGTGTCTTCTCTTTTTTTGTGTTCTATCACACTGTGGAGTCAGAATATGGTTAATAAAACATGACCCGAAAAATTACACACAGTGTATCTCAAGAGCACCGTGAAGACGTAATACAATTTTTAATTATTCCGGTTGAATAATGTGGGTAAAACATTAAAAATACCGAAAATCGGTATGTACCCCCAACAAACACTAAATACCAAATTTCAGCCATTTTAGTGGGATATTGAAGCCATAACCTTCAAAATACCGAAATTCGGGAGGTACAGTTCTATGGGGGCTATGTGAAGGCGTGAACCTATACCGAACATTTTTAGGTGGAAAGTTTTATACCCCCATGTTAGCCTAAATACCAAATTTCAGACATTTCTGTGGGATATTGGGGACACAACTTTCAAAATACCGAAAATCTGGAGGTACACTTCTATAGGGGCTGTATGAGGGCGTGGACCTATACCGACAATATGCAGGTAGGGAGTTTTATACCCCCAACGAAGTCTATGTAGCAAATTTCAGACTTTTCGGTGTAATAATGAGGCTAAACCCTTCAAAATAACGAAAATCGGGAGGTACAGTTCTATGGGGGCTATATCAAAACGTGGAACAATATAGGCCGTTTTCAATACCAAACATAAAGTTCTATCTTTACCAAATTATAAAGTTCTATCTTTAAAATTGCTAGCCGTATATTGATTTCAAGTCTAAAATTGTAAAAATACCAGATATCGGGCGGTACCCTGATATGAAGCTATTCCAAAACGTGGGGCTAAGTCCACAATTTTTGGTGGAAAAATTTGAAGTTCGACCACTTTGAACCCTAAATGCTGAATAATAGCTAATTCGATCAGAAGATGTAGCTAAAAACTCGAAAATCTTTGAAATCGGGCGGTACCGTTATATGGGGGCTACTAAAAAACGTGGACCTAAGTCTAAAATTTTTGGTGGAGAAGTTTTTTGACCAGTTTAACATTTTAATGCCAAATTATAGTCAATTCGGTTGGAAAATGTAGCTAAAAAACACGAAAATACCTTAAATCGGGCGGTACCGTTATGTGGGGGCTATTCCAAAACCAGGACCTATGTCCACAGTTTTTGGTGCAGCATGTTTGTATATGGCATATATGAATATATCGACTCAGAATTGTTTCCTGATAAGATAAGATATAACTATGTTAAACCACAAAAAGGTATCTCCTATTCAGTTCTTGATTTGGAGACCATTAGAAGAGATAAGATGATCTGCCAATAGATGTACATACATACATATATTGCCGGATGTACTGTTTTATATGTGTATGCATACGTATGTATGTAAACATGTGATTGCTATTTCTAATTTCAATTGATTAAGGTTATTGCACTTTGAAACACTTCTTCATATACATGCGTATGTATACAAATGATGAATCTTACTCATACACTTGTTTGGAATAATTGATAGAATAACATCATCAGAAGAGACTGAATAAAGACGTAAACAATCGTCATACATTTAGAAATGTTCGCAAATGACTACAGACAACAAAACAATTTCACACACAATAAATATGTTGCTAGATTTCTACATTCCCTGCCAGCATTTGGAAGTGAGTTTCTCACTCCCTCGCCTAAGACGTCACTACGGAGAGACGCCAAGGAAGATCGTTAGTGCATTACACAAACAATTTCTATAGCATTATTACGATTACCTTTTATCGCGTATGCCGACACTTCGGAGTGACTTCGAAGGCGACTATTTATTTAATTTAACAATTCAACACATTGAACAAATACGGGAAATTTTTCTACCTGATGATTATATGACACTGTGGAGCAGTGGTAAGCATATTCGCTTTGCACTTCACATTTTTAAAATGACAAAATTAATGTTGGCGGAAATTCCTGATAATAAAGTTTTTAAACGCGTACTTAAAAAAAAATAAATTAATATAAAAATGAAAATATAAAAAATAAAAAAAAAATATTTTTTTAATTCCAAGAACTATCGCGGGAATGATCTCCAAGAAGTATCGCTGCAGTGACTTCCAACGGAGGTCACTTCAGGGTGACTTCCGCGACTCTCGCCCCAGCTGTTTTCATCGCCTTTGGTGGCACGCCTAAGTCACTTCCGCGATAGTTTTTGCTTGTAGGGTTACCTTCTTCGGACATACAATTAAGACGACAACGGGGGTCACTTCAGGTAGACCGAAAATCCAGATGTACGGCTATATAGGAACCCGCGGACCTATACTGATAATTCTTTTCTGGAATAACATGGAAGACTAAATAACAAAATTCAGTCTTTCGTTGGGATATTGTCATCACAACCTTCAGAATTACGAAAATCGGTTGGTACCGTTCTAGGGGGACTATATCGAAACGTGGAACTATACCGACGAATTTCAGTAAGAAAGACTTTTACCTCCAACAAAGATTAAATACCAAATTTCAGCCCATGGGGGCTATATGAAGGCGTGGATTACACCGACAAATTTCTGGGAGAAAGTGTTATAACCCTAACGAAGACTAAGTACCAAATTTCTGCCGTTTCGGTGTGATAATGAGGCTATAACCTTCAAATTACCGAAAATCGGGTTGTACCGTTCTATGGGGGCTATAGGAAGGCGTGAACATATACCGACAAATATCATATGGAACTTTTAATACCCCAAATGAAGACTTAATACCAAATTTCAGCCATTTCGCTGGAATTTTAAGGCGACAACCTTCAAAATACCGGAATTAGGGAGGTACCGTTCTATTTTAAGGAGTGGACCTGTACCGACAAGTTTAGAGGGGAAAGTTTTATACCCCAAAACGAAGACCAAATACCAAGTTTCAGCCATTTCGGTGGATTATTGTGGCCACAACCTTCAAAATACCAAAAATCGGCAGGTACCGTTCAATGGGGGCTATATGAAGGCGTGGACCTAAACCGACAAATTTCTGGGAGAAAGTTTTATACCCCCAACGAAGACTAAGTACCAAATTTCAACCATTTTGGTGCGATAACGAGGCTAAAACCTTCAAAATACCGAAAAGCGGGTTGTACCGTTCTATGGGGGCTATATCAAAACGTGGACCGATATAGCCCATTTGCAATACCAAACATCCTAGGAGTAATAAAAACTTCTATACCAAACTACAAAACTTTATCTTAAAAATTGCGAGCTGTATCTTGATTTCAACAGACGGATAGACGGACATGGCTATATCGCCTTAGAATTTTACCCTGATCAAGAATATATATACTTTATGGGGTCTCCGATGAATATTTCGATGTATTGCAAATGACAAATGTAATTATACCCTCCATGGTGGAGAGGAGGAACTCATTCAAACAAAACTAATCAAAATTGTTATACCTCCACCATAGGATGGGGGTATATTAAGTTTGTCACTACGTTTGTAACTACTCGAAATAATCATTGTAGACCCCACATAGTATATATATTCTTGATCAGCGTGCAATTCTACATCGATATAGCCATGTCCGTCCGTCTGTCCGTCTGTGGAAATCACTCTAGCGTCCGAACGGATTGACGTAGGTTGATGAAATTTTGGAAAATATGTTATATTTACGTAGGACTTTTGGTATTGAAAGCGGGCTATGTAGGTCCACGCTTTCGTATAGCCCCCATACAAAATGACGCGTGACGCGTCGTCGTTTTAAGGAATTTTTAAGATACTTGGCCCATTTTACCACCCAATTGGTTGTAATTTGGTACTTTGTGTCTCCAGAGGCCTAAAAATATTCCTACCAAAGTTGGGTTATATAGGTCCACGTTTTGGTATAGCCCCCATATAAAGTACGCGTCATTTTAATATATTTTGAATGTATTAGACCCATTTGACCACAGAATTGGTTGTAATTTGGTATTTTGTGTCTTCAGAGGCCAGAAAACATTCCCACCAAAGTTGGTTTATATAGGTCCACGTTTTGGTATAGGCCCCACATAAGGCCCCTTATAAAGTACGCGTCATTTTAATATATTTTGAATGTATTAGACCCATTTGACCAAAGAATCGGTTGTAACTTTGTATTTTGTGTTTCCAGAGGCTAAGAAACATTTCTACCATAAAACGTTTATATAGGTCCACGTGTTGATATAGCCCCCATAATACAATATCTCCCGATTTTCGATATTTTAAACATTTTAGCCTTATTATCACACCGAGATGGCTGAAATTTGGTATTTAGTCTTCTTTAGGCGTATAAAACTTTCCCCCATAAATTTGTAGCTATAGGTCCACGCCATCATATAGCCCCCATAGAACGGTACCTTCCGAATTTCGGTATTTTGAAGGTTGTGACCACATTAATCCACCGAAATGGCTGAAATTTGTGGTGGAGGGTATAAAAAGTTCGGCCCGACCGAACTTAACGCTTTTCTTACTTGTTTTTTTTTTCACCACGGCATCGAATACCGAGAGAAGAGAATAAAATTGTCGAAGAAAAGAGAATAGTATTGTCCAGCAGACACAAAATTTTTGTTGGATATGACAACAACTATTATTGGATATGACAAAAACAATTGTTGTAATTAACAAAAACGATTGTTGAACTCACAATACTACATGCGGAATCAAACAATATCTTTACAATACATATTTTGCTCTTCGAATATTGTTGGATCAATCATATTTTTTTCTCTGACTGTACCCATTAGTCAATCATTCCATTGGTTTAAATTGTGCGCCGATTTGGTAGTATTATATTTGTTTGATCAGTTCGAGAGCGTTATCGTGCGCTCCAGCCTCCGCACATGATACCATATGGTTTTTCACATCTTTCGGGCTATCCTTTCCGAAAGTATGGACTCGCACCTGTAAAAAATTTACCGTCGTAATGGGGGCGACGTAGCAGCAAGACGGGCATTGCTAAACGGATTTTGCCCAAACATACTTGGGGTCAAAAACCGTTATTTCGATGAGACATATTTTGCACGTATGAAAGTATATACCCTCGTTAGTCTAAACACTGATGATTTTCCTCGGATTCAGAGCCGCGTATAAGATACAAACCAAATGTAATTATTTATTACGAAAAAAAAAAGAAATAATGTACGCTTCTGAAAATGGGAAACAAACATTTTTTTATTAATATTTTGTATTTCTTAACATTGGAAGCCTAGGGTATATGATTGCTATTAATTAGAAAGCCTATAATATCAGTCATACGCACTGAGGTTCTAATGTTAAGTAATACAAAGTATTAAATAAAAGACACAACATCACAAATATCCTGATTCGTCTTTCAAAACTTCTAGCTGTTCGCAAAACCGACTGATTTTTTTTTTTTTTTGCTTTTGGAGTGAAGGGACTTTTGTTTCATCCCAAGTTGCTACTGTTCTTTTGTGACACACATATTTGCGAACTATATTTAACGTGTGTTACAGATAGTTCCCCGTAAATGCACTATAGATTTAGCATTACAAGCAGATTTGTAAACCACGTGGCATTTTACCTTAGGAGTGGTTACTTTGCGCACACTTTGTACTTAAGAGATAGTTATCATGCGAACATTTGCCGGAAATTTACAGAACCATTTCAAAATAAACTGAATTGAGCGCCAATCAAAAACAGAGGAAGCAGAAACCACAAAAATCGTTTAATTTTGTTTACAGCACAGTAGGGAGGGGGCTGAAGAGAATGTAAAGAACTGAAAAAGCACAACTAAAAAAATAATAACAATAAATACAGAATTTATAAACAACCAGCTTACCAACCAACGCATAACATCATTAATATGTATAATGAGCGCGAAAAAACAGTGAATTCAAAATCGAAAGCTAACAAAAATACAACAGAACATCAACGTTAAGCGAGAATAACATCAAAGCTTCTTGATGGCTGCTGCTGTTGCGACAGTATTTGGCATAGAAATGCCAACGACACATGAGAACTTCGTCGACAGCTTACAACTACAAAGTTGCTTCTCTGCGTCCACAGCAAACGACAGATAACAGAGTGCAAAACTTGTGCGTTTTCCCAAATTCTTACCATGGCGATGACGGACGGCGTCATTGGTATCGATGATGGCGACAGCAATGGCGATGATGCAATATTTTCGTCCATACATACATATACAACTTAATTATGTATGTACCCAGCAAACCAATCGAACCGACATCGTAACGAAATCGGTACGAAATTCGGACGCTACGTTCGATGTCGGATTCGAAATCGTTACGATATCTTAACAAAAGTTGTATGTGGTTGACATAATTTCGGAACGAAATGTCGGAGCGAAATCGGATCGATCTCGGTCAGAATTCGGAACGAAATCGGAAGAAAATCCTTGGGAAATTCGGAAGGTGAATTTTTTCCTCGGAATTTTCGTAAAGATTTCTGAACGATTTCGGAATAATGTCGTATAAATATGGAAGGAAATAATTTTTCTCTGACACCTTGTGTATCAATTTTCTTTTGTTATCTTTTTTATTGGAAGATTGTTATTTCAAACGTTTCTAATGATTTGCTATCATTTTGTAGTTATAGTAGAACAATGTAAACTTTGTTTACGAATATGTTGAGTCTGGCTGACTTCCGTATCGTCATTTGCTTTGTGTTGTTTAAACTTCGTCAAAATATTTCAATTCTTATTTTTTGACGTTTGGAAAACAGTTGTTAGTACTACGGCGTTAGTACCGGTCCACATTAGAGTAATTTCATTGATAACATTTCATGAAATTAGGAGTTCTTAGATCGAGTTCCTCACTGTAGCAATTTCATGATATTACTGTAGTATGGAACTCGATCTAGGGACGCATAATTTCATGATTTTTTTCCAATGAAATCGGAGGTTGTGCGAAGGGAAATTCGTTTCCGACATTTAACTCCGAATTCATACCGAAATCGGAAGAAAAACAATGGTATATTCAAAGGTAAATTTACTTCCAACATTCTTTCCAAAATCGGAACGAATTCGTCTACGAAAGATCGTATAGAAATCGGAACGAAATCTAAACGATGTTGCTTTGTAAATTGTTCAGATGTGTCGGACTTCCGACATTAGGTTTGCTGGGTCCATATGTATAAATTAGACTCACAGTGAACTTTTATAGGATTTATGCATGAAGAAAATTGGGCGCCAAATCAAGTAACAACTCAATTATATCATACACAAATTTAAATTCAAATCTGGAACATCGCATTATTTCAGTTTTTATACCCTCCACCATAGTACCACCGCAACCCTATAAACTATTTACTCTTGATCAGTAGTGCGATTCTCTAACACATTTTTTGAGTTACCGACAAAAATCGGTAAAATTAAAACGCAAAATTATGAATGAGAAGTTCAAGTAAAAGTTGACAACACTCTTACTATCGGTGAAACTTTACGACTGTTTTTTATTCGTCGCTAACTTATCGAAAAACGTCAGTAATTACCGAAATTATAAGTATTTTAACTTTACCGACAAATGGGTAACTCAGAAAATGGGTTAGAGAATCGCACTACAGGTTTAAATTTGAGTCGATGTATGCATGTCCGTTCAATTGAGGTAGGATGCTAAAATTCAGGTTTCCCAATACTTAGAATATTTTTCTACCACCATAGGTCCACCTTTTGGAATAACCCCCTTATAACAGGGTTGCAGGAGGTCAGGTATTTTAAAGTTTTTATAGACATTTTCGGTTATATTTGGCATTTATGATTTCCAGTGCCTAAGAACATTAACCACCAAAATGTTGAACATAGACAATAGGTAAAAACTCTTCTGCACCAAAACTTGTGGACATACATGGGTCCACGTTAGGGAAAACGACGTTTTCGGCCCAAACTGTATGTAATTTTGCAATTATGGTTCGAACAGGCCAACTGGAGATTAAAACTTCAAAATACCTGAATTTGGCAGGAACCGTTATATAAGGGCTATATCCTAGGTCCGAAAATTTAGATAAATACTTTAAAATACCTGAAATCGGATGGTACCTTTATATTGGACCCTACTAGATGTGGACGTATGTATGTAGGTCCATTTTGACCTGAATATCTTGAGTTTGTCAATTAGAATTGCCCGGGTCACCATATATTATGGACATTGATACTATCGGAACATAAAGAAAAGTAATTATTTTAGTTTAGTTCGGCATATTTCACGGTGGAGAGTATAAAGAGTTATTTTATCATGCAAAGCCTTTCCATCGAAAATTGGAAATGTTCCCATAAAACGTCAATACCCGAGTTCATGTTTTTTAAGGTTTTTTTCTGACTGAATTATGTATAATTTAACATTAAGGGTTCCTAGGAAAACTCTTCCATACTAAAGTTGAAGTAGCCCCCATATTACGGTATTTTGAAGTTATTATCAATGTTAATGTACATAGGTATCTATAAACGGAGGGAAAAAAGGAGTCTCTACATATATCCAAACATATATTTGTTTGCAACCAGTCCCAAACATAACATATGTTTGGGTCCTGCAAACAAATATATGTTTGGGTGCAAACAAATATTTGTTTGGGTGCAATGGGGATTAATGTTATTACCAATATTAAATTTCTTCCTTGTCCAAAAAAAAATATTTCCATTCACCTTTTTTATTCAATTATAAAATTTTCAACTATAAAATGTATTGTGCATTTAATTTAATAAAAACAAAATTTCTTTAAGAAAACACAAACACTGATTTATTCACTCACTTTACCGTCTTTATTCAACGACTGCCTTGGGGAAACTGCAGAAAAATGTCTTTCTCGCAAAAATAACAAAAAAATCATACCATTTTTTTTTCTTTTCCTCTTCGCTTGTGGATGAATAAATCGCAACAACAACAACAACAAACAACGGAACACACGTGTTTGGCCACCAAAGCAAAAACAAACTTTTTCGCCCTCCCGTCGTCGCTCCTACATCTTCTATTGCACCATACACACAGCACTCTATTATACCTATTATACCCCTGTTGTTACGCTATTTGACAAAAATCCTCTCTCCACCCATAACAAATATTTTGGTACCCAAACAAATAAAATTGAGATATGTAGCAAAATGTTGCAAACATATGTATATTTGTTTGCAACCTGTACCAAACATATATTTTGTTTGCATCCAAACATATTTCTAACATATATTTTTCTGCGGTTATACCTGACCTGAATTGACTGTTGGCATTTAAGGTTCCAACTGATAGCTTACTTAGTATTTTTAGTCTTTTTTGGGGCTACAAAACTTTCCCCTAAATATTTATCAGTATAGATACACGTTTTGATGTAGCCCCCACAGTACCGTCTGATTATCAGTATATCCAAAGTTTTAGCCGCATTATCACAGGTATGGCTAAAATTCGGTATGTAGTCTTCCTTGAGGATATACAACATTTGAATATACCCCCATAGATGAAGGTTTTAGCCACATTATCTAACATAAATGGCTAAAATTTGGTTTATTCTTCGTTGTGGGTACAAAAAATTCCTTTGAGAATGGCCGATACATATCGACGTTTAATACTCTATGCAACACTGAAAATGTAAACAACTTCTAGTAAGCATTGTTTGAAAGTACATATTGAGACTACAGAAACCCTTGTAGGGTTTTGTACTGTCAGATCCAGTTCGGATTTTATGGCCTCATCTAAAAAGGGCTAAAACTACAGTTTTTTGTTGGGCCTTTATCTCAGAAACGATTAGGAATTTGGCCTTGCTGTCTTTGCCAATATTGTAGCCCTAACATAGTAGAACTTATCTTTGGGACATACCACATAAGAAACACTCCATCTTGATGTTTAAAACGATAAAATATAGAAAAATTTACATAATGGCTGAAATTCTGGTCGGTATCAGCTAAACTATTGGGAGTTGAACCAAGTACCCTTCTGCAAAAATCTTTTAAATAAAGTTCTCAACATTTCTTCAGAACATTCTGAAACTCTAAAATGCTTACTTCATGTTGTTTCAGCGGTATTTGGCACCACATATTTTACAACAAGTATTTCAAAGTATTTCATATTTATTAAATTGTCGTTGAAAAATTGGCGTAAAGAAAAGAAGAAAGAAGGCTAAATACCAAATTTCCGATATTTCATTTCGGTGGGATATTGACGTCACATCCTTCACAATTACGAAAATCCGGAGATACCGTTCTATGGGGGCTATATCGATACGTGAACCTATACCACAAGCCTGTGGCCACAAGCTTCAAAACCTGTGGCCACAAGCTTCAAAATACCGAAAATCATAAGGTACCATTCTATGGAGGCTATATGACTGCGTGAACCTATTCCGACGAATTTCATATGGAAAGTTTTATACCTCATATGAGAAATAAATACCACATTTCAGCAATTTAGGAGGAACATTGAGGCCTCAACCTTCACCTGTATTAAGGCGTGGACCTGTACGAACAAATTTCTGGGGGAAAGTTTTATACCCCCCATGAAGACTAAATACCAAATTTTAGCCGCTTCGGATGAATATTGAGGCCACAACCTTCAAAATACCGAAAAAAAAATACCGGGAGGTACCGTTCTATGGGGGCTATATGAAGGCGTGGACCTATACTGACAAATTTTGAGGGGGAAGTTGAATACCCCTAACGAAGACTAAGTACCAAATTTCAGCCATTTCAATTGATTATAGTAGTCATAACCTTCAAAATACCGAAAATCCGGAGGTACCGTTCTATGGGGGCTATATGAAAGCGTGGACCTATACCAACAAATTTAGGGGGGAAGTTGAATACCCCAAATGAAGACTAAGTACCAAATTTAAGCCCCTTCGGATGAATATTGAGGTTGTTCTATGGGCCTATATAAAGGCATGGGCCTATACCGACAAATTTATAGGGCGAAGTTAAGTACCCCCAACGAAGACTAAATACCAAATTTCAGCCATTTCGGAGGAATATTGAGGCCACAACTTTCAAAATACCGAAAATCGGGAGGTACCGTTCTATGGGTGCTATATGAAGGCGTGTACCCATACAAAACAATTCAGGGGAAAGTTTTGTAGCTTCAAAGAAGACTAAGTACCAAATTTCAGCAATTTCCGTGTGATAATGAAGCTAAAACCTTTAAAATACCGAAAATCGGGTGGTACCGTTCTATGGGGGCTATATCAAAACATTGATCGACATAGCCCATTTGCAATAACAAACATCCTAGGAGTAATAGAAACTTCTACACCGAATTACAAAGCTCTATCTTAAAAATTTCGAGCTGTATTTTTATTTCAACAGACGGACGGACAGACAGACATGGTTATATCGACTTCGAAATTTACCCTGATCAAGAATATATTTACTTTGTGACTATTTCGATGTGTTACAAACTTACTTACTTATTTAGCTGGTCCATTACAGAACATTTGTTCCATAGACCGAACTAAGAAAAGATCTCCAATTCTCTCTGCTTTTCGCTTCGCTTTCTGGAATACCGCGCCTTTTCATTTCTTCATCCACTTTTATGCTCCATCGAAGCTTAGGCCTGCCGATTATGCGTGCACCGCTATGTGGCATGACTTATGATATGGCCTAGCCAACGCACTCGTTGCATCTCGATACGTTTAACTATATTCATGTCTTTGTATAGCTGATAAAGCTCGTGGTTCATAGTATCAGCGTTTTGTATAGTGTTATTTTTGTTTGACGAGATGTGGCTTTGTTTTTAAATTGCTTACTTAAACCATAGTAGCATCTGTTGGCCAATACAATTCTTCTTCTTATTTTACAACTGATGTTGTTTGTTGTGTTTATGGCAGTGCTGCAGTAGACGAAGTCTTTAACTACCTCTGCGCGTCGACACCATCAATTTGGTCTATTCGCCGTTTACCGCCAGACCCACTTTCGCAGATTCTGCTTCGACCTTCCTAAAGGTATCAGTTACTTCATTTACTGATCGTCCCATGATGTCTATGTCATCAGCATAAGCAAGTAACATGTGGCTATTGGTGTAAATTGTGCCATTTCTTTTGACATTCGCATCTCGTATTACCTTTTCCAAAATGTTGAATAGGTCACACGAAAGGCTGTCTCCTTGTCTGAAACCCTTTTGGTACTGAACTGTTCGGAGAGGTTCTTTCCAATTTTAACTGAGGACCTAGTATCAGTTAAAGTCATCTTACAAAGACGAATGAGCTTTGCGGGGGTACAAAATTCAGACATTGCATGGAATACCTTTAATCGGAGGGGACTGTCGAATGCTGCTTTATAATCGACAAAAAGGTGATATGTGTCGATCTGCATCTCTTGGGTCTTCTCCAGGATTTGCCGCAGGGTAAATCTCTGGTCAATGGTGGACTTGCCAGGTCTAAAGCCACATTGGTATGGTCCAATTATTTCATTGACCATTGGCTTTAGTCGTTCGCACAATATCCCTGACACTATCTTATAGGCAATAGGGAGAAGACTTTAAGACTTTAATTATACTTTTCCTATACAAAAGTTCACCATATTATGGTGGAGGGTATAATAACTGTTTAGTAGATATGGTGCGAAATGTATACAAATTATAAAAATTTTCTATATCTTATAAAATTTGAGGCAATAAATGTAGTTTTTCCATCTCATTATTTCTCCAAATATTTTATTCTTGCCCTTATCTTCAAATTTGCCAAGAATTGTTTTAAAAACTCAATATTTAACCATGTTTAGATGGTGCCATAAAATCTAAGCTGGATCTAACACAACAAAACCCATGCCTACAGAGAATTGTGACTAGCCTACAATTCTAAGTCGATAAAACTATGTCCATCCGTTTGTCTGTTGAAATAATGATAGAAGTCAGAATATCTACGAGATATGAATCAAGTTTTGTGTGTTCTGAGAAGATTAGCAATAAAAATGGGTCCAAATTTTGGTTCTGCCCCAATATAATGGCACCATAGGGCGGTATATTTTAAGGTTTTTAATTTCACATTTCAGGTTCACAGTGGTCAAAAAGCTAAACGAAAAACTGTTGACATAGGTCCACATTTTGAAATAGCCCTCACATAACAACACATACCGTTTTTGCTATTTTGAGGATTTCAGCTAATTGTTGGCACAAAAATATCTGTAATTCGGCATTCAAGGTTCCAAAAGGTCATATGTCTACATTTTAGTATAACCTCTATATCACGGTACCTCACGATTTCATCTACTTTGTTGACTCTAGCGTAGGGCTGGCAAACTATTGATATCGGACTCAGAAGCAATTATGTTTCAAATAATTTGAGACAGACAACTATACTATTGATACATCCAATTTGACATTTAACTTACCCACAAAAATTGTAGACATAGGTCTACATCATAGCCGACCAAGAAGAGCGAGCGCTTAAATTGTTTATGTGTGGGTAAAATTACACTGACAGAACAGGGTGATGATTTTCATATTGAATGTGAAATGAAAAATATATTGTTGGCGCGTTCGCTTTGTATGACTTAAATTAAAAATAATATAAATAACTTCATAATTTGAAAAGTATTTTTCTTCATATGTTAATTTTTTTGAGAGAAAAAACAAATTGTATATAAAAATGATTTTTCAAGACTTTCTAAGCATACATACATACATTTTTTATTGTTGCATTGCAGACGAGGCATTCTGCGTCATTAAAAATATTAATACAAAACAAAAATCATTTTCAAATTCTTCCCTCCACATATTTG
The DNA here is from genome assembly GCF_047663935.1 of Musca autumnalis. Lineage (NCBI taxonomy): Eukaryota > Metazoa > Arthropoda > Insecta > Diptera > Muscidae > Musca > Musca autumnalis. The sequence goes on along the minus strand of NW_027411755.1, from coordinate 134,474,665 downwards.
CTGTACAATTGCAAAATCTTTTCTGTGTACCCAAAAATAAACAAATAAAGCGGCATCAACCTGCTTGCATGAAATTCAGTACAAGACTGAAGTAAAAAAAAATCAAAACATTTGCTCTCTTACTTTGCGTTCGGGTCGCGTGTGTGTGATTTGCCGAAAAACTTCGTAACCAAATCAATGCCCACGAACGGGTTTGGTCTACATTTTGGTATAATCGCCATATAAGGGTTCCTCTCGAACGAAATTGCTGCAATTTGGTTTTAGAAGGTACAACGATACCGCTCGATATGAAGTCATCTAGGATTTGTCTACCATAGTGACTGTGGTATTTCGGATTCTCAATGGTAGGATTTCTCTCCACGCACAGAGGGGAAATTTGTGTTAAAAGTTGATCAAAAGCCCTAGAAAGCTCATTTATAGTCCGATTGATATAAAATTTTGCACAATTTTGCACATCTTCTGTATAAAGATTAATCCTATAGAAAATAATGAAAATCGGTCCAGATTTGGATGCAGCTTCCATATATATTCGCATCTGATATGAGATAAAAATGCACCAAAATCACTGAAATTTGACACATGCAACCTAAACTAGCCTAAAAAAAACATTGAGCCAATTTTCAAACAAATCGGTACAGATGTATGTATAGCCCCATATACATATATTTCATTCCAAATTTTATTTTTATACCCTATACCACAATGTGGAAAAGGGTATTATAAGTTTGTTTTGGTAAAAATTCATGTAACACCTCGAAATATTCGTCGGAGATCCCCAATGTGGTATACCAATCTTCATATCTCGACGAGATAAAGCGATTTTGAGATGTGTGTCCGTCCGTCAGTCCGTCCGTCCGTCCGTCTGTCCATTATAAATTGTAAACACGCTCCAGGCCGCAATTATGGACCGATCATCACGAAATTTTGTATGGAGGTCGGGTTCAGATCAGAATAGATCCCTATTCTTATTGGTGGTGATCGTGAAATATTTAGCGGGTGAAATGGACCAAAAACATAATATTTATCCAATTTTCTAGCGGCTCTGTAGGTCTCAATAATAGTCCGATCAACGCGTAATTTTAAATAAGGTAAGAGTATATCACAAAGGAGAAGCTTGCAATTTGAGATGGCGATCGGATAATATTTAGAGGGCTAAATGGACCAAAACTTTTGTGTGAAAATTGTGAAAATTTTAAATATACAGCTTATATCTTAATTCCTGGAAGTGACATTCCGGACAAGTGAGATATACTTGAAAGTGGAACGCTTGACCTTTCAATTGATGCCAATTATATTGGTGTGGATGATCAGATAACAGAGTTACAGCCTAATATATTCCGTTATTTGTTTGTAGTGTAATAATAAAGTCGCTAGAAGTCGCAATTATACATCAATAGTCACGAAATTTTTCACCGGGTAAGAGTATAGATCGAAAAAGATGCCTACAATTTTGAATGATGATCTGATATTCTTTAGCGGGTGAAATGGACCATTACTTTTGTAAAAAATATAAAAATTTTATTTTTGGTCGATATTTTAATTCCTTGAGGACATATATATTTCGCAAAGTAGCCTACCTATGGGAAAAAACTACTGACCTATCCTCTGATGTAAATTGCAATAAAGTGTTTGCTAGATAACGGGCCTACTGCCTAATATATAATGGGTTCTGTGTAGAGAACCACATTTTTATCCCATGCTACATATTGTCTCTCCAAAAGTTTATGTAACGACACGAAATATTCGTCCTAGACCCCTTATTTGGTATGCCAAAATTCGTATCTCGACGGGATAAAGCGATTTAGCGATGTGTGTCCGTCCATTAAAAATTGTAAACAAACTTAAGGCCGCAATTATGGACCGATTGTAACGAATTTTTTAAGGAGGTTGGGTTCAGGCCAGAATAGAAATGATTAGTTTTTAGTGATGATCGTGAAATGTTCAGGGGATGAAATGAACCAAAAACAAAATTTTAACCAATTTTGTAGCGGCTCTGTAGGTCAAAATAATAACCCGCAAAATTTTGAACAAAGTTTGAGTTTATGATGAAGAAGAAGCGTACAAACCAACGTGAAGATCAGAGAATACTTAGCGGGTTAAATGGACTGAAACTTTTGTGTGGAATTCAATAACGTAGCGGTTAAGTAGTAGTACTACATAAGTGGGTTTCATTACATTTTAGTTTGTGTGAACTAAATTTTCCTTTCCTGCAACAAAAATGTCTTTGTCATGCTAGATAACGTTTTGGTTTTGGTCATAAATATTATACATTACATCTGTGATATTTGATAATTAAATTTTCACAATAATTGAAAATAAGTTCGGTGGAGAGCGATTGTCCAGGGTGGTATAGAGTATCCCATGGTCGGCTCCGTCCGACTATAGACTTTTCTTACTTGTTTGAAACTTACTTAAATTAAATTTTTCTTAATTCACATGAGAAAAGCCGTGAATGTTTCTGAATAATGCAAACATATTCGATAGGTGTTGGTTTAGTCTAATAAATAAGAGCCCCGGTTATAACGCGGAGCAAAATTTAGTGTGAGTAAACCTTGCAATTCCATATAAAAATATTTCATATTTTAGTTGAGAAAAAATAGATTTTTTCGGAATGGCGCAAATATGCGCAATTTTTTATGATTGAATCTGATATTTGAGACTCAAGCCCATAAAACATTAGAAGAAACTATGGTCGGGAAACGACGGGGAAATAGACTTTTTCACTATTGAAATTGTAGTAATCTTAAAAATTATCATAAAAAAATTTCATAAAGAGGATATGTATCACCATTATTAAAGAGCAAAGATGTAAAATCAATCTGAAAATTTTAAATGCTAATCTTGTTCGGTGACTGTACTAAAACAATAATTCTTGAAAAATATAAAATTTCGCGAAAATAATGTAATTTTAATGTTCACCAAATTTCTTAGTTTTCGAAAATTTACTTTTTGCTTTCAGTATGGCTGAGTTCAATCGACTGCTGCATTGGATTGGTTAATCTTACAAAGTCGAGGATGGTTATAGCAAATGTAGAAAAGAGTCTGGTTGCCGTTTATCAACATTTTTTCATAAAAAAACGATTTTCATATTTTGAGTTTTGAGCAACTTTAGGCCTATGTTTCCCCTCTGTGCCACGTAAAAAATTATATAGGTTCATATTTTGGTATACACCCAATATGAAGTTGCCGCCAGATTAAACGTACTCGTATTTTAAATATTGTACAATGGAAATGTGTCGTACAAATGGGATGGTTTGTAACGTGGTATTTCGATTTCTGAATGGATAGAAAACTTGGATATCTCATTCGTACGATGGCTGAACGATAACTATCCGCCTTAACAATGAAAACGCTAATATTTATCATCACAAATAGTTTTATTGTTGTCTTAAGTAGTCTCCAGTAGAGGTGGGCATGTGTCGTGCCGTGAGTAGTGCGTGTTCGTGCCTTCTCGAAAATCTCCGTGTTTGTGCGTGTCGTGCCGGAATAAATTTTTGGCCGTGCGTGATCGTGTTTTTTTTTTCAAGGCAACATTTTGCACGACACGACCACACCATCTGCACTATGTGCCACGATCGTGCTAAATGGGCAACTTAGAAATCGTGCAAGAGAGCATATTAAACACAAAAATCGAACAAGATTATAAAACCGACCAAAAAATTCACCAACTGTAGTTTTCCTAAAATTATTTGCTTCGTTTTTGTAGTCTGGTTGGTACTTTTTGCCGTTTTGGAGAGGCCAGAACAAAAAGATGATGTTTGTTTGCCATTCATGAGAGAGAAGCAAATACAAAAACAACTTAGCGGGTTAACGCAATATACTGTCTTTGAAAATCAGTTGTTTGTCTTGCTAAATTTGATATTGAAGACAAGTTGGGAAATTCTGTATTTGTAACCGACAATGGTTCTAACGTTGTTTCGGCTTTTAAAAGATTTAAACGTATATTTTGCGCTTGCCACAATTTGAGCATAGTTATGGATGATGTTGTTAAAAACATCCTCTTCCCGAATTGGGAAAACTGATTGATTGCTCAAAAAAGCTTGTAAGATATTTTAAACACTCGGAGCTAAAAAACAAATTTTCGAAAACTTTAAAACAAAATATAAAAACACGTTGAAATTCAACATATATTATGCTTGAGAGCATACACCAAGTTCAGAATGAGATTAAGAGTATTTTGCTAGAAAATAATGAGTTGGATCGTATATCTGACTTAAAGTTTTCATTGCTAGAGCCTCTATTGGGTTTTCTCAAAATATGGAAAGAGTGTTCCGAAAAATTAAGCTCGGAAAAATACCCTACTGTGCACATTTTTACCGTTAGGTCTGAAAAACTTTTGAAAGTTTGCTCAATTGATACCATTGACTCTCAATTCATGAACGATTTGAAAGCTAAAATGAAAGATTTGAAAGCAATGATTGTTTACATTGCTTAAACGCTTTGTACCAGCAATGGCACATCTTATAGAGATGTTTTTATTTCCGCCATTTAAGGAGATGATTTTTTTATTAGAAGAAAGAAGATATGGCGTAATAGCTAATGTAAAAGCAATGTTACTTGATATACTAAGTGAGAACATAGCGTGTTCTAAGTATGAGCAGGAAATTATAATGCCACATTTACACGAATTTTCAGAGTTTTTGGATCCAAATTTGGCAAAATTTCTGCATAAAATTTTAAGCACGAAGGAGCCATCATACTTAATGGAACGCATACAATTTGGACAATCGGAAAGAGACAAGAGAATTATACAGTTAAAATTTAAAAGGTCCAAATCTGAGAAGCATTTCTTCATACCAACTATCCGTCTTTGGAATTGTCTTCCACCTTATATACAGACTATACGCAACAACCTGCAATTTGAACATGCTTTACACAAATACCTCATTACAAATGATTTGCAAATGTAGTACTTAATTAATTAGGAGGGTTGGCGTTTTTTGTTTGGGATGACGACTTCTATTTTGTTTTTCAAAATAGTCAGGCTTAATCCCATAGTCGTTGTTTTAATATTTTATTAAAACAACTTTAATTTATTAGTGGGAAAAAATTGGCGATGTTTACCAAGGGGTAAGGCAGGGAATACTATAGTTTCAGATCTCGCCACAGATCTTCATCAGTTCCCTTATTTCTTGTTTTTCAACAAGAAACTTTTTATACCCAAGTGTCAATTGCTAGCTCAAATAGATACGTGCGCAAAGAAACACTCTGATCGAGAATTTCTTTGGCACTACCTAAACTCTAGCAACTTCACTTGCAAACAAATCCAAATTTTTCCCACTGCTATGCGTTCGTCGATTCTCGACGAAAAAGCACATAACTAGTTTGTTGGTATTGCATACTACAGCAATAAACAACATTTTGACGGTGCTTTTTCGTCGAGAATCGACGAACGCATAGCAGTGGGAAAAATTTGGATTTGTTTGCAAGTGAAGTTGCTAGAGTTTAGGTAGTGCCAAAGAAATTCTCGATCAGAGTGTTTCTTTGCGCACGTATCTATTTGAGCTAGCAATTGACACTTGGGTAAAAAAAGTTTCTTGTTGAAAAACAAGAAATAAGGGAACTGATGAAGATCTGTGGCGAGATCTGAAACTATAGTATTCCCTGCCTTACCCCTTGGTAAACATCGCCAATTTTTTCCCACTAATAAATTAAAGTTGTTTTAATAAAATATTAAAACAACGACTATGGGATTAAGCCTGACTATTTTGAAAAACAAAATAGAAGTCGTCATCCCAAACAAAAAACGCCAACCCTCCTAATTGTGAGACCGGGCACCGTCAAAATGTTGTTTATTGCTGTAGTATGCAATACCAACAAACTAGTTATGTGCTTTTTCGTCGAGAATCGACGAACGCATAGCAGTGGGAAAAATTTGGATTTGTTTGCAAGTGAAGTTGCTAGAGTTTAGGTAGTGCCAAAGAAATTCTCGATCAGAGTGTTTCTTTGCGCACGTATCTATTTGAGCTAGCAATTGACACTTGGGTATAAAAAGTTTCTTGTTGAAAAACAAGAAATAAGGGAACTGATGAAGATCTGTGGCGAGATCTGAAACTATAGTATTCCCTGCCTTACCCCTTGGTAAACATCGCCAATTTTTTCCCACTAATAAATTAAAGTTGTTTTAATAAAATATTAAAACAACGACTATGGGATTAAGCCTGACTATTTTGAAAAACAAAAAAGTACTTAATTAATTATTAATTTGTATATCATTTTAATTTTTGCTACTAGTAATAATTATATTTTTACAGATAATTTACTTCAAGAAATATTCTTTATACCACTAGCACTAATTCATAAAAATTTTATTCTCATTGTGCTATATTTTCTTTAATAAATAAACAAAAACAAACAAACAAAAGACGAAAAATGGACAAGTCTCTAATTGATAAAGAAATTGATACATATTTTGCGAGTTCCGTATCCAGACTGATGTTTTAAACTTTCGGAAGGAGTCTAATCTAAAATTTTTATAACAATTAGCCAGGAAAATTTTGGCTATACCAGTAGTGGGATTCTGTAACTAAACTAACGAAAATTTTCGGTTGAATTACCGAAAGTGCTATTCTGTAACTCAATGTTATCGATACCAAAATTTTAGCGACGAATATCGGTAGAATGACGGAATTTTAAAGAAGATGGACGTCATTTCAAAATGAAAAGCGTATACGAAGTATATAAATTATTCTAATTTTTAAACGTTTCTTGTTATTTTTAGGAGAAATGGGAAAATCACACTTTAAACGAAATAATGCTCATTCAAAGTTAACATAATGAAAATTTCTAATGAAATTATTTAAATGACTATTGTATAAAATGATTATGTTTCAAATTACATGTAGAAAAATTTAACCTACAAATTAAAAATCGTAGTTGAAACTATGAATGTTATTTTCATTGTCAAATCCATTGGATATACGTATAAATTCTCATAACCCAGCAAGTTCTAATGTAAACATGGTATAATATTCGACAAATGTTTCAGAATTTTTCTGATGTGGAGGGGTATAGAGTGAAACGGAAGATGTAGAATACCAACATTTAATATGTATATTTTGAACAGGAATATTTTAATTGTGTATATTGATCTGTTATTTCAGAATTACGTATTATCAGGGAATAGGACGACCATGGTGATATTCTTCTTTCTTTTAATGTTGATGCTAATCGAAACCACCAGTACATTTTTATATGGGTAGCAACTGTTACGGAATATATCCTTAAAAATATTTTTTCGTACTGAAAATAGTTATTATTTTCTCCGAGATTTTTCCCGCAATTCTGGAGGTTTCCAAATGACCCCCAATTTCATCCATTATTTTATAAAATGTATCCATTTCCAATTTGTCATAAGCTTCCTATAACTTATATTGAAAGGATCCTCCATATGTCGCAGAATTTTTCTTTTTTATGCGTAAAGAAATCTACCTCAGCTTACCTTTTTATTCGCCATGAAATATGTTCCAAAATCATTTCTTAAAAATTTGATTTTCATTGATTTTTTTGTTTAAAATATGAAAATTCTTTTATGTCGGTAGACTTAACGACTCCTTTTTTTTCGTCGGTAACTGACCGATGATTTTCGATACTTACCGACATAGAAATCGGTAAAATTTGTATACAGAATAGCACTTACCGACAAATATCGCTAACTATCGACATTTGTCGTTAATTCCATCGGTAGAGAGTTACAGAATTGCACTACAGTTCAGCAACGAGCGACAGATTTTTTTCCACATATAATGTTTTTAAAGAATATGTAAATATTAGTTTATAAGTAATTTTGCAATATGTATATTTTATAAGTATATATGGATTTTTTTTAACAAATAATTGTACAACTATATGAATATCTCTTTTTTTGTAATTTCGTGCGTGAGTGTGCGTGTTCGTGCCTTCATGCATGTTCGTGCCTAATTTTTTAGGCACGCGCGCATCTCTAGTCTCCAGCATGATTTATACTCTTTTTCATGCGCTCAAACCAATTGTTGAACCCCTTTTTCCACTCCGATTTAGATACAACCAAAACATGGTCTTTGGACGCTTTTACAGCAACTGAGTGTCAAAATTTTGCACCTGGGCTATATAGATCCACGTTTTGGTATAGCCCCCATTAACGGTACCACCCGATTTAAGGTATTTTGAGGATTTTATCTACATTTTTTGACTAAACTAGCTGAAATTTTTAATGTACTAGAAACTTCTCCATTAAAGATTGTCAAGATAGGTCCACGTTTTGCTACAGCCCCCATGTAACGGTACCTCCCGATATAAGGTATTTTCAGGATTTCAGTTACATTTTCCTCCCATGTTGGCTCCAACTTGGCACTTGGAGTTTCAAGAGATCAAAAAACTATGGCACAACGGTACCGGCCGATTTCAAGTATTTTGACGTTTTTAGCAGCATTTGAGACCGAATTAGCTATAATTTATCATTTAGGGCTCCCAGTGATTAAGAAACTTCTCCAACAAAAATTATAGGCATAGGTCCACGTTTTATTGTAGCCCCATATAACGGGGGGAAAATTATCGACTTTAGGACCTTTTGTTTGGCTCTTAGTTTCCGTTAATTGGATATCTCTGCCGAAGCGAAATGTGTAAAAACTTTCTGCCCACCCTGCAACCTTCTGACCAACCAATTTGATATTAATGAAAAGCTTAAGTCTAGAGTATTCCCCCATTGGCTTAACTTCATCATTACTTTCTATACAGAGAATAATGTTTACAAATTATCAATTGGCTTTTCAGTTTTTGAAATGATGATTTTTCTAGTGAAAAAAACCTGAAGTCTTTAAGCATTTAAGTATTTTCATGTAAATTAGAACGATGCTCACATTTCGGCTTTCCTAAAAAAAAAAAAAAAAACACCAGAACAAAATATTCTGTTCTCTGTATAGAAAGTAATGATGAAGTTAAGCCAATGGGGGAATACTCCAGACTTTAGCAATCATATGATTGAATCTTCAACTAAAACAAAACAAACATTAATGAAAAACTATAACTTTTCTTTTATTTAATGACTGTGTTCCAGCTTCATGTGCACGTAGCATGAGTTGATATTGGTTATGTACATGTACTTATGATAGGTATGAAAAATTCAAATTTTGGTCCAAATCGGTTCAGATTTGTATATAACCCCTATATATGTATATATTTCGCCGATTTTGCCAAAAATCGGTCAATTTTTGATGAATAGCCTTCAAATATAACAAGGCATATTTTCTTAGGCCCAAGTTCTGATGTGTACTAATTTTGACAAAAATCGGTTCAGGTCTACTCGTAGCTATAGCTCCCATATACAATTTCGCCTGATGTCGCTCAATTACGAATAATTACATCACATTTTCCAAGTCGAAAATATTTATGAGAACTGTACACTAATCTGAACCGATTTTTGTCAAAATAGGTAAAACTGCTCAAAAAAATATCATATAAGGCTATTCAATTAAAATTGACTAAGTTATAGCAAAATCGGGGAAAGATATGTGTATATGGAGGCTATATCAAAATCCGAACCGATTTTTGTGAAAGTCGGTAAAACTACTTAGGAAATATCACATATTAAATTTGAAGGCTATTCGATAAAAATTGTCCGATTTATAGCAAAACCGGGGAAATCCAAATCTGAACAGATATGGACCAAAGTTAAATATATTTATTCCTATACGATAATAAGTGTCTGTGCAAAAATCCATTAACCTAGATCAACTCCTTCTATTTTTGTCCACTTTTGTATGGAAGCGGCAACACTGTGCGCCGCGCACTCTCCTTATATATGTTTACCAAATTTTTTGGTTCCGTAGTTTCAATATGAAATTTACAATCGGTGACCACAAATTTCCGAAATCTAAATAAAGACAAAATATGTATGAAAATGTGATTTGGCTTATTAAAAAATAATTTACTTCAACTTAGAATAATTTTTCACTTTACAAAACAACGAATATTTCCAATGTGACAAATGACACGCTTTAAAGGTTACGCCACCCACAACCCACAAATTGTTGTGATTAATGTCTTCGAAGAATGTCTATCGTAGCTGACATTCATAAAATTAGGCCTACACAGAAAAAATGCCTTAGTTTGCTCAGTGACGAAACATATGAAGGAAAGAAAAACATAAATATGTAATTGTTTCATGATTTCAGCGCACTAAAAATACAGTCAAGCGCGGCTACAAAGACAAACTGCAATACTAGAAGAACTTTGTCCCAATTCTTCAAATTCTTGAAAAAGGAAAGCCATTTTCATTTCGTGTTCTCATAAAATGTTTCTTTTATTAATGAAACACTTCACCACAGTTAAAAAAGTTATGACCCCAAAAAATCCTGTTATAACCTAGCAAAAAGTTTTTCACGAGGTTTTACTGTATCCAAACGTTGGCTAAACTATCAACTGCTTAACCAACAATACTCACCTCTTTAACATATAAATCGTCTGGATAATATTTTATTAGTGCGTTGTACAACTTTATCGCCTTAACATACAAGTAAGTTAATCATCTGAAATCACGTGCAAATATGACACACTTCTGTCAAATGCGTAACTCTGAGTGTGTGCATATGAGGGTGTCTCATACACGCAACCATTGTTTTGGGTAAATGTAGACATTAATTAGCACAGTTATCATTTCGTAAGACAACGTTGACATTTTCCCGAAAAACAGAAAAAACTTGGGTATAATTTCAAATGTCACATTCAAATTTAAAAATAATTTTTCATGTGCGAAAGAAATTATACTTTTTGGTACCCCACACCTTTATGTGTAGGAATGGAGAATTATGTTGGTCCATTAGTTTGTATTTATGTATAAGCATAGACCATTCCCTTGTTATATTCAGTACAATAGGACAATGCTAAAGTAATACAGAACGCTTACATTAAGCTGGATAAAATATAAAATAGAAGGAATACCGCTCCATTTGCTATTATATCTCAGTGTTTGGTAATGATTCCTGTCATTACCATAATTGCTGTTTTACTCTACTTATAACTAACTAGCAAAATGCCCGCTACTTCGTATTCGGAAAGGATATAAAAACAAATAAACAATAGTTAATGTGGAAATGGTGAACACTGAAAATATTGTTGTACGAATATCTATTTTAATTGATATTTATTATACCCTCCACCATAGGATGGGGGTATATTAAGTTTGTCACTACGTTTGTAACTACTCGAAATAATCATTGTAGACCCCATAAAGTATATATATTCTTGATCAGCGTGCAATTCTACATCGATATAGCCATGTCCGTCCGTCTGTCCGTCTGTGGAAATCACTCTAGCGTCCGAACGGATTGACGTAGGTTGATGAAATTTTGGGAAAATATGTTATATTTACGTAGGACTTTTGGTATTGAAAGCGGGCTATGTAGGTCCACGCTTTCGTATAGCCCCCATACAAAATGACGCGTGACGCGTCGTCGTTTTAAGGAATTTTTAAGATATTTGGCCCATTTTACCACCGAATTGGTACTTTGTGTCTCCAGAAGCCAAAAAATATTCCTACCAAAGTTGGGTTATATAGGTCCACGTTTTGGTATAGCCCCCATATAAGGCCCCATATAAAGTACGCGTCATTTTAATATATTTTGAATGTATTACACCCATTTGACCACAGAATTGGTTGTAATTTGGTATTTTGTGTCTTCAGAGGCCAGAAAACATTCCTACCAAAGTTGGGTTATATAGGTCCACGTTTTGGTATAGCCTCCACACAAGGCCCCTTAGAAAGTACGCGTCATTATACCCTACACCACTATGTGGGGAGGGTATTATAAGTTGGTTTTGGCCAAAAAGTTTGTAACGCATCGAAATAATGGTCGTAGACCCATACTTATATATATCAAAATGAATGTCTCGACGAGCTGAGTCGATCTGGCTATGTGTGTCCGTCCGTCAGTCCGTCCGTCCGTCCGTCTGTCCGTCTGTCCATCTAAACCTTGTAATCACGCTACAGGTCGCAATTTTGATCGGATCGTCACGAAATTTTGGGTGTTGATGGGGGTCCCAGAGGGGAAGAAGCCTATTGATTTTGGTGCTGGTCGGATAATATTTAGGGGTCGGAATGGGCTAAAAACTTATGTGGATAAAAAGACAACGTTTTTTTCCAAAGCGAGTATCTCAGCTTCTATATGGGGTATACCAAAAGCAAAACCTGACAATGAAAGTAGAAAATATCACCTTTCTAATGATGTAAAGTAGGTTCTTGTAGGTGATCAAACAACGAAGATATCACAATAGTCGCAAATAAACCCCAAATTTTCATGTTTGCGATTTTAGTTATAATAACGAATATCACAGCTTTGGCTGGGGACTTTCCAAAAGCAAAGCATGACTATGAAAGTAGAAGATTCCACCTTTACAATGATTCAAACTAGGTCGGCGTAGGTGACCAAATAGCGGAGATATCACAATAGTCGGTTTTTCATCCCATTTTTCCATTTTTTGGAAATCACGCTACAGGCCGCAATTTTGATCGGATCGTCACGAAATTTTGAGAGTTAATGGGGATCTCAAAGAGGAAGAAGCCTATTGATTTTGGTGAGGGTCGAATAATATTTAGGGGTCGGAATGGGCAAAAAAAACTTATTTGGATAAAAAGTCAACGTTTTTTCCAAAGCTAATATCTCAGCGTCTATAAGGGGTATACCAAAAACAAAACCTGACAATGAAAGTAGAAAATATCACCTTTCTAACGATGTAAAGTAGGTTCCTGTAGGTGATCAAACAACGAAGATATCACAATAGTCGCAAATAAACCCCAAATTTTCATGTTTGCGATTTTAGTTATAATGACGACTATCACAGCTTTGGCTGGGGACTTTCCAAAAGCAAAGCCTGACTATGAAAGTAGAAGATTCCACCTTTACAATGACGCAAACTAGGTCGGCGTAGGTGACCAAATAGCGGAGATATCGCAATATTCGATAATACATCCCATTTTTCCATTTTTTTGGAAATCACGCTACTGGGCGCAATTATGATCGGATCGTCACGAAATTTCGAGGGTTAATGAGGGTCTCACAGAGGAAGAAGCCTATTGATTTTGATGATGGTCGGATAATATTTAGGTGTCGGAATGAGCAAAAACTTTATTTGGAGAAAAAGTCAATATAAACAAAATATCACCTTTACAACAATGTAACGTAGGTTGTCGTAGGTGGTCTAACAACGAAGATATCGCAATAGTCACTAATAAAACCCAACTTCTTAGTTCGCCTTAAGTCATTTGCTTTAAGGGCCAGATAGGGGAAAACTTTCGTATCTCCATAAAAGAAATGTTTTCGAGTGAAAAGATTATTCACAGAGGTAGTGGTGTAGGGTATCACATAGTCGGCCCCGTACCGACTATAGCCTTTTCTCACTTGTTTTAATACCTTCCGAATTTCGGTATTTTGAAGGTTGTGGCCACATTAATCCACCGAAATGGCTGAAATTTGTGGTGGAGGGTATAAAAAGTTCGTTCGTTAGTTTTCATAAGCATTCTGATCTAATCTTAACAGTGATCCTCATAACAAATTTCAGAGCGCTGGATTTATCAGTTCATTCAATATTAGTGCTTCAATTTCTGGTACTATTTAGTACATCTAAAACACTTTCAATAAAAAACGCCTTGTGTTATTGATTACGCAATACCAAAATGGTACCAAATTTGGTACTTTTCGTACACCTGGGTATAAGCTTCAAAAAATTACCTCCTTATATAAACTCTATATAGCAACAGCGATTTGAGGTCTATCTGTTCTCCCAAAACAAGTTATAGTACTATTTAGTATTTATACCCTACACCACTATGTGGAAAGGGTATTATAAGTTTGTTTTGGGAAAAATTCATGTAACACCGCGAAATATTCGTCGGAGACCCCCAATGTGGTATACCAATCTTCATATCTCGACGAGATAAAGCGATTTTGAGATGTGTGTCCGTCCGTCCGTCCGTCCGTCCGTGTGTCCGTCTGTCCATTATAAATTGTAATCAAACTCCAGGCCGCAATTATGGATCGATCGTCACGAAATTTGGTATGGAGGTCGGTTTCACATCAGAATAGATCGCTATTTTAATTGGTGATGATAGTGAAATATTTAGCGGGTGAAATGGACCAAAAACATAATTTTTATCCGATTTTGTAACAGCTCTGAAGGTCGCAATAATAGTCCGATCGCCTCGAAATTTTAAATAAGGTAAGAGTATAGGACAAAGTAGAAGCTTGCAATTTGAAATGGCGATCAGATAATATTTAGAGGGTTAAATGGACCACAACTTTTGTGTGAACATTGTGAAAAGTTTTAATATACAGCTTATATCTTTTTTCCTGGAAGAGACACTCCGGGCAGGTAAGCTATACTTGGAAGAGGAACGCTTGACCTTTCTATTGATGTCAATTGTGTTGATGTACGTGATCAGGTAACAGAGTTACAGTCTAATATATCTAGTTTTTTGTTTGTAGTGTTATTATAAACACGCTAGAGGTCGCATTTACAGCTCAATAGTCGCGAAATTTTCCTGGAGGTAAGAGTTTAGGTTGAAGAAAATGCCTATAATTTTGCATGATGATCTGATATTATTTAGCGGGTGACATAAACCATTTCTTTTGTATGAAAAATATACAAATTTTATTTTTGGTCCATATTTTAATTCCTGTAGGGCATATACCGGCAAAATAGCTTACATATGGAAAAATAACAACTGACATTTCCCCTGATGCAAATTGCAATAATATGTGTTCTAGATAACGGGCCTACTGCCTTATATATAATGGGTTTTGTGTAGAGAACCACAGTTTCCTCCCATGCTACAAATTGTATCTATCATGACAGAGAATTTTTCAGTTCAGTTGTCCAATGGGATTTTTTATACAAATATTGCAGCATTTAGTCGCTTCGCCAACTATTTTATACTCTCGGCCTCATCGAAATAATGGTTTTAGACCCCTAGTATATTTGGACGAAATTCGTTTCAGGCAATTTGGAGTCGATTTAGCCCTGTCTGTTCACCTGTCTCTCTTACTGTCTAGCTGGCTGGTGCGCAAAATATGTAACCACAATGAACTATTTATATAATTGTTCCACAAACGTCCCAGTAGGGACATGGGAGGCTTCTTTTATATCAATGGATTTATATTTGATCATTGATATGTGTCTTAGTTTTTTTTTCCGAATCCGAAAGGCATGCCCTATGTTGGCACTTGTGGAGAAGTTTTTCATTGCTGAAATACTCAGGAAATATCGCCAACATTACAAAGAGGTATTTTGCCACCGTTGAAAATTTTATGTGGCCAGGCCTGGGCATCGAAACCGGGCAATGCGGTAGCACATATCTAATTCCTAGAGGTTGTGGTGTAGGGTATCACATGATCGGCCCCGTCCGACTATAGACTTTGCTTACTTGTTTTTATATAAATACATAAGTACGAACTTCCGACACTTTCGCCAAAAATTTTAAAATTACAGCTAACCCCTTTATACATTATCAAATTATATCAAATTCTGTAACAGTTAGTACTTTTCATAGTATGTATTTCCAAAGCCATTTCCATATCTTAACCCACACACCAAGAGTGATTCTAAGAATAAATTTCAGAATTCCAGCTCTGTTCTTACAATTTCGTATATTTATGGTACGTATTTCATAAACCACCTCAATAGACCAATGCTACATACCAACACTCACTCTGACTCCAAAAAATACAGACTCCAGCTCCATCCCCACACCCAATAACAAATTGGCTGTCACTTAGTACTTTTCGTATACTTATATTTCGACAACCACATATCTCAACCCTACACTGACATTAATACCAAATAATAACAGTAATATTAATTCCAAATCTCAGGATATCAGCTCTATCCGTTCGTTCAATATCAAATTGTACCAACCATACTACCATTTAGTACTCTTCGTACTCATAAGTACGATTTTCCAAAATTCCTTCACTTCCACAGTAACCTTAATTCCAAATAACAGGATTCCAGTGCTATCCATGAACTCAAACCCAAATTGTACCATTTAGTACATTTCGTACCCATAAGTACGAATTTCAAAAACTACCTCCATGTCTCAATCTACACTCCAACAGTAGTCTTACCAAATTCCAGGACTCCAGCTCTATTAGTTCAACCAATTTTCGTACCCACAAGTACGAATTTCCAAAACTACCTCAAATCTACACCCCAACAGAAATCTCAATTCCAAACTTCAGGATTCCAGCTCTATGCGTTCACCCAAATTGTACCAAATT
The DNA here is from genome assembly GCF_047663935.1 of Musca autumnalis. Taxonomy (NCBI): domain Eukaryota; kingdom Metazoa; phylum Arthropoda; class Insecta; order Diptera; family Muscidae; genus Musca; species Musca autumnalis. Next base: position 134,458,418 of record NW_027411755.1, on the reverse strand, counting down.
TAGTACCATTCAGCACTTTTCGTACCCGTAAGTACGAATTTCCAAAACTACGTCAATCCTATATTCCAACAGTAAACTCAGTTCCAAATTTCAGCATTTCAGCTCAATCTGTTCACCTAAATCCTCATTGTACCAAATTTAGTACCATTTAGTACTTTTCGTACCCATAAGTACGAATTTCCAAAACTACCTCAATCCTACACTCCAACATAAAACTCAGTTCGAAATGTCACGATTCCAGCTCTATCCGTTCACCCAAATCCCCATTGCACCAAATTTAGTAATATTTAGTATTTTCGTAAGTTAGAATTTCCAAAACTACATCAATCCTACACTCCAACAGTAATCTCAATTGCAAATTTCAGGATTTCAGCTCTAGCCGTTCAGCCAAATCCCTATTGTACCAAATTTAGTACCAGTTAATACTTTTCGTACTTTCGAATTTCCAAAAACCCACCCTTATCTGACCCCTCCAGACCAAGAGTGAACCTCACCCAAAATTTCAAGATTCTAGCTTCAGCCGTTGAGCCTGGGCGTTTATTATCAGTCAGTCATCATTACTCAACTCTTTTATAAGTATTGATTTTGGTCTTCTAATTGCCAATGGTGGTCATCCAAAACTGTTTCAATTACTCAAATATGATGACATATACATAGGTGGTTTGATAGATCCAATGGATGCTAGACTATGATACATATCTAGCGAATAAAAAACGTCGCAGTTTTCTGATATCCAACATAGTTGGAAAGAATTTGTAAAGTTTCCCAAGGGTTTTCTAAACCATATAACTTAAACACAGCATTTGAGTTCATTTGACGTTCTTAGCTACATTTTAGACCGAATAAGCTGTAACTTGACATTGAAGATTCTTAGTGGTCACAAAACTAATCTAACAAGAATTGCGGATATAGGTCCGAATAGCCCCCATTATAACGGTGCCACTCAATTTCGGGTATTTTGACGATTTTAACTAAATTTCAGACTGAATTTTTTGTTAATGTATACATTTTCGGTCTAAATTAACTGTAATTTTACATTTAGGATTCCGATTATCTACAAACTTTTCCGCCAAAAGTTATGTACATCGGCCCACGTTGTGGTATAACCCTCATATATCGGAACTGCCCGTTTGTCAAACTAGTTCAGAATATTTCACTGTGGAAGGTCGGCCCGGCCTAACTTAACGCTTTTTATACCCCCAGCATTTATGATAACGAGGGTATATACACTTTCATACGGTCAAAATGTGCTTCATCGAAATAACGGTTTTAGACCCCAAGTATGTTTGGACGAAATCCGTTTCAGACAATTTGGTGTTGATTTAGCCATGTCCGTCCGTCTGTCTGGCTAGCTGGAGCGCACGATAACTCTCGAGCGGATCCGTCCAAAATTTGGCTTTCGTAATATTTTGTCCAAACTTAGTTTAAGTTCGAAGATGGGTTTTATCGGTCCACTCCTTCCGGTACCTTCCCCACAAAAGTTCGAAAATGTTCTGTAAATTTGTGCGCACGATAACTCTTGATGGGAGTGACCGATTTGGTCCATACTTTAAACATCATTATATATCTACCAGATATAGATCAGGTTCGAATATGGACTATATTTGTCCAATCTTTTCGGATAAGTTCACTATGAGATCTGCTCTCGAATCACTATTTGCAAATGATGCTGGTGACATTTGCAAAATCATTCATTGTGAATTGAGGTGGTTCCTTCACGACAGGTAGAGAGAGACCTAATGCGACGCAGTACTATTCTATTCGCCATGTCAATCCTGGGGTGCTTGACAAAGGTCGATTCAACTAACTTGCGTACCACTTTGGATCAGTCATCGCAATGTCGCCAGGTTCAATTCACTTATTCCGGCTCCGGTTATGTTCACCGACCAACCTGTTAACTTCCAGTGTCAGCTCCCTGACCCTGAGGTCACTGCGGTGACACGATGGTTATGTCTGGCGAAATGTGACTCTCTCCACTAATTGCGGTAGGGACGACGGTCAATGAGGGCCGTGCAAAATGTAAAGCTATCAATCTACTGAACCAGCACTATACCCCTCTGGTCATTTCCGACGACCGAATGCCTCATCTCATGATGAGTATTAAATTTCCCCCAGACCAGACGGTTATGACCTTCCAAGGCGGGCTAATGTTGGAGTACAGATGTTTATCGGCGGGATGTATACGTTAAGCAAATCTACCTCGGTCATTAAAGCCGAACTGCTGTATTGATGAGGCCTGTATTAATGAGAATGGTGCAATAGGAATGCCAATCCGCCTCCTCCACTTCTGGTGCGATCCTTCCCTAGTACGCTGTAATCATCACAACGCTGTAAGCTGCAGTTGTTGTTGAGCTTGGTTTCCTGCACCGCCGAGACCCTGACATTCTTCTGACTCATGAAATCCTCTATTTCCTTTATGTTATCTCGGAGTCCATTGCAATTGAATTGCAAAATGGATGACTTTTTTGGAATTGGAACAACAACAGCTGGTGTTAAATGCTGTGTGGGCCTCTGTTGTTGGGGGACCTATGATGCACCCACTCCCGGCATCTATTGCATCTCGCCGAAGTTTGAGTGTGGTGGATGCAGATGTGACAAACTGAGCACATCCATGTTGTTCCTGGGTTTTCATCCACCCAGGTACGGACCAGAAGAATCCGGAGCAGGAATTTCGGGATATGCTAACCCAACACAAATACACCGATATAAATAACAAGTAAGAACGGCGTTATGTTCGGCCCGGCCGAACTTGTCATACCCTCCACCACGAATTGTATTGAAGAAAATTGAACAATTAGTTTCATTTCGTTTATGAAGAAGGCTAAATAGCAAATTTTAGCAATTTCTGTAAAACAATGTGGTTAAATTTCAAAATACCGAAATTCGGGGGTAACGTCGTATGGACGCTATATGAAGGCGTCGACCTGTACGGACGAATTTTGGGCGAAAGTTTTATACGACCAACTAACAAGACTAATTGCGACATTTCAGCCATTTCGGTGGAATAGTGAAGCCACAACCTTCGAACTACCGGGAAGTACAGTTCTATGGGGGCAATATGAATGCGTAAATCTATACCTACAAATTTCAGTTCTGCACACACAGAAAAAACTAAATACCAAATTTCAGCCATTTCGGAGGAATATTGAGATCACAACCTTCAAAATACCGAAAATCGTGAGGTACCGTCTATGGGGGCTATATGAAGGCGTGGACCTGTACCGACAAATTTCATATGGAAGTTTTATACCCCAAATTAAGACTAAATGCCAAATTTCAGCCATTTCGGAGGACTATTGAGACAGACCACAGCCTTCAAAATACCGAAAATCGCGAGGTACCTTTCTATGGGGGCTATATGAAGGCGTGGACCTATACAGACATATTTCATATGGAAAGTTTTATACCCCAAATGAAGACTAAACGCCAAATTTCAGGCATTTCGGAGGAATATTGAGACCACAACCTTCAAAATACCGAAAATCGGGAGGTACCATGATATGAGGGCTATATGAAGGCGTGGACCTATACCGACAATTTTCATATGAAAAGTTTTATACCCCAAATGAAGATTAAATATCAAATGTCAGTGATTTCGGAGGAATATTGCGACCACAACCTTCAAAATACCGAAAATCGTGAGGTACCGTTTAATGGGGGCTATATGAAGGCGTGGACCTATACCGACAAATTTTATATGAAAAGTTTAATACCCCACATGAAACCCAAATACCAAATTTCAGCCATTTCAGAGGTATATTGAGGCCACGACCTTCAAAGTACCGAAAATCGGGAGGTACCTTTCTATGGGGGCTATATGAAGACGTGAACCTATACCGACAATTTTCATATGAAAAGTTTTATACCCCAAATGAAGATTAAATATCAAATGTCAGTGATTTCGGAGGAATATTGCGACCACAACCTTCAAAATACCGAAAATCGTGAGGTACCGTTTAATGGGGGCTATATGAAGGCGTGGACCTATACCGACAAATTTTATATGAAAAGTTTAATACCCCACATGAAACCCAAATACCAAATTTCAGCCATTTCAGAGGTATATTGAGGCCACGACCTTCAAAGTACCGAAAATCGGGAGGTACCTTTCTATGGGGGCTATATGAAGACGTGAACCTATACCGACAATTTTCATATGAAAAGTTTTATACCCCAAATGAAGATTAAATATCAAATGTCAGTGATTTCGGAGGAATATTGCGACCACAACCTTCAAAATACCGAAAATCGTGAGGTACCGTTTAATGGGGGCTATATGAAGGCGTGGACCTATACCGACAAATTTCATATGGAAAGTTGTATACCCCAAATGAAAACTAAATGCCAAATTGCAGCCACTTCGGAGGAATATTGAGACCACAACCTTCAAAATACCGAAAATCGGGATGTACCGTTCTATGAGGGCTATATGAAGGCGTGGACCTATACTGACAAATTTCATATGAAAAGTTTTGTATCCCATATGAAGACTAAATACCAAATTTCAGCCATTTCAAAGGAATATTAAGGCCACAACCATCAAAATACTGAACATCGGGTGGTTCTGTTCTATGGGGTCTATACGAAGGTGTGGACCAATACCAATAAATTTCATATGGAAAGTTTCATACTCCAAATGAAGTCTAAATACCAAATTTCAGCCATTTCGGTGCAATATTGAGACCACAACCTTCAAAATACCGAAAATAGGGAGGTACCGTTGTATGGGGGCTATATGAAGGTCTGGGCCTCTACCGACAAAATTCTGAGGAAAAGTTTTATAACCCCAACGAAGACTACGTACCAAATTTTAGCCATTTCGGTGTGATAATGAAGCTAAATCCTTCAAAATACCGAAAATGGGGTGGTACCTTTCTATTGGGGCTATATCAAAACGTGGACTGATAAAGCCCATTTGCAATGCCAAACAACCTAGGAGTAATAGAAACTTCTGTACCAAATTACAAAGCTCTATCTTAGAAGTTGCGAGTTGTTTCTTGATTTCAACAGACGGACATGGTTATGTCGACTTAGAATTTTACCCTGATCAAGAATATATATACTTTATAGGGTCTCCGATGAATATTTCGATGTGTTACAAATGGAATGACAAATTAAATTATACCCTACATATTATGGTGGAGGGTATAAAAACATGTGTACACTGAGGTGGCAACCGCTGGCCGGAAAACTAAAGTGGTGTGGTTCCGGATTAATCCGGTATCGAGAAACCCTTATCACTGGGAGCTGTGTTCACGAAGCATGCAACAACATATTGCCTGTCGTAGTCCCCCCGTATGCACGAGTCCAGAACAAGCTCTGAGATGCACCCACTCTCGGCATATATTGCATCTCAAAGGAGTTTGAGTGTGCTGGATGCGGATGTGACAAACTAAGCACATCCATATTGGTCCTGGGTTTTTCTCTGCCCGGGTACGGACAAAAAATATGCTGCTCCCAACACATGATGTAGTGTGGTTCCGGGTCGACCCAGTATCGAAGAACCCGCCGCCGTGGAATTGTGTCGGATGTTTTCTAAATACTCACTTTTCCAATTTTAGCAAAAAATTCGCCTTGAACAATTTTAATGGCATAGTAAGGGCGCTCAAAATTGTTCGTTCTTGTCTTCCTTCGGGACATGGGCTAATGTTGAAGAATTTAGATGTTGCCCCAATTGTCAGTAGCATTTCTTAGCTAACAAACTGCATTTGCTGACAAATTGCTTAGCCTTAAGATGTAAGGATAGATGAAAATGCTCATTTCAATCGCTCGGAAGGATAAATCTATTAAGAGGTGATAAAAACAATATGGCAAAATAACATTATGGTACTATTTTACATAGAAGTCCACATTTCTATTGTTTGTAAGGTTAATTAAGTTTTATTTATTCTCTTAAAGTGACATAGTATTTCATGTTCATACTCAACATTTTCTGTTTAAGTCACCAATCTAAACTAAATCTGTTTTGCCCAGGAGTATGTATTGCAATATCTCCCACTTTTAACCAACCACACAATTTGATGTTGTGATTTATGATTTTGAAATTCTTGGATGTCGTTTGTGTTGTGACCATTAAATTAATTGCAATTTATCGATTTTGAAATTGCACAACAAGGACACACAACACAAACCCCCACTCGACACACAGACAGCATAGAACGAGTGTGAATGAGAATGAGGAAGAGGCACACATGTACGAAAAAGGGGTTCGTTCATACACCAAAATTCATAAAGATGATGGCGGCAAACGGCAAATATGCTTAACAAGATGACGAGAAAACCCAAACAATATACGACGATATGGATACTGGTGATGAGTATGACTGTGATGAGGGTCATAAATGTTGTTAGAAATGCATAAAACAAGCTTGATCACACACCCACACACACACGAAGACTACATACTTGCATTTATGTGAATGGCACTGTAGTCATTGCAGAAGGACTTATTTTTGTTAGTGCCACCATCATGGTCGCGGAATCATCTAACAAACAGCATTCATACACGAATGAAATCTACATTCGGTCATCCACATGTCGTCTGGTGTTATGCATCCATCCTCCACCAAACAAGTAACTGATTCACGGCCATTGGCTTGGGGCGGGAAAACAATTCCAAAGAAATAGCGAAATTTTGCAATTCGCTCAAGTCAGAATAAAAATACACATTTTAGATGCCGTGTCACGAATCACGATAATTCAAACTTTCACATGTGTTGTACAGCACGAGGGTGAGGATATGAAGTTTTTTGATGGTTGTTTCAATGCCGTAGTAGTAACTCACAACATATTTTACACTGATCTAGGGAAAAATAAGGACACTACTATTACTTGCAAAAATTTAACCATTGATAATGTTTAACAAGTAAAAAAGGCGTTAAGTTCGGCCGGGCCGAACTTTCTATACCCTCCACCATAAAATATTCTGAACTAAAATGGAATAATTATTTTCTTTCCTGTCCATAATTTTAGGCGGAGATATTTTGAGACCACTGATACATAAATAAGATAAAAAGCATAAAAATGTATTAATAAGGAACCTTATATTGGGCTATATCGGGAGATACCGGGAGGTACCGTTATATAGGGGGCTCTAACTACACATGGACATACATATGTTGACGGTTTTTAGTGGAGATATTTTGTGAACAGTGGGAACCCCAAACGGAAGGTACCGTTATATAGGGGCTATACCAAAACATGGACCTATGTTGACAATTTTTGGTGGAAATGTTTTATGATTACTAGAAATCTCAACTGTCAAATTACAGGTAGTTCAATCAAAAATTTTAGCTAAAATCCTCAAAATACCGAAAATATGGAGGTACCACTATATTGGGGCTATACAAAAACATGGACCTATGTTGACGGTTTTAGGTGGATATACTTTGTGACCACTGGGAACCCCAAACATTACAGATAGATCGCTCAAAAAATTTAGTTAAAATCCACAAAATACCGAAAATCGGGAGGTACCGTTATATCGGGGCTATACCAAAACATGAACCTATGTTGACAGTTTTTGGTGGAGATATTTTGTGATTACTAGGAACCTAAACTGTCAAATTACAGGTAGTTCGGTTAAAAAATTTAGCTAATATCCTCAAAATACCGTTAATCGGGAGGTACCGTTATATGGGGTTCGGTTCGGTCAAAAAATGTAGTTAAAATCCACAAAATACAGAAAATCAGGAAGTACCGTTATATGGGGGCTATACCAAAAAGGGTTCCAATATAGCCCATCTTCGAACTATCGAAAAAAGACGCTCGGGTGCAAAAATATATTGCTCTAGCTCAATAATTGCGAACGCTAGAGTGATTACCGTCTGTTGTAATCACTCTAGCGGACAGGGGGACACGGCTAGATCGTCTTAGAATTTTATCCTGATCAAGAATATATATACTTTATATGGTCGCAAATGATTAGTTTGATGTGTTACAAACAGAAAAACAAACTTGATATACACTGTGTGTAATTTTTGTGTCATAGAAAATTAACCATATTCTGACACCGCAGCGTAATGGAAGACGAAAAATAAGAAGACACGTGTCTCGAGGTTTTTTTACTCATTCTTTCCTGGTCAGGTCCGTAAATAACAAACCTATCAAATTTTCTAGAGTGTTGAACAGTTTGTTATTTCCAGACCTGAGCATTAACCATAATATAATTGTTAGTGAATTTTGAACATGAAGGACCGTTCCTAGAATGTTCATATGTTCTAGGAAGTTGTTAACTGAGATCTTAGGTAAATTTTTGTGGTACTTTTTATTCTTGAATTTTAAACGGTTCGGTATCTATGGACCAAAATCGGAGAAAAAAGTATAAAAATCGAATATTTTCTAAAGTTTTTTGCAGGGCTTCGGAATCGGAGTTGGAGTCGGAGTCGGAGTCTGGAGTCGGAGTCTAGCAAATTTTGCTGGAGTCGGAGTCGGAGCCGGAGTCGTGAAAAAAAGCTCGACTTCGACTCCGGGCAACAATCTGTTCTACATTTATCAAAATTTGCCAAATCAATTTAATATATTTAAATGATCATAGTTAAAAAAAACTCTTAATCTCTATTTTGACTACAAAATGCATATTGGAAGCATTTTTGGTCAATTGATTGGAATAATGTTTGCATGCTCCAAATATACTTGGAGAAGATCTTTTAGAGGAGTTACAGGTCATTTTAAGGAAGACTCACTGGTCTTCTCTTGTTTTTTTATTAGAAGTCATTTATGTCTGCTGTAAAAGAACCTCTTGGACTTCTTTGAAAGACCTTGCAGTACTTTAAGGAAATCATACGAAAGACCTACCACGGTACCCCTTAACAAATTTAAATGGAAGGAGCTTACACCTGAGAAGTTTTTGCGGATTCTGAAACTGCAATAACCGGAGGGCTTTTTAAATAAATCGCGGTCACAGTTCACACTTATAGGGGGTTTTTAAATTTTCACGATTTGGCTTGAAAACCGCAAGTCCTATGGAAATGGGTGTAAAGAAAATGTTGTAGCAGTAAAAATTTTCTACAAGATTGACCTTCATGATATTTTCGTAGGTTTTACCGTTTTTGAGATATAGAAGTTCAAATTGGGACAATGCACTGACTGTATCGCCTCTGTATAAAACTATACCATGGCTACAATTTACCAACTTGAACTTATATATCTCAAAAATGGTACAACCTAGGAAAATATTGCAAAAGTCAGTCTTGTAGAGAATTTCTACAGCTATATGATTTTCTCCAGTCCCATTTCGATAAGACTTGCCGTTCCCAAGCAAAATGGTGAAAACCTAACAATAAAAACCTAAAAATGTGACCTAAACTTCTATATCTCAAAAATGGTAAAACCTACGAACAAATTATAAAGGTCAATCCTCTAGTGAATTTTTGCAGCAACAATATTTTCTTTAGCCCTATTTCGATAGGACTTACCGTTTTCAAGCAAAATCGTGAAAATATAAAAAAAAACCCTAAAAATGTGAACCTCAAGTAACCTTAACCACGAAAGTGTATGTTAAGGGGAAATAGGCTATTTTGGTCTTCTATCACGATGCGGTGTTAAAATATCGTTATTTTCCATAACTCAAAAAATTACAAAGAGTGTTACCGGACAGTAATTATGGTAATTTGATATTTCGAGTCTCATTGGGTACATAATTGTAAATATACTCGTATGTTGGTGTTTAGGTTTACTACATGTTCTGAAGTGTGAAGTATACTGAAGTGCTTGTTACCTTGTATTCCGTATTGTCAACGAAAAAAAAACGAACATTATAGGTGTATGTTTTGGTATCCTCCCAATGTAATGTATCTAGAAAGTTCAAACTGAAATGACTGTAACTTAAGTTGTGAATTTTATTTTATCTATTTTCGGAGTCGACTCCGGAGTTGGAGTCGGAGTCGAGAAAAAAATTGGACTTGAGTCGGAGTCGGAGTCTGACCAAAAATGTCTCGACTCCGAAGCCCTGGTTTTTTGCTATTTTGACCTTTAAGAACAGTTCATAGAGAGCTCTGATGTTCCACAAAGTTGTATACTGATATATTCGCTACATTATTGTGGTTGAATGTTTTCTTATATTTTGAATGGTTTAATTTCTATGGAGCAGAAACCGAAAAAAGAAAATAAAATTTGCATTTGTTTTGCTATTTTGAGCTTTAAGAACCTTATCTACAGGATTCGTATGTTCTAGGAAGTTGTTTATTGAGATCTAAGGTACATTTTTGTAGTTGGTTGTTTGATTCAATTTTGATCGGTTTTATATCTGTAGGCCAAAATCTGAGAAAAAATTATAACGGAAACTTGACCTTAACGATTTTGACCTTGAAGATAAGGTTGAATGGATTTTATGTCTTCACAACTATTATTCTTTAAGATGAAAGCTACAATTTTGCCTCCACGAGTAAACCAAAATTCTTAGCGGTTTAGAAGATAGGATCCTGACAATATGGTCCTTTTTGACATCAAGGCCTCAGGTCTTTGGGGGCCCTAACCGCGAAATTCGAAGTAACAGTGAAAAACGCTGAGACACGTGTCTTCTTATTTTTCGTATTCTATAACGCTGCGGTGTCAGAATGTGGTTAATTTTTTCGTGTCGCACAGTGATACCCTTCAACTATGGTGGAGGGTATAAAAAAAACACTCTCACGATAACACCCGAGCAAGTACTGTAACGAAAGGATGCCATTATATTGCTGTATTGGCAGAATCTTTGTCTCCTCATGTAGATGGTTCACTGAAGACATGCAGAGGCACCCTGTTGCATTTCTCAGGATGGCGTTCTGACAGGTTTGAGTATTTTTCCACCTCATTGCTCTTATATTCGCGGATCAAACAGGCGCCGCATAGCTTGCAACAGACCGACCTATCGTGTTATAAGTGGTCACAAAGGTTTCTTTTTCTGCACACCAAGTGCTGCCGACTAGGAACTTGAGGACCTTGTTCCTACATTTCAGCTTGTCGCAGATAGCTTTGGCATGTGCGGACGATGTGAACATTGTAATGTGACCGTTTCATACACTCCTACACTCACTCATTACCATCCACTACCACTGCATAGTCGGCAAAATTGACAAATTTAACTCTGGTGTAATTAACGAAGAAAGTACGAATAGACGCGTGGCTAGACCTCTTATGTATTTTCACATACAATATCATCAGCCAATAGCTTATCCTAACTACGTAATTTAAATTAAAAGTTCTGTATGCATTCATAACGAAAAACCATCAATAAGACATTTATAGTGTCAAATCACAACGACAATCTGGATAAAAACTTTTAAATACGGCCCTAAGCCTGATATCAAAAACAAGGGCTGCTAAGAATATTATACGAGTATGCTATGGTTACAGATTTCTTTTATTTAGAGACTCATAGTGAAATTTCATTTGAAACTTTTCTGTTTTCGATTGTTTGAGTGGAGTATTCCCCCATTGGCTCAACTTCATTTATTACCCTCTATTACAGAGAGTAATGTTTTTCAAAACGAACTGACAGTGTTGCAAAATTTTACTGATCGCTACCAATATCATGATTTCATCCCGGCGAAGGGAATTATCAATTGGCTTCTCAGTTTTTGAAATGATGCCTTTTTAGCGAAAAACCGAACTCTTTAAGTGTCTAGTATTCTCATATGAATGAGAATCACACTCACTTTTCGGCTTTTCCAAAGAAACACCAAAATCAAAATATTTTGCAACATGTCAGCACGTATCAACTAAGAATTCTTCGAATTCTGTGAGTTGAAAAGAACACCAACACAGTTGCCTGTGAGGTTGTTATTGGAATTTTGTTTTTTTGTTTTTAACAAAGCTCCATTCATTCGCCCGTGCAATTTGGTTTTGCAACACTGTCAGTTCGTTTTGAAAAACATTACTCTCTGTAATAGAGGGTAATAAATGAAGTTGAGCCAATGGGGGAATACTCCACTCAAACAATCGAAAATGAGATTGAACTTCAACAATAAACAAAACAAACAAAAAACAGCCAAGGCACGGGCGAATGAATGGAGCTTTGTTAAAAACAAAAAAACAAAATTCCAATAACAACCTCACAGGCAACTGTGTTGGTGTTCTTTTCAACTCACAGAATTCGAAGAATTCTTAGTTGATACGTGCTGACATGTTGCAAAATATTTTGATTTTGGTGTTTCTTTGGAAAAGCCGAAAAGTGAGTGTGATTCTCATTCATATGAGAATACTAGACACTTAAAGAGTTCGGTTTTTCGCTAAAAAGGCATCATTTCAAAAACTGAGAAGCCAATTGATAATTCCCTTCGCCGGGATGAAATCATGATATTGGTAGCGATCAGTAAAATTTTGCAACACTGTCAGTTCGTTTTGAAAAACATTACTCTCTGTAATAGAGGGTAATAAATGAAGTTGAGCCAATGGGGGAATACTCCACTCAAACAATCGAAAATGAGATTGAACTTCAACAATAAACAAAACAAACAAAAAACAGCCAAGGCACGGGCGAATGAATGGAGCTTTGTTAAAAACAAAAAAACAAAATTCCAATAACAACCTCACAGGCAACTGTGTTGGTGTTCTTTTCAACTCACAGAATTCGAAGAATTCTTAGTTGATACGTGCTGACATGTTGCAAAATATTTTGATTTTGGTGTTTCTTTGGAAAAGCCGAAAAGTGAGTGTGATTCTCATTCATATGAGAATACTAGACACTTAAAGAGTTCGGTTTTTCGCTAAAAAGGCATCATTTCAAAAACTGAGAAGCCAATTGATAATTCCCTTCGCCGGGATGAAATCATGATATTGGTAGCGATCAGTAAAATTTTGCAACACTGTCAGTTCGTTTTGAAAAACATTACTCTCTGTAATAGAGGGTAATAAATGAAGTTGAGCCAATGGGGGAATACTCCACTCAAACAATCGAAAATGAGATTGAACTTCAACAATAAACAAAACAAACAAAAAACAGCCAAGGCACGGGCGAATGAATGGAGCTTTGTTAAAAACAAAAAAACAAAATTCCAATAACAACCTCACAGGCAACTGTGTTGGTGTTCTTTTCAACTCACAGAATTCGAAGAATTCTTAGTTGATACGTGCTGACATGTTGCAAAATATTTTGATTTTGGTGTTTCTTTGGAAAAGCCGAAAAGTGAGTGTGATTCTCATTCATATGAGAATACTAGACACTTAAAGAGTTCGGTTTTTCGCTAAAAAGGCATCATTTCAAAAACTGAGAAGCCAATTGATAATTCCCTTCGCCGGGATGAAATCATGATATTGGTAGCGATCAGTAAAATTTTGCAACACTGTCAGTTCGTTTTGAAAAACATTACTCTCTGTAATAGAGGGTAATAAATGAAGTTGAGCCAATGGGGGAATACTCCACTCAAACAATCGAAAATGAGATTGAACTTCAACAATAAACAAAACAAACTTTTCTGTTTTATCAATATCCCCCAAAAGTAAAGGACTTTTCTAGATTTTGATCCAGTATGGATCAAAAATTAAAACAAATAATCTCATCCTAAAATATATAAATTTGTAATCAATTTTTTTTAAGAAACTAGTATACCTCGATATATGGTTTATTCTGAAACTCATAGTGAAATTTTGTGTAGAATTTTTCACCTTTTGACACTTTTAACCTTCATATTACTTTCACGTACCAACTCAAAAAAAGGAACAAATATTTATCAAAAAAATTGCGAAATATTTTCATGTTTTTTTTCAGCAAAATTGATACTTATATTTTTATGATATGTAAAGTAAATACACTTTTCATTTCTTTGGTGACCCATAGTGAAATTTGACGAAGAATATTTTTTCTTTAACGTCATCTATCTAAAAATATGTTTCGTAGGACAATTTTGAATAAACTCAGATGAAGTCCGACTTAAACCCTAAAACGTGGTTTCCATTTTTAGAGATTCATGGCGATTAGATAAGATTTACAGATTTGGTGTATTCTGACACCTATAGTAAAATTTTATGACGAACAATTTTGTAGAATATTTGGATTTGATATGATCATATTTCAAAGGAGTTTTTTAAAGATTTTCGATTAAAGGACAAAGAAGACCCCTATGATGAACAAACTGCCCCAGAATTTTAGGGGTCGAATGTGACCTACTACACTACTTTCAAGTAATGCGCGAATGCCACAGCTATCTGCGACAAGAAAAGTAGGAACAAGGTCCTCAAGTCCCTAGCCGGCAGCACTTGGGGTGCATATAAAGAAACCTTGTTGACCACATATAACGCGATAGGTAGGTCTGTGGTAAGCTAAGAGGCTCCAATTTGGTCCCAGGGATTATGTGATACGAATTGGAAAAAGATTCAAACCTGTAAGAATACCGACCTGAGAACAGCAACAGGGTGCGTCCTCAAGTCTTCAGTGAACCATCTACATGAGGAGGCAAAGATTCTTTCAGTAAAGCAACACAATGAGATGTTTTAGTTGCAGTACTTGATTGGGTGTTACCGTGAAAGCCATCCCAATCACCATCTGCTGGCTAGGCACGACACATTCAGGCATATCAGAAAGGATATTCATCCTCTAGAGAGGGAGGTCCAACAATATAGGAGAGAACCCCTAGATCAAAAGGCATATCAAGCAGGTTTAAATAGTATTCACACGGATGCAGTTGCTAAGGCCATACGCAAATATAGTGTGAATAAAGTCCTCGGAGTACATCCCCCATCTATCGCAGCTGAGGAGCGTATGCTGCCACGACAAACTAGAGTAGTTTTGGCTCAACTACGCTCGGGATATTGCAGTCGCCTAAATTCTTATTGGGCGAAAACCGTGCCGTGCAAGACATCTGCCCAGTATGCGGCATGAGCCCGCACGACACAAAACACCTTTTCAACTGCCCCGCCAAACCTACTCACCTAACACCAATGGATCTGTGGTTACATCCCTTCGAAGCAGCCACTTTCCTGGAACTGTAAAGTTGCCAAGGACACTATATACCTAAAATGCAAGGATGCCAAGATATCTTAACTCAAATATTTCGAAAAAAAAAAAAAACTAAAAATTGGCGGAACTTGCCCCGCCTACTTTGGTTACTTCCTGATGTACACTTTAAAAACGCCAATACACGTGTCTCATATTTTTAGCTCTACTTTCATAATATACCAGTTTTTCCCATCATTTTGAAAAAAAAAATGAATTTTGTTGCACAGTGTGATTCAACCACTTGTTCTGCTTTTGCCCACCGACCAATCTGTTAACTTCTAGTTTCAGCTCTCTGACTCTGGGGTCATTTAATTTGCAAATACTCTTAGCCTAAAGACTGGGGGCATACATATAAGTATATTTTTGAGCAGCATAAATATTTAAGATATAGCTTCATAATTTGGTACATAGGTTTCTAATACTCCTAGGATGTTTGGAACTGGTACACGTTTTGATATAACCCCCATGGAACGGTACCTAAAATTTGATAGTAAGCCTTCGTTTGAGTTTATAAGACTTTTCACCAGAAATTTGTCGGACTATGTCCACTTCTTCATATAGCCCCAATATAAGAGGTGGTCGTCCCTATTTTCGGTATTTCGAAGGTTTCAGCTTCATTGTCAAACATAAATAAATGCAATTTGGTATTAAGTCTTCGTAAGGGGTATACAACTTTCCACCGGAAATTTCTAGGTATAGATCCTTTTATACTCCCCATGGAACGGAAATGGTAAAAATTTGGTTTTAGGCTTTTACAAAACTTTCCACCATATATTTTTCGGTATAGGTCCACGTTTTCATATAGCCCCCATAGTAGAGTACCTCCCTATTTTCGGTATTTTGAAGGTTGTGGCCCCAATATCGCACCGAAATTACTGAAGACTACTGCGTTAAGGATATAAAGCTTAGCACATGAAATTTGCCGGTCCACATCTTTTTATAGCCGCCATAGTACGGTACCTTCCGATTTTCGTTATTTTGAAGTTTTCAGCGTCATTGTGAAACCGAAACGTATAAAATTTGGTACTTGACATAGCCCTCCATAGAAGGGTAACTTCCGATGTTCGGTATTTTAAAGGTTTAAGTGTAATTGTGAAACTGAAAAAGATTAAATTTGGCACATTATCCTTAATGGGGGTATTCCATATTCCAGAAGAAAATTATCAGTATATGTCCTCCTTTTCATATATCCCTTAAAGGTTGTGTCCTCAATATCGCAACAAAATTGCTGAAAATTTGTAATTAGTCTACTTTGGGGGGTTATAACTTTCTACCTAAAATCTGTCGGTAAAGGTCCTCGTCTTCATACAGCCCTCATAGAACGGTACCTCCCGATTTTCGGTATCTTGAAGATTTCAGCGTCATTGTGAAACCGAAATAGATAAAATTTGGCATTTGATCTTAGACGTAGAAAATTATCAATAAGATATTCGACACCTCCAAAGAATAAGCCTTAACGAGGAGAAAGGAAGAGCCTAGTACTTTCATAAACAAAAGGAAACTACATGTTCCGATTTATTCAACACAGTTCGTAGTGGAGGATATAAAATATTTTTTAAAAACCTAGCTTATGTCTCTTGTAATCCTTCTTACAATAATTCACGTTCCTCGTTCTGATAATGCTTCCAAAACTCCTCAATATCCACATTTATAGTTCTGATAAATCTTCAAGAACAATTTCTAACGAAAATTTCGACCGGATATTAGGCTGAATTACGTCACAAATAAGAAGTGATTTTACTCTTAGTAGGTTTTTAGTTGGATATAACGTCCTACATATTCATATATGAAAACCTTGCAGTGTCTTTTATTTCTCTGAAAAATAATACACACGCACGCACAACTTTAGACCTTTTGGCTAAATGGGTATGACGTCGATGAACCAACCGGCCGGTGTTTTTCTTGTACCACATACCTATATCCATAGAAAATACGTAGTGTATGCACAAGCATCAATGTAATATCGTGGGTACACAAAATATAATGCCTAGCGCCACCATGTTTACCCGCAGCCAGCCACAAACCCACCAACCGATTCACCAACCTACATACGCAAACGACACTTTTAGTTTGGTACATTCATAGATCTTTTACAATGTTTGCCATTTAACTTTTAGTCTTTTACTCCACACACAGACACACTCCCATAATATCCAACGAGAAAGACCACAGATGTATTTTGAGTGGGTTGGTTTGAGTCTACAAAATCGTTATGTTATACACTCAAGCATTCAGCTTGAAATTTATTTGTTGGCCCTCATGACAAGAAAAAACTTCTAGTTCAACGTATAAAATAAAACAAAAATAATCGGACAAGGCCTGTTGGCCATAATGAAATATACTATATCAATGCAAGTTAAACAATACACACATACATATTTAGATTTTTCGTATACTGACAAATGGTATAATCAGTTGAGAATAAAAGAAAATGATTGCTTTAAGTCTGGAGTATAATTTTAAAAAAGAGAATTATGAAGTAATTTTTGCACCCAGCTATACAGCGATCGACATTCGTTTAAGCGCAAGACAAATTTTTATCTAACATTATAAAGTAGTTCAGTAATGATGACTGACTGATAATCAACGCCCAGGATAAACGGCTAAAGCTAGAATCTTGAAATTTTGGGTGAGGGTCACTCTTGGTCCGAAGCTACTAAATATGGTACCATTTGTATTTGCCGAACCGGTAGAGTTAGAAGTCTGAAATTTAGAATGAGGGTCACTGATGGAATATAGGATAAACGCACCGAACGGTTTTCAAAAATTCGAACTACAAGTGTACGAAAATACTTAAATGTACTAAATTTGGTACCATTTGGTATTATCTGAACGGATAGAGCTAACAGCCTGAAATTTGGAATGAGAGTCAAGGTTGAGAAGTTGGGTTGATACAAGGAGGTGGTTTTGCAAATGTAGAGCTTGATTCCTCAAATTTGGACCGAGGGTCACTGATGAAGAGTAAAAAAAGTTGTACCAAAGGGTTTTTGGAAATGTACGAAAAGTACTAAATTCGGAATTAAGATTACTGTTAAAGGGAAGAATTGAGGTAGTTTTCGAAAATCTTACTTATTGGTACGAAAAGTGCGAAATGGTACTAACTTTGGTACAATTTGGAATTGGACGAACGGATACAGCTGGAATCTTGATATTTGGAATTACGATTACTGTTAATGTCAGTGTAGGGTTGAGATATGCCATCGAAATACGTACCATAAGTATACGAAAAGTACTTAATGGTACTCAATTTGTTTTTGGGTGTAAGGACAGTGCTGTAATCTGTATTTTTTGGATTTAGGGTGAGTATTGGTGTCCAACGTTGGTCTCGCTGTTTATGTGTAAGGGTGAGATACGGCTGATCTTTTTGAAACTAAAGGGGTACGAACAGTACTAAAATAAAAACAAGTAATCCAAGACTGTAGTCAGACGTAGCCGACCATGTGATACCCTACACATTTACCCCTGGGAATTAGCTTTCCACAAATCGAAATTTCTTTATGGAACAAATAAACTTATATAAGAAATAACTTTGTGGATTCTTGCACCGCATTACACCAAACTTAAATAATAATTATTGTTTCGCAAGCATCCCAGAAGTGTCAAGGGAGACTTCTCTCATATCAATGAGTGAGTGTACCCCCATTCATATTCGCTGAATGATGTGGGACCCACAGCTTATCTCCGAGTCCGAACGGTGTGTCCTAAGACACCGCTTGTAGAGAAGTTTTACATGGCTGAAATACTCTGAAAATGTCGCTTACGTTACTGAAGGGTATTTTCCCGCCGTTGAAAATTTGATGTTCCCTGGCTGGAAAATCGTTTTGAAAAAAGGTGGCAAAATGACCCATGCTGCAATGTATGTATAAAAATCCAACTGGACAATTAATACGCTAGGGCACCATGCAATTTGCAATAATGCAACAACTGTGAATGGGAAATGTTGTTCTCTACACAAAACCCATTATATATTAGGCAGTAGGCCCGTTATCTAGCAGACACGTTATTGATATTTGCATCAAGGGGAAGATCAGTAGTTCTATTTCCATATATAGTGTACTTTGCCGGTATATGCCCACCAGGAAATAAAATATAGACCCAAAATATTTTTTTTTTTATTTTTCATACAAAAGTAATGGTCCATTTCACCCGCTAAAAGATATCAAATCATCATCCAAAATTGTAGGCATCTTCTTTTACCAACACTCTTGCTTCGTGCAAAATTTCGTGATTATTGAGCTATAATTGCGACTTCTAGCGTGTTTATTATTACACTACAAGCAAATAACTGAGTATATTAGGCTGTAACGCTGTTATCTTATCATGTACAGCAACACAATTGACACCAATAGAAAGGTCAATCGTTCCTCTTCCAAGTATAGCTTACTTGCCCGGAATGCCTCTTCCAGGAATAAAGATATAAGGTATATATTAAAAATTTTCACAATTTTCACACAAAAGTTGTGGTCCATTTAGCCCTCTAAATATTTTCTGATCGCCATCTCAAATTACAAGCTTCTTCTTTGTAATTTACTCTTACCTTATTTAAAATTACGAGGCGATCGGACTATTATTGCAACCTACAAAGCAGCTACAAAATAGGATAAAAATTATGTTTTTGGTCCATTTCACCCGATAAATATTTCACGATCATCACCAATTAAAATAGCGATCTATTCTGATGTGAAACCGACCTGGGCCTGCGACCTGGAGTTTGATTACAATTTATAATGGACAGACGGACACACGGACGGACGGACGCACATCTCAAAATCGCTTTATCTCGCCGAGATATGAAGATTGGTATACCACATTGGGGGTCTCCGACGAATATTTCGCGGTGTTACATGAATTTTTACAAAAACTAACTTATAACTCCCACGGTGCGCCTTAACTAATTTTAAATGGAAGGTGCTTACACCTGGGAAGTTTCTGCAGATTCTGAAACTACAATGCTCATAGATGAGACATATCAAGAAACAAAAAAAATCGCCGGAAGGATTTTCAAATAAATAGCGATTTAAGTTCACATTTTTTAGGGGTTCTTTAGGTTTTCACGATTTTGCTTGCAAACCGCGAGTCCTAAAGAAACTATTGTAGCTGTGAAAATTCTCCACAAGATTGACCTTTATGATATTTTCGTAAAATTTACCGTTTTTGAGATATAGAAGTTCAAATTGGGACAATTCAAATTGGGACAAATCTCCTTATAAAACAATGTTATGACTGTAATTTCCCATCTTAAACGTATATATCTCAAAAATGGTACAACCTAAGAAAAAATAAATCAGCCAATCTTGTAGAGAATTTTCACAGCTACTAAATTATTTTAAGTCCCATTTTGACATGACTTGCGGTTTCCAAGCAAAATCGTGAAAACATAAAAAACACCTAAAAATGTGCATTTTGACCGCGAATTATTTAAAAATCCCTTCAACAATTTTTTCTAGTTTTGGGATTTTTCTCAACTATGAACATTGCTGTTTCAGAATTCACAAAAACGTCCCCTGTGTAAGGGGTTTTCATTAAAAGTTAGTTACGGCGCACCCTTCATGATATTGTTTTATAAAGAGGCGATGCAGACAATGCATTGTCTCAATTTGAACTTCTATATCTCAAAGACGGTAAAACCTACGAAAATATCAGAAAGGTCAATCTTGTGGAGAATTTTCACAGCTACAACATTTTCTTTAGGACCATTTACATAGGACACGCGGTTTCCAAGCAAAATCGTGAAAACCTAAAGAACCCCTAAAAATGTGAACTTAAATCGCGATTTATTTGAAAATCCCTCCGGCGATTTTTTTGTTTCTTGATATTTCTCATCTATAAGCATTGTAGTTTCAGAATCTGCAAAAACTTCCCAGGTGTAAGCACCTTCAATTTAAATTTGGTTAAGGCACACCGTGTACCCTTTTCACATAGTGGTGTAGGGTATAGCAATTTATTTACATCCTCGCCAGAGGTCCGCAAAATGCATATAAAAGGCACACTCTATTGCCTTTTCCCAAAAGCGAATAGTGCAGTGCCTTGCATATAAAAAATATGAATGTGCAAAAAGCAGATTCACCCCAAAAAATGATTCACTGCTTTAGTGCATGCTTGCTTGCTTTTACATTTGTATTCACACGATTCGCAAATGCAGTATGCACAATACTGCATACCACCACACAGTATCGTACCATCTTCTGTTTGAATAAATGAATACATTTGCCAAATTTCGCTTTTTCTTTGAGTTTCTTTAATAATAGGATAAACTAAACTAGTAATTGTTTTTATTGTCTCAACATTAATTTTTTATGTTTATTAACATGTAAATTTGACCAGAAATATCTACTGCTTTTTGTAATGCAACGTGCATTTTCGAAGGCAGCGTGCAAAAAAAGGCAACGAGCTCTTGTAGTGTGTTCTGTGTGTGCAATTGGCACACACTCATGAAAGTAAAGGCAAAGCAAGCAATAGCATTAAACAGAGATGGCAATAGCAAGCAATGAAAAAAGCACGAAATCGCGAATATGCATTAAAAGCGAGTGGCATTTTGCGGACGTCTGATCCTCGCATTATTTTGTTGAAAAAAGCCCTATAGTGCGGATTTCGTATAAACAAAAGAGTAGTCGGAAAATTTCCGAGGACCTGTAGATTTCCCATCTTAAATAAACAAAATTATAAAGACGTTGTTTTCAGCGAGATTATGCATCCATTCCTACGCCGTACCAATAAATAATGACAGAAAATCAATGTATTATCGCGAAAAGGTTGAACTTTTAATTAAATTCGGGTTAAAAACTATGAAGTATTGTCTCAGCTATTGCTTACACTAATGAAATACACTATTCAGCAGTCTATCATCTGAAAAAAGCGGTTAAGAAGTGTTGTTACAACTTTAACCTCAAAGCGATTCATCTTCTTATAACAACAATTCGAGATTCGCGCATTTTCTTCATTGAACCGACACGGCTTGGTGACTGAAATCACGGAGGCGAAGGAATCGCAGTGGCTACGTACAAGCTAATCCGACCGCGGACACTGCTACCAGTCAACTTCACTAATACTTGCTTTAACTCCGGCACTTGACAAATTCTGGTTTGAAAACGAAAATTCATATCTATAGAGCAAAAAGAAGTTATTCAGACTTATTTCTTCACATCTTAGAGAGAACTCACATCTATTTACATTAAGGCAAATATTTTCCTTACATTCAATATCATGTGTTGGGTATCGTGCCATCAATTCGGAGGCAATACGAATTGAGGTTGCTGCATCATCCGGATCTTAACTGAGCTAAAACCACTCGTGTTTGGCTTGGCAGCTGGAGTCCTTCTGCTGCGATGGATCGAAGGTGGTCTCTGAGTACGGCATTCACACTGTAAATTTGTTCTGTCTGCGCATCTGCAGCAGTGTGAATGATATTCAAGTCTGCCTAATAGGCTCTTTGAACTTCTCTCACTCTAGATCATGAATACTTCTTTTGACTTGCCTGAGTTTCGGGCAGCCTGTCCATTTTGTCCAATATTTTTCCACTGCTTAGCGCTAACATTTACATACCACACTGGCGCCGCATAGACATCCACAGACCAGCCTATTGCTCTACAAGAAATGGTTTCTTTGTCAGCACCTGCAGTGTTGCCGGCCAGCGACTTGAGAACCTGGTTTCAACTTTTGACCTTGTGGCACATAGCTGTGGCTTTCGTGGTCGGAATCAAGGCATTGTGGACCAATATGTTTCAACCGTCCAGGTGGTAAACAGTGTGACTGCGAATATTTTTATATTCCTCAAATGCACATTGAGCCCAATGACAGGTTTTTGAGGCAACAAGTCACTGGAAGCAGCTAGAGCTACCAAATTTCGTTCCAATGTTTTTAATGGGCATAAAAGTACTTCTGCAAAATTTGGTAAGAATCGGTTCAGATATAGATATAGTTTTCATGTATATGTTTCATCCGATTTAATCCGATTTTATTTTTAAGCCCCACAAAGGTCACAATTTGCATCCGATCGCCTTAAAATTTGATATGGTAAATCCTGTTCAGGTTAGAATCAGGTCCTGAAAATTTGGCTCTGATCGGTTCAGATATATATCTACATATATATAGAAACCTTTTCAGGTATACCATGATGTTCGAAATATAAATCTTCTGAAATGGCTGGACCGAATTTGATAAAATTTTGTTTGTAGATTCATAAGGTCTGAGAATAGATCGTAAGGTACTTTTTATACCGAAAAATGGAGGGGGTGGGGGACCTCCCCCACAACAAGTTTTAGCCAAACGCGAAATCTCAGAGATTATTAGACGCATTGGTATACAAAACAATAGTAATTGTGACCTCTATCATTAATTTATGTTTTGGAAGTAGAAAACCGCGATCGCGTCCGTTATTTGAAAACTTTATAATTACAGGTTAAGATCTTGAAATTTAGTAGGTGTTTGTAGTACCAGTTATTAAATTTAAAGATCTAGAATATTGAAGATTTCAATGCTTGGTGTAACTCGGATAAGATTACTATAAAATTTGGCGACTTGTGTCATATTGAGCATCGTCCAGTCCCAACCCAGTCTAATAAATTAAAATATCCACATTTTTAAGTGTCACGCTATCTGTAAGTAATTTTCTATAAGTATTCGGATCCATACGGACATGAAATTTTTTACACATATAGTACTCACTATTACCTTCTATCAGATATATATAGTTTCGACAATACGTCGCAATACCGCAAGTTTTATTCCAAAAACTATTTAAACTACAATACGAACTACACAAAAAATACACCACAAGTCTACTTCAAATATTCCTTACCAAATCTAACTTCTTTTATTTCTTAATCAGAATATTAATTTATATACCTTTACACGTTTTATCCATTAAAAAAACTGTTTATTAAATCAGCGGTTTTTAATTGCCGAGCGAAACAAATTTGTTCTTCGTTGGATAATTTTTTATAAAATTTTACAAAGTAACATGCAATATCTTTGACAGCTCGGTATGTGACCACGAAGCGTTGCCAGGTTGAAATGATTTTGTTTCTAAGTGGCTCAAAGTGTTAAGAATCTAATCCCGTTACTAATTTATACAAATATATGACTTCAAAACTAGACTTTTTGCCTCAGAAACCTGCCATTGGGCCCAATGTGAAATGGAAGAACTGCGCTAAGTCAGATATGTAGAAATTTTTTATTTCCGAATACCACAAACGACTTGCGCCCATACATATAGTTATTTACGCACGGCTGAAGGGAAGTGTTCTCTTTCTAGGCCTCCAATATGTTAAGAGTCACCATATCTGTTGAATTGCACTGCCTGTTCTAGTTCAGTCCTCGACAGATATGTGTGGAAATGACGTTTAATGATGTTGTGGTGCTGGACATTTTAGGGAATTCATGCTGATGTTTGGCAACTCGGAATCTGCCTCCCATCATTTCGCTTCTGGCGACAAGAAGGAGATCATGTTGTACGATTCGCCTCACTACAAGGGGATCTGGGGAAATGGGCAGCTCTCTAAAGTGGTGATTGATAAATTCTTTGAACCCTTGCCAATTGGCTTTTCCATGATTCAGAAAAGTTCGGAGATCAGAGCTTATGTAGTCGGGTAGTCTGTTAACGGAGGCGATGATCGCGAGATGGTCTGAACCAATTGCAATGACGGATTGCCAGGAAACATTTATCAGAAACGCTGATAGTGATGCCAGGCGAGCTGTTGCAGTCTCCTCTACACTTTCGCTAAGTTTGTTGCGTTGCAGTTGAATCACAGAAACGATTAATTTCCGGAGCGCTTAACAAGAACAACATGTTTGTCTCCTACTTAGTCGTCGGATTTATCGTCGTAGTCAAACTACAAGACACCCCCGCAGACTCCCTATCAACAACCCCAGCATCTTCGGGGCTGGCTCGAATCCGACGGCGAAATCGGAGACACCTTGGGAGAAGATCTAGCAGAAAAATAAACTTAATATAGCCTCCATACTACGCTGGTGGTTATAAAAATAAATCAAACATGAATCAAGTATTATCTATTTAATAAAATTAAATTGATAGTCCACCCCAACGTTAGAATGCCCTATTAATTGTTTTTCTCACCATCTCTGGATAATATATATTTCCTCACTTATTAAACTGTCTAACCCGACAAATATATAGCTACTTGGAATAGTATGAAAATATTATGTTTGTCTAACAATTTTCTATGAGAACCATTATAAAAATACATCAGTGATACGCAAGGACATTCATAAGTCCTCTGATGAAAAACACAAATGTGGAACGGGCTACTAACATAGTGATGAGTATACCCCTACCCAACATACAATTGCACCAGCAGTTCCCCCATTAAAATCCTGCATTTCTACATTATTTCAAAACAAACAGCCTAAATGTCTTGTCGCGTATTTTCATTTCGATGCGATTTTTGGGTTTTGAATTCATAAATGTATTTGTCGTTTAATTGCAAAGAATAACGATACAGCATTTGAATATTTTTAGCTTTAGAATGTGCAGAAGAAATTGCTTACTGGCATATGGAGGTACAACAAACATTCCGCCATACGTACTTTAATTTAACCAGTCAGTCATTCATTCACTCGGCGGTAGTCATTCATCCATATATCCATCTATAAATGCGTGTGTTTTCTGGATATTATGTATGCGTATGAGTGTGTACCTTCATATCGAATAGGTTTTGTGCGTTATCTTTAGTGTCACAGCATTTGCCGTTTTGAACGCATGGCTAGCTAACTGCTCGTTAGTCAGTGGCTCAACATTGATGAGGTACACAAAATCCAATTCATTTGGGAATAACTCCTATTCCATAAAAATTTCCATTGTTGTGGATGTGAGAATATCAGGTGTTTTTGGTACGGAGTGGTGGAAGAAGGCAGGCACACTACTCTTTATTACAGATTTATGAACGTCGACCACAGGATCAATTTAAATATGCCAAAATTGAATAACAAAGCCATGAAACTACATTTGTAGATTCTATTAATGACGATAGTAAATTAAATATCTCATTTACGACATTTTTTAACAACAGTAAGTCATCGTTTTACAGGGATTTTCATGGTGGAGAAGAAGTGGGTTATAAGAGTTGTGATAAATTTCCCATATAAACATAGTTTGTGCCACCGTACTTAAAATATTATAACATTTGTTAAATTTATTAAGGAGAACACTAGAAAACATTGTAAAACTTTTGCATTCTTGCTATTAAGGAACAGACCTTTAAAGAGCGGTGAAACTCAGAAAACTTAGGTACAAGATTGACAACACTGCCAAGACAGATAAAATAATCGCCTAAAAGTACACTTTAGATTTTTTGATCATTGCTGTATGTGTGGGATTACGATATGCTTCTTTTAAATTAAAAACACTTTTGTAGCATCCAACGTTGGGTATATACATACGTCGTATTGAGTTTTCATGACAACTTTTTATGGACTTTATTCTTTGCAATTCATTTCCTTTGGGTCCATTGACAAACCGAGTTATTCATTGAGTTAAATTTATCAACAGACTTTGTCTCCAACCTTTATCTTCTCTTACGGACATTGTCAAATTGTTTCGCCCATTGATGCTGTTTAGGATTTATTATCGTCCACTTCCCCTATCTTTATCCTAAACCGATCTAATTATAAAATTTAAAAAAATGGTAAAGTCGAATTCTTCCGCTTATTGAGACTTATTTTTTTAGTTTTTCAAGGCTGATGGACCGTTGAACCTCACAATTTAAAGAAATTTGTAATTATATCGTTTTTCTTAATAGAGGAGATGACGTGCCACCTCCGAAGTTCATGCCATGTACCACGGCACTTTCCACAAAATTTCATGAAAATAGGTTCGTTAGTTTTCGAGATATAACGTACTTAAAAAGTGGTCGGGACTTTGGGCACCAACAAAGAACATTTGATCGGAGACGCAACCACCGTTGTCTCGAAAATTAATTTGAAAGCCGATGCATTTATAAGTTTAGCAAATATAGCGATTATAAAACAATTATATATAGCATTTAAGACCATGGGATTTTTTGAAAATTTCAGTAGTTTTGGAAAAATAATGGACGTGGATTCAGTTTTCAAATTATTTCATATTTAAAAAAAGTAGGTGTGATCTGGGATTTTGGCTCCCAAAGTTAATGCTGAAACCGATATAATCATAAGTTTGGCATCTACATGAAACGTTTAAAAGAAAGAAAGGCGTGGGGAAGGTACCTCACCTCCTGCGAAATTCATAAAATATACATTACCACGGCAAACCTTGAGCATTTGCTGCAAATTTAATGGAAATCTGTTTAGTAGTTTTGAAGGTATACCATATTTAAAAAAGTAGACGTGGTCGGGTCTTTAGGCCTAAAAGAAGTACCTAGATTCTAGATTAATTCGTAAATTTTCGAACCGATACATTCGTTACTATTGCAAATGTAGCGTTTTTTTTAAATTTCAAAAAATATGCAGCATATTTTTAAGAACCGTTCAGTAGTTTTGCAGATATAACATATTTAAAAAAGTGGGCGTGGTCAAATTTTCTTTGCATAAAAACCTAAGTTGCTTTATGACAAACATTTCAAAAAAAAAGAATTATCCAAATCGGTCCAGCCGTTCTCAACTGATGCAATTACCAACGAACGACATTTGATTTTTATTTATATAGATATAGCGTTTATAAAGAACAGGGGAAGTAACCCGGCCCTTCCGAAATTTAAGAAATTATGTAGCCAATTCAATAGTTTTTGTAGAAAAGATAAAAATTGAAAATTGAAAAAAGTGGGCATAAAAGTGGGCCTGGTCAAATTTTCTTTCTTTTTTATACCCTCCACCATAGTATGGAGGGTATATTAAGTTTGTCATTCTGTTTGTAACACATCGAACTAATCATTTGCGACCCTATAAAGTATATATATTCTTGATCAGAATAAAATTCTAAAACGATCTAGCCATGTCCGTCTGTCCGTCTGCTTAGCTATAATTTGGCACTTAGGGTTCCTAGTGATCAACAAACTTATATCCCAAAGGATATGGGCATAGGTCCATGTTTTGGTATAGTCCCCATATAACGGTACCTCCCGATTTTCGGTATTTTGAGAATTTTAGCCACAATTTTTAACCAAACTATCTGCAATTTGACATTTGAGGTTCTCAGTGGTCATGAAATATCTCCACCAAACATCGTCAACATAGGTCCATGTTTTGGTATAGCCCCCATATAACGGTACCTCCCGATTTTCGGTATTTTGAGAATTTCAGCCACAATTTGTAACCGAACTATCTGCAATTTGACATTTGAGGTTCTCAGTGGTCATGAAACATCTCCACCAAACATTGTCAACATAGGTCCATGTTTTGGTATAGCCCCCATATAACGGTACCTCCCGATTTTCGATATTTTGAGAATTTTAGTTACAATTTTTAACCGAACTAGCTGTAATTTGCATTTAAGGTTCTCAGTGGTCATGAAATATCCCCACCAAACATCGTCAACATAGGTCCATGTTTTGGTATAGCCCCCATATAACGGTACCTCCCAATTCACGGTATTTTGAGAATTTTAGCTACAGTTTTTAACCGAAATAGCTGTAATTTGATATTTAAAGTTCTCAGTGGTCATAAAACATCTCCAACGAAACATCGTCAACATAGGTCCATGTTTTGGTATAGCGCCCATATAACGGTATCTCCCGATTTTCGGGAATTGGTGGTGGTACCTTTCACCTAGCTGTACACATTTTTATACCCTCCACCATAGTATGGAGGGGTATATTAATTTTGTCATTCTGTTTGTAACACATCGAACTAATCATTTGCGACCCTATAAAGTATATATATTCTTGATCAGGATAAAATTCTAAGACGATCTAGCCATGTCCGTCTGTCCGTCCGTCCGTCCGTCTGTCCGTATGTTGTAATCACTCTGCTGAACGCGAGCGTATTTTTTCCATAGGCAGGTCAAGTTCGAAGATGGGCTATATCGGTCCACTCTTTGATATAGCCCCCATATAACGGTACCTCCGGATTTGAGGTATTTTGACGTTCTTCGCCACATTTGCAGACCGAATTTAGCACTTAGGGTTCCTAGTGATCAACAAACTTATATCCCAAAGGATATGGGCATAGGTTCATGTTTTGGTATAGTCCCCATATAACGGTACCTCCCGATTTTCGGTATTTTGAGAATTTTAGCCACAATTTTTAACCGAACTATCTGCAATTTGACATTTGAGGTTCTCAGTGGTCATGAAACATCTCCACCAAACATCGTCAACATAGGTCCATGTTTTGGTATAGCCCCCATATAACGGTACCTCCCGATTTTCGGTATTTTGAGAATTTTAGCCACAATTTGTAACCGAACTATCTTCAATTTGACATTTGAGGTTCTCAGTGGTCATGAAACATCTCCACCAAACATCGTCATCATAGGTCCATGATTTGGTATAGCCCCCATATAACGGTACCTCCCGATTTTCGGTATGTTGAGCATTTTAGTTACACTTTTTAACCGAACTAGCTGTAATTTGCTATTTAAGGTTGTCAGTGGTCATGAAACATCCTCACCAAACATCGTCAACATAGGTCCATGTTTTGGTATAGCCCCCATATAACGGTACCTCCCAATTTTCGGTATTTTGAGAATTTTAGCTACAGATTTTAACCGAAATAGCTGTAATTTGACATTTGAAGTTCTCAGTGGTCATAAAACATCTCCAACGAAACATCGTCAACATAGGTCCATGTTTTGGTATAGCCCCCATATAACGGTATCTCCCGATTTTCGGTATTTTGAGAATTTTAGCTGCAATTTTTAACCGAACTAGCTGTAATGATCGGTATTTTGAAAATTTTAGCTACAATTTTGTCTATTCAAAAATAATCGTCAATATAGGTCCATGTTTTGGTATATCCCCCCATATAAGTGTAACTCCCGATTTTCGGGAATTTTCAGTGGTCACGAAATTTCTTCACTAAAATTCGTCAACATGGGTCCATTTTTTAGGGTCTACATTGTTTGGATGAAACTACCCTCAATTTGACTCTCGAAGTTCCCTGCAGCTATAAAACTTTTCCGCCAAAAAATTTAAAGATAGGTTGACTCTTTGATATAGCCCCATAGGTGGTACCTTTCACCTAGCTGTACACATTTTTTAGATTAGATTAGATAACACTGTGCAACAAAATGGAGGTGAAAGTCTGGGGCACGGAAAATTCCTCTTGGGAAAGAAAGGCCTTGGTGAGTATATTATGAACCCCGAAGGACAGATCCGCCGTGAGTCGAACTTCCGCGTAATAGCGTGATGAAATTTTTGCAAAAACTTCATCACGCCATAACGCGGAAGTTCGACTCACGGCGCATCTGTCCTTCGGGGTTTTTAATATACACACACCAAGGGCTTTCATCTCCAAAAGAAATTATCTCTGCCCCAACATTTGTGTTCACAGTGTAATTTAAGCAATAGTGGGAGACAGTAGGAGTCTATCCATTGTCGAAAAGTTGTTCCACCTAAAATGTTAAATGACCCTAATTATTCAATTTAAATTAAGACTATTTTATGGTGGAGGATATAAAAAGTTCGGCCCGGCCGAACTTAACGACTTTTTACTTGTTCAACCTAAGTTGGATTACGTTGAATATTTCGAAAAATGAATTATCCAAATCGGTCCAGCTGTTCTAACTGATTCCATTACCAACGAACGACATTTGATTTTTATTTATATAGATATGGCGGCTCGCCGATGTCACTCGATTTTTATACCCCCACCATAAAATTGAGGGTATATTTAGCTTTGTTATTCCGTTTGTAACACATCAACATTTTTGTCGGGGACCCTATAAATTCTATATATTCTTGATCTTCATTCTAACCCTTTCCGCCCATCTATCTGTTCGAATCAAGATAGTCCACGTTTTGATATAGCCCCCATAGGAAGGTATTGCTCGCCTTATTTTCGGTATTTTCAAACTTTTTGTAACATTATCCTACAGAAATGGGTAAATTTCGGTATATGGTTGTTCTCGTTTTAATATAGTCCCCATGAAATGATACCTCACGATTTCCAGTACATTATCTTACTGAAATTACTACAATTCGGTATATAGTCTTCGTTGGGGATATACAACATGTTTTAATAAAACTCCTGTAGAAGAGTACCGCCCAATTAGCTAAAATTTGGTATCTAGTTACCATTCGGGCTATAACGTTACACCAGAAATTTGGTACTGGTCCTCGTTTTGGTATAGCCCCCATAGAACGGACAGCGTCCGATTTTCGGTATTTACACGGTTTTAGCCACATTATCCAACCGAAATAGATACAATAAAACATATTGTCGCAAAAAATGATTGTTACATAACGGCATTTCCCTATTTCCGGTATTTTGAAGGTTTTAGTCTCACGATCGCATCAAAAGGGCTAAAATTTGGTATTTAGTCTTCGTTGGTGCTACAAAATTTCCTCCCATAAATTGTTCACGGTGTGCCTTAACCAAATTTAAATGGAAGGTGCTTACACCTGAGAAGTTTTTGCAGTTTTTGCAAACCCCAAAATTGTGAATTTTGATCGCGATTTATTGAATATTATTTTTTCTTATCTATGAACATTGCTGTTTCAGAATCCGCGAAATCTTCCCATGTGTAAGCGGTTTTCATCAAAAGTTAGTTAAGGCGCACTGAGCATGATATTGTTTTATAAGGAGGCGATACAGTCAGTGCATTGTCTCAATTTGGACTTCTATATCTCAAAAACGGTAAAACCTGCGAAAATATAATAAAGGTCAATCTTGTGGAGAATTTTCACAGCTACACATTTTCTTTAGGCCCATTTACATAGATCTCGCAGTTTTCAAGTAAAATCGTGAAAACCTAAAGAACCTCTAAAAATGTGAACTTAAATCGCGATTTATTTGAAATTTCTCACCTATGAGCATTGTAGTTTCAGAATCTGCAAAAACTTCCCAGGTGTAAGCACCTTCCATTTAAAATTAGTTAAGGCGCACCGTGTGTTTGGTAGACCAAATTTCTCAGCAGAGGCGACGGAACTAGCAAATGAGAGGACCTGAGAGTTGCGGAACCTAATCTTGAAATCAACGGTCTAGTCGTTGAGCATAAGTGGAAAAAGTGGCTCGACCACATGAAGCACTGCAACATTATCACATGATTACGTAATTAGCGGTTAAAACACTCTTGAATCCGGGAAGAAAGATGATACAACGGCTGTTACTTTCAACGGCGTGACAGATCCAAAGAGGTACTCGTGTTATTTTAACCGGCAATTTATAGAGCACATCGAGTGTGATATGGCGAAGCCCTCCGGCTACTAAAGTCGCCACTAGCGAAGACTCTAAAGCATAGCCGACCAAGAAGAGCGAGCGCTTAAATTGTTTATGTGTGGGTAAAATTACACTGACAGAACAGGGTGATGATTTTCATATTGAGTATGAAATGAAAAACAAAAATTAAAAATAATATACAGTGAATCACAGTCAAAAGTATCCACTTCAGTTTCTGTTATTAAAACTGCGATTGCTAAGAGTTAATTAATGATAGCGATTTCGTTCTTTTTTATATTTTTACATTAGGGTCTTAACTTAAATATAATAAAATAAAATTAACGTGAATCTGTCGAGAGAATGTAATAATTGGCATACGTCTTTGTCTCGGCCTTGCAGGCTTAAATTCAAACTATTTATATGGCTCGTTATGTCTACTAAGAAAGCAAATTCTACCAGGAAATTTGGAGATTCAAGGGCTGAAATATAATCTTTGTCGTTTTCTTTCTGTTTGTCTTTTGTCAATATTTCAGACTTCAAAAACTGTACGATGTCTTCTCGGAGGACGAAAAGACGTTCTAAGCTTTTTCCTCGACTTAGCCACCTCACTTCTGTGAAGGTTACTACGTAAGATGGATAAACATTTTTTATTGTTGCATTGCAGACGAGGCATTCTGCGTCATTAAAAATATTAATACAAAACAAAAAATCATTTTCAAATTCTTCCCTCCACATATTTGCTGTACAACTGCAAAATCTTTTCAGTGTACCCAAAAAAAAAAAAAAAACAAATAAAGCGGCATCAACCTGCTTGCATGAAATTCAGTACAAGACTGAAGTAAAAAATCAAAACATTTGCTCTCTTACTTTGCGTTCGGGTCGCGTGTGTGTGATTTGCCGAAAAACTTCGTAACCAAATCAATACCCACGAACGGGTTTGCTCTAAAGGCAATACTACTCCCCATTATGGGAAGCAGTTCCCAGTGGCCCAACATCAGCATGGATCCCAGAAAATGCACAATATCAGACCAGTATTAAACGTCATATAAGCGCATATCAGTCGAGGACTGAACCAGAATAGGCCGTGCGACCGAACAGTCATGGTGGCTCTTGACTGAAACAGGTTGCCTCATGACCTTCAGGAGACAAAGATTTTACCGGTACATCAGGACATCATTATGGTACTGTTTAAGTTTTATCCCTGTACAATATAATGGGCAGGCTTCCCCACCCAGGTACTTCAATACAAATCTTTATGATCGAAAGAGAGAGAGAGAGAGAGAGAGAGAGATGTTCAAAGGTAAATAAAAAATAATAAAAAAAAAATTAAGTTACAGTGTTTTATTGGGTATAATTAGCATTGTCATTCCGTTTGTAACACATCAACATTTTTGTCGGAGACCTATAAATTCTATATATTCTTGATCTTCATTTTAAGTCTATAAAACCGTTTCCGCACGTCTATCTGTTGAAATCAAGATACAGCTCGCAGTAATGAAAATCAATCCACGTTTTGATATAGGCCCCATAGAAATGTATCGCCTGATTTTCGGTATTTTCAAACTTTTTGCCACATTATCCTACAGATATGGGTACATTTCGGTATATGGTCTTCGTTGGGATATAAGCTTGGACTTATGTCCATCCATAACTTTTGGTGGGGGAGTTTTAGCACCTTTGGGAACTCCAAATTTGGTGGTATAGATACCATTGCCAAATTACTGCAAATTCGGCCTAAAAATGTAGATAGAATCCTTAAAATATTTTAAATCGGGTAGTACCGCTATATGGGGGCTATAAAAAAAAATGGACAAACATTGGTTTTTGTTTTATATTCATAATATCCTCATCCATCGACCAGTCCAGATACACAGGAACCCGAACTAGATAACTGCTACAACAATTTAAAACATTTGTTATCTTATTTAATCTCCATCACTGCAATCGAGTCGTATACAACAATTCCAGCGAACGCGAATACTGTGGAAGCAATATTCTTCTTAAGTTTAGCATAAATATCGCCCAGTATAATGTTTATACCAGGTCAGGCTTCAGTCATATGCCGTGGATGTCGGGAAATGGATGCAGATAATACGACTTCTTCGACCGGGGTGAGCCTGGAGACGAGGCTTTCTAGCCTTTGGCTCACAACTATCCGACATCAATCCAATCACATGTCTTCTTTCAGGGCTTCTACAATAGATTTTATTGTGACGGTTATCGAACTTCCTATAAGTATAACAATCTTGTGTTTTGCCAGTTTAATACAATGGTTCCTTTACAACTGAATAGAATTATAATTCTTATAGCATGTTTACATTGCAGCATTTTGACGGATAAATCCACTGCTTATACTACATGCAGTACAATGTAAACGTCGTATTCTTGCCGCGCCAGATAACGAACACAACGCTACATCCTTTCTACTGCCAGCAGAACCCACTCATCTGAGCTGCAGGTCTCTATGGACGCACTCTGTTGTTGCATTCCTTTGGAATCTGAAAAACGAAATATAGCCGTTGCAATAACAACCCACAGTTTATAATAGTACGGTTACACTAGAGTTTTTTGCCGGGTTAACCCACTTCGAGAGGATTTATTTGACGTTTGCGCTATGGAATTGACATTTTAAATCCAAACCCACTGGGTTAATCCGCTTAAGTGTAACCGGGGTATAAGTTTCTGTACCTCTTCCTTTGGGTTTTTTTGTTTTCATAAACAAGTAATATGCCTAAATGTATGCTTTAGTTTTTCATCTACAAATTAAATAAGTTCACGATTTCCTATGTTCTACATTTGTACACATAAGACCACGTTTACATCAAACTCGGTATAGTACATAATACGTACATAACAAACATCCAATTCCATACATATTTCTCTAAAACTGTCGTTTTATGCTCCCCTGTGTTCAACTTCAACTCATCCATTTCTACTTATTTTTTGTTTCTTTGACTTAATAGTGCGTTTGCTGTGTTCGCAGATGGCCTACAATTTCACCACACAACACAAAAAAAATAATAAGGAAAACATATTATTATTGGGTTTGCATGTGTGAAAACCCTCCATCATTGTTTAACGCACAGGAAACACATATAACAGTCGGAGGAGTAATATTGGAGTTTGTCCATATGGTGCTGTTGTTTGCTTGAGATTACAAAGTATAAAAGGAAGTACTAATATATTTTCTTGTGCATTCGAAGACGCAGTGTTGTTAGGGTCGAGAGGGCATTACACTTTTTTCTTCTCCTTCTGTTGCTAATATTTTGAATGGACGCATTTATTTTTGGATATTTTATGTCTTTACGTATTTACACCAATATTAAAGAGGGATAGAACGGAAAGTTGACGAGAGTCTTGTGAAAATGTAGGTTATCGAATCATAAAGGTATCTCTACATATGCAACATGACATTCTTGCTTAAACTATTTCTGTTTAAAGAATAAAGAACGCTCGAGTCAAATTCGAACTCTGTTGTCCTTTGCCTTTTAATTTTTACCAGGAATGACTGAGCCAAGAAAGTGAAGCAGAAAAATATAACCTATTTTTTAAAAATGCTATATCTTTATAAATAATAACCAAATGTCGTTCATTAATTATTGCATCAGTTCAGAACGGCTGGACCGATTTGAATATTTTTTTTTTTTTTTTTTTGAAATTTTCGTCATAACCCAACTTAGGTTTTTATCAAAGATGTCAATATTATAAGATAGGAAAAGTCAATTGTGAACAAGTAAAAAAGCAATAAGTTCGGCCGGGCCGAACCACCTTAAAATATTCATTCCTGTCCCCCTCAAAATACCTGAAATCGGGCGGTAACGTTATATGGGGGCTATTCCAAAACATGGACCTATGTCCACTAGTTATATAAGTTTATTGACATTTAAGAACCCTAAATGTCAATTGATAGCTAAAACGGTCTGAAAATGTAGATAAAAACGTCAAAATGCCGTAAATCGGGGGTACCGTTATATGGGGGCTATACCAAAACGTGGACCTAGGTCCACAACTTTTGTTATATAAGTTTAGTTACACTTAAGAACCCTAAATGTCAAATTATAGCTATATCGGTCTGAAAATGTAGCTAAAACGTCAAAATACCGTAAATCGGGGGGTACCGTTATATGGGGGCTATACCAAAACGTGGACCTACGTCCACAAGTTTTGTTACATACGTTTATTGACATTTAAGAACTTCAAATGTCAAATTATAGCTAAATCGGTCTGAAAATGTAGCTAAAACCGTCAAAATACCGTAAATCGGGGGGTACCGTTATATGGGGGCTATACCAAAACGTGGACCTATGTCCACAACTTTAGTTATATAAGTTTATTGACATTTAAGAACTTTAAATGTCAAATTATAGCTACATCGGTCTGAAAATGTGGCTAAAAACGTCAAAATACCGCAAATTGGGGGGTACCGTTATATGTGGGCTATACCAAAACGTGGACCTATGTCCACAACTTTAATTATATAAGTTTATTGACATTTAAGAACCTTAAATGTCAAATTATAGCTACATCGGTCTGATAATGTAGCTAAAAACGTCAAAATACTGTATATACCGTATATACCGGGGGGTACCGTTATATGGGGGCTATACCAAAACGTGGACCTATGTCCCCAAGTTTTGTTATATATATTTATTGACACTTAAGAAACCTCAATGTCAAATTGTAGCCAAATCGGTCTGAAAATGTAGCTAAAACCGTCAAAATACCGTAAATCGGGGGGTACCGTTATATGGGGGCTATACCAAAACGTGGACCTATGTCCACAACTTCTAATATATAAGTTTACCAACACTTAAGAACCCTAAATGTCAAATTATAGTTAAATCGGTCTAAAAATGTAGCTAAAAACGTCAAAATACCGGAAATCGGGGGGTACCGTTATATGGGGGCTATACCAAAACGTGGACCTATGTCCACAACTTCTAATATATAAGTTTAGCAACACTTAAGAACCCTAAATGTCAAATTATAGCCAAATTGGTCTGAAAATGTAGATAAAAACGTCAAAATACCGTAAATCGGGGGGCACCGTTATATGGGGGCTATACCAAAACGTGGACCGATATAGCCCATCATCGAACTTGCCTGCAAACAAAAGACGCATTTTTCCAAAATTTCAGCGTCCTATCTCCATTTTTGTGGATGCTAGAGTGATTACCACAGACGGACGGACGAACGTGCTCAGATCGACTTAGAATTTTACCCTGATCAAGAATATACATATATACTTTATAGGGTCGCAAATGAGTATTTCAATGCGTTACAAACGGAAAAACAAACTTAATATACCCTCCATACTATGGTGGAGGGTATAAAAATTAACTGTAGAGGGAGTTAACCTCCATTGCTACGATATCATAGCAACATTCTGTTAAACGAAAACTGTTACTCATTGGAATATTGACAAGAAAAATATTAAAACTCAAGTTTGACGGCATTCGCTTTTGATTTTTTCTTTGAATGAACAATAAAAAAAGAAAATAAATAAATTTCAGCCACAAAACACAACGTTAATGTTTTCTGCCGCGAGAAATGGGAATCAAAAACGATTGGCATTGCTCTTATCAATTCCAGTGAGTTGTGTAGCCATCTGTAACCAAAATGTGGAACTATTAGCATATGTTTTTGGAAAATGCATTTGTTCGGGTCTTTATTTCTATACGTCTTTGTTTTTATGAATAAGAAAATTTGACCACTGTTTTCAATTTGAATTTTTTTCTCCAAAATCTATTGAACCGAAAATAGCTTTTTATGGAAAGAAAAATTGATCACGCCCACATTTTTAAATATTTCAGAAAATGTACAGGGATTGCCCCGATGAAAATAGGCTGAATATTTAAAAAACGCTACATTTGCAATAATAACGAATGTATAGGTTTGAAAATTTCCGAATTAATCTAGAATCTAGAATAGAAGACCCGAAACAGCCACGTTTTACGAAAACTTACGAACCGATTTTTATGAAATTTTGTGGAATGTGCCGTGGTACATGTAGGAGGCACGGTATCTCCCGTATTAACCCTTTGTACTCGCGTTTTTTCCGTTGATATAAAAATATTTTTTCATATTTATTATGATTAGTAGACGCAAAAAAAGTCCTCAGCGAAAAAAAAATCTTTAAAAAATCCTCGTGGTTCGGGCAACATTGGGCCATTGTGGTTATAAAAATTAACAAAGTTTGTTTCGTAAGTCTTTGTGTTATCGTTATATATTTTTATTATTCATGATGTGGAAAAGCTTAATCTGAGTTTGTTTAATTCTAGATAAAAATTGATGGATATGGAATGACAAATTGGTCTATATTTGTCATATATAGTTCACGAATTAGCCAATTTTACTCATATCGACCTTTTTCAGAGTAGAAGCGTTTGAAAAATATTTTCTATTTTGTGTGCAAACTCTAATACTGATAATATTGGCCTTCATCCAATACATAAATTTATCATCATCGATATTTGAACGGATACTCGCTTGATATCTTACAAATTCTAACTAATATTTAATATGTATATTCATTAAAAAATGTGCCAATCTCCTCTTAATTCAAGTCCATTCTTCGAATAATAATATAAGTCACTGTTGGGCAGAAATGCTCGGCCTCATACACAAAAGTGTAAAAAATACATGAGTCTCTCGCAATTTGCCCACCATTAATATAAGTACCACATTTTTCACAAGCCCGAATGTCCCAATGATACTTTGAATTTCATTGAATACCACTAACCATCATTTTGGACTTTAACTAATGCAACCACTTTATAACCACTTTATTGCCAACAGGCAACTTCCAAATTTCAAAAAATTATAACTGCTGATAGGAACTGTAAATTTTATGTTTGTTTTTTTATTTTATTAGATCAACATATCACTAAGATTTTTCAAACAATGTTAATTGCAAGTATTCAATTCGTTTGGCATTTTATAAAATCACTAAAATATTTCATGTAAAAATTTTTACTCGACTACTTATACTTAACTTCGTAAATCTAGCTATTTATTTAAAAGTAATTTCCATTTGTATTCTTCTGAAATCAACCTACCGACAAAAAGGGTTAATAAGAACTAAAAAAAATATAAGTCTCAATAAGCGGGAGAATTCGACTTTACCATTTTTATATCCTCAGCATTTATGCTAACGATGGTATATACACTCTCATACGCAAAATGTGCCTCATTCAAATAATGGTTTTATACCCCAAGTATGTTCGGACGAAATCCGTTTCAGACAATTTGGAGTTGATTTAGCCATGTCCGTCCCTCTGTCTGTCCGTCTTTCTCCCTGGCTGGCTGGAGCGCACGATAACTCTCGAACGGATTAACCGATTCGGTCCAAAATTTGGCATTGACTCCTTCCAGTACCTCCCACACAAAAGTTCGAAAATGTTCGAAAAATATGTGCGCACGATAACTCTTTGCACATCCTGAAATTTCTACCAGAGTTAGATGAGGTTACAATACGGACTCAATCGGTGCACTCCTTCGGGTACCTCCCACACAAATTTTGGGAAATTTTCAGTTTTGGACCTGCTTCCGAATCGATTTAATGTTTCTCGTAACAACTTGTATTCACTGCCTACACAAGTTTTATCAGGGGGCAAGTCCATACTTCCTGAGAAAATATCCTGAAAGTTGCAAAAAGAAACATATCGACGCCTCCAAACAATAGTATGCTATGTCGACTTAGCATGTTTTCAAGTTCTTTACATTTTTATATTTAACGTCCTTTAACTTTAATTCTGTCAAATGTTGGTAATGATCGGTCAATCCGAACAGAAGTTATAAACAAATATTGACATAGCATAGTACTGAAGTTAAAAAAAAAATTCCAAACTTTGAGAGCTTCTCCTGCAAAACTCACTTTTTAGACTTAGCATACTATTATTTGGAGGTGTCGATATGACACCGTGTGTATTGGTTGGAGCACAAGATAACGCTCGAACGGATCTGCCGATTCGATCTAAAATTATGCCTTTGTAATATTTTGTCCAAACTTAATTTAAGTTCGAAGATAAGAAATATCGGTCCACTCCTACAGGTACCTCCCCACAAAAGTTAAAAAATGTTCGGAAAAATTGTTCGCACGATAACTCTTGAAGGGAGTGACCGA
The DNA here is from genome assembly GCF_047663935.1 of Musca autumnalis. Taxonomy (NCBI): domain Eukaryota; kingdom Metazoa; phylum Arthropoda; class Insecta; order Diptera; family Muscidae; genus Musca; species Musca autumnalis. The sequence goes on along the minus strand of NW_027411755.1, from coordinate 134,418,129 downwards.
TTTGGTTCATACTTTACACATCCCAATATTCCAGATCAGTTTCAAATATGGACTATATCTGTCCACTCCTTCGGATACCTCCCACACAAAATTTCAGATAAGTTCACTTTATGACCTGCTCTCGAATCACTTTGATTTTGGTTGAAGCAACTTGCATTCGCTGCCTCAATTACGACGGTAAAAGTTATTTTCAGGGGCAAGTCCATTTTTCTTGAGAAAACAGCCCGAAATGTGTAAAAACCCCCTATGACACCATATGTAGTGGCTGGAGAGCACGATAACTCTCAAACTGATCAACCAATTAGGCCCAGAATTTAGCCTTCTAGGAGTAGTAGAAACTTCTATACAAAATTATGAAGCTCCATCACAAAAATTGCTACCTGTATCTTGATTTCAAGAGACGGACAGACGGCCATTGCTTTTTCACATAGAATTTTATGCTGTTCAAGAATATATGTATATACTTTGACGAATATTTCGATGTGTTACAAACGGAATGACATATTTAATTATACATTCCACATTATGGTGGAGCGTATAAATAAACAAATCCAGGAATCTGCTTCCAGGAGCCAGGAGTCTTTTAAGAAAACCAACATCCAGAGATAGTACTAAACGAAATTACGTCAAGTGGACCAACACTGGGCTAGAAACTCTGAAGTTTCTATAAGAAGTCAACTTCGCACTGAAAATAAGAACTTCGCACTGATCAAGTGATGACTACCTCCCCGTCGTCGACTTTAACATCCCGCGGCACATATTAGCTCACTACTTATATGTGCCGCGGGTTCACCCATAAGAACGATAAAACCTTGTGTTCGTTGCTCTAGTAACCCATCCCTACAAAACACATCGTACTATAAAAAAAAAAAAAAAAAAAAAAAAAACAAAGAAAAATAAAAGGCATCATCAGCTAGTTGGCACCATCTGGCAAGAAGAAGCGTACATGAAGATTGGAACTTGAGCATCCGATGTCCCGTTCACAAGAAACGAGATAAGACTGTGTGCTCTAACTACATAGTGTCAGGGATATTTTGCGAACGATTAAAGACGATGGTAAATTAACTAATTGGGTCATACCAATGCGTCCTTAGAGACCTGGCAAATCCCGATATTTACCCTGCAGCAAATCCTGGAAAAGACCCAAGACAACTGCCATTTTTTGAAGATTATAAAGCAGCCTTCGACAGCCCCCTACGCACAGTCGAACTGAAATTTTTATCAATCGGTCCTCGTGACCTGAAAACACTCTTTCGCGTGGTTCCCAGGAAATTAATCATTATGAATCGACGAAGTATTTTACTATTACCAATAATTGTTCAAACGAATTTGCTGTAAACCGGTACCTGGAGCTCTTATTGCATAGTAAACCTCCCAGCAAGTATTGGTCCATGATATGGTATACTCACTGTACGACTTTTATATCGATTTATTTCTTTAGCTGTCAACCAAATATTCTAGCCGAATATGTTTTAATAATGAACTCTAGAGTTCAGAACAAAACCTTATAAAGAAATGTCATATCGGTCCACAGCCTCCTTATACGGTTACCATCCTTTTTCGGTTCTTTAAAAGATTTTATCACTTTTTTCTGGAGAATTACCTGTAATAATATAGTTTTGGTTCTCAGTGCGGGGAAAACCTCCAATTTTCGGTGTGGTCCAAAATTAGGGTGCCCCACAAAAGAAAAATTATTTGTTAAAGTGAATACCCCCAACAAATGTTCTTCTTCTTTTACGAGTTTTCAATGCGTCTCTAAGTTACCATGGCAATATAAATCGTTAATAGCACAAAAAACATTATATTGAACATAGATGTAAAAAAGGAAAATACAATTACTTTAAAATATTCCAGAAAACATAAATTCAGTACATGAAGCCGGGCTAATCTTTTGGTTATAACTGCTAAACCCGCACATGTCCGCAAAAAGTCTAAACAGTTTTGAAATCTATAGGCCCTTGGCTTTATATTGGTACTAGTGGCGATTCTTGCATATGCTAGGAAAATAACTAAAACTTTATGGATTTCCACACGATTATATTAAATATTTTAATTTTGAACAATATTATAATTAAAGTAGCCCTTGCAAATGAGAGGAATTGTATAAGTAGGAAAACTAAGCATAGAAAATTTACTAAATCATTCAACTTATGTCATGAATAGTAGTCCTTTGGTTCAGAAATTCGCTTGCAATATAACAATTTTTTTCCATTTTAAAATAATTTTTTTCTCCAAAATTAGTGATGTCTGTAAGCCTTTTTCTTCTTAAGAACCGCGAAAAAATGGAAAAGACACGTTGAGTTTCGAAAAATTTGAAAAGTTTAGAAGCGATTTGTATCTTTAAATTTTTAAAATGATTTTTGTCATTGGGCGTATCCAATGTGCTCGTTCAAAGGTATTCGAAGCCATGACTGAATTTGGTATTTCCGCAAAGCTCATTAAGTTTTGTAAGATGTCACTATCTGATACCCTGTCCTCAGATAAAAAAGGAAAAAAGAGGTTTCAGATAGCCTTTCGTGTGACCTATTCAACATTCTATTGGAAAAGATTTTACGAAATGCAAAGTTAAAAGAAATGGTACAATATACCCCAATAGCCCACTGGTATTTGCTTATGCCGAAGACATTGACATCAAAGAGAATCTACTAAAGTGGCAGTAAACGGCGACAAGACCAAAATCACAGAACTCGGACTGTGAAAATTAGAACTTATAATTTTGAGGAAGTTAAAGACTTCGTCCACTCGGCACCGTCATAAACACCACAAACAATATCAATTGTGAAATGAGAAGAAGAATCCTATTGGCCAATAAAACCAATTATCAGTTTAAAAGCAAAGCCGCATCTCATCAAACAAAAATAACACATAACGAAAACTGATACTTCCCCTGTTAATGCATGGTTCCGGCGCAAATAAAGTACAGTACACATTGTCAGTTTTGAATGACGATTTTTTGCAATTATCGATAACTGTCGAACCGTCCAGCAACCACAAAATATTTTGTGGTTGCATGATGAATGACAAAAATGAACGGCCACACTAGCAAGCAACAACAAAGCTGTCATTCAAAACTGACAATGTGTACCCAGCTTAAAGTGCATTTAAGAGAGAAATTATTCGAAAGACCTACGGGTTAAAACACTTTGACAGTAAATGTCGCCAGCGTTGAATAGCATCATTATAGTTATACGTATGCATCGATATACAACGTTTCGTTTACTGTGAGTGTGCAACCTTAAACTTAACCTTACTTCGTGCATATACAGTAAAATTTCTTGCATTCTGCGTGCTATACCTCGTATATGCTGTATTTTATAACAAAACACTTGCAAGTCATGCGAATTCAATTTAATACCAAATATATGCGTTTTGTTTCCTACATTTTCGATTGGTTTCGTGCTTCTGTTCTTATGCCAACGCTTTATACTTGCGAAAATGTACAACACAAAAACAACGGATAATTTAGTATATGCTTTTTGTTTGCTAAACTTCCTTAGGCCTATGCAAACACATGACGGAGAACAGAGGAAAGATGAAAGAGAGAAATGCGTGTGCATTTGAAGTGAAGTAAATATATATTTCTTACACAACTTTTTTACATGACTGTTAAGTGTTTTCTTAGTATGTTTTTGTGGACAGAGGACATGCGACATTATAAAAAAAAAATACATATGAACAATAATAACATGAATTAATTCTCTTTCGAGTGTTATGACCTAAGAGAAGCATTGAAAAATTAGGAGTCCCATCAGCCAAGTCGGATTATAGAAAAAGTTTTGAATTCCATAACTGGCATTAATTCGTATATAAAATTATCGAATGATTTACGTATAAATGCTAGTTACTAAGCTTAGCCTTCGTCCACCCACTAAAACAACTTTCTAATATGCCTGATGAGCGGACTTAACCACCCGTGAAATGTTGCATAATGGTTGAATGTGTGGGACTTCGCTGGACTCCTAATTATTCAACGCACCTCTTAGGTCATAACAGATCAACTCGAAAGAAAATTAATTCATTATTAACACGATTTTAATATTTGCAGCAGGATAGTTAACGATTGGAATCAAATATCTTCGGGTACCCCCTCACAAATGTTCAACATTTTTGCTAAATGCTATTCGAGGATCTTTTGTACTTCTTATGCTTTCTGGCATAATAGTCCAAAAGCTCTAAAAATCAGCAGTGACCAAAGAAAGCGTCTGATGGACACGATTGCTATCGAAAGAAGTAGTTGGCATTCACGTCATCACGAAAATTGAAATTTTACGAAAATTCTCTAAGGCCGCAATTATGGTCCAATGAATGAAAAAACTTTACCAGTTCATTGCTGTGGCTAAACCGATTTCTACAAACATTTATGACGATCTGTTAACGATAACCCAAAGTATGGCGGGCAAAGGCGAATTTCCAATGGATGAAAAAACTTAACTAGTTCATTGCTCATCGCTCGGGTGACACGTGTTAACGTTAACCGGACCCCAAAAAAAATTGGATTAAATGGAAAAAATTTAGGGGGTATGAGTTTCAAATAATTTTTTTTTTCTTTTGGTCGCCCTATTCTTCATATTCGATATCCTCTTTAATATTCGGATTCCCATCCGAATATGACAATAGTTGGCCATTTTGATTATTCGGTATTTCATGAACAGACATAGGATTTTTGCATGTTTTTTTATTTCCTATCCGATTGGACTCAAATTTTGGATCTAGGCGTTTTAAGGGTCAATTTCTATTATTTTTTGAGACGAGAAGGAATGCTTACCAGCCGGTTAGTGCAAGAAAAGTGATTTTTATTCATGGGGGAACAAGACTCAGCAGTGTACGAATTAGAGGTGGGCGCGTGTCGTGCCGTGAGTAGTGCGTGTTCGTGCCTTCTCGAAAATCGCCGTGTTTGTGCGTGTCGTGCCGGAATAAATTTTTGGCCGTGCGTGATCGTGCTTTTCTTCAAGGCACGATTTTGCACGACACGACCAAACACGATCTGCACTATGTTTCACGATCGTGCTAAATTTTTGGGCTCCCTTTAGAAGTCGTGCAGGAGACCATACTAAACACAAAAATCGAAATTGCTAGAAAAGAATGATTTAAATAGTATATCTGACTTAAAGCTAGAACCTCAATTGGGTTTTCTCAAAATAAGCAAAGAGTGTTCCGAAAAATTAAGTTCGGAAAACTACCCCACTATGCAAATTTTTTGCCATTTGGTCTGAAAAACTTTTGAAAGTTTGCTCAATTGATACCATTGACTCTCAAATCATGAAAGATTTGAAAGCTAAAATGAAAGATTTGAAAGCATGATTGTTTACATTGCTGAAAAGCCGTCAGCTCAGGAACGAGCAAATAATATTTTTAAATAAGAATATGTAAATATTAATTTATAAGTAACTAGCAAAGTGCCACTACTTCGTATACGGAGAGAATATAAAACACAAACATTTAATATGAAAGTGGTAAACATTGAAAATTTTATTGTACTAATACCAATTTTAATTAATATTTATTGTTATTTAGGTAATATTCGTATCAAATTAGTTCGATTTTCAAAAAAATCAAAATCTCAACCATACACATCAACAGTGACACATTGTAATTAAGGGATTTCTGTTCTCAGAAGGTAAAACATTCTTGTAAAAAATACACCCAAGACCAAATTTAGAGTACATTTCGTACACATAAGTACGAGTTCAGGAATCCTGCTCTACCTCTTCATACAAATCCAAATTTTACTAAATTTTGTAGCATTCAGTACTTTCCGTAACTCAATACCACAATCCTACACTCCAACAGTAATCTTAATTCTAAATTTCAGGATTCCAGCGCTACCCGTTCACCCAAATCCAAGTGTACCATACCCATAAACACGAATTTCCAAAACTACATCAATCCTTCTCTCCAAAAGTAACTTTAAGTTCATATCACAGGATTCATGCTCTATCTGTTTACCCAAATCCAGATTGTACCAAACTTATTGTCATTTAGTACTCTTCGTGCCCATAAGTATAATTTCCAAAATTACTTCAATCTTACTCTCCAACGGTAATATTAATTCTAAACTCTATCCGTTTACCCAAATCTAAATTGTACCAAATGTAGTACCATTTAATACGTACTAAACCCATGAGTACGAATTTCCAAAACTCCCTCATTGCTACACTAAAACAGTAATCTCAATTTCAAATTTCAGGATTCCACCTCTATCCGTTCGCCAAAACCTATGTGTTCGTCATTTTTGTCCCATTTAGTACTTTTCGTACACACACATTTTCAACAATTTATACCTACCGCGAATCTCAAATTTTGTGTGGGTACCCGAAGAAGTGGACCGATTGAGTCCATATTGGAACCTCATCTTAGTCTGGTTGAAATTTCACCATTTGCAAAGTATGGACCAAAGCGGTTACTCCATTAAAGAGTTATCGTGCGCACAAAATTTCCGAACATTTTAGAACTTTTGTGGGGGAGGTACCGGAAGGAGTGGACCGATATAACTTATCGTCGAACATAAACTAAGTTTGGACAAAATATTACGAAAGCCAAACTTCGGACCGAATCGGTTATCCGTTCGAGAGTTAACGGGCGCTCCAGCCAGACAGGCAGACAGACGGACGGACATTGCTAAATCAACTCCAAATTGTCTGAAACGGATTACGTCCAAACATACTTGTGGTCTAAAACCAGTATTTCGATGAGGCACTTTTTGCCCCTATGAAAGTGTATATACCCTCGTTAGCATAAATGCTGAGGGTATAAAAATTCAGTGTTTTATTTAGAAATGCACTTAAAACTAGAATTTGTCGCTTAGCCTCAATAAATAAAATCTTTATCATGATGGAATCTCTCAAATAAAACGCTTGCCGTTTAATTTTGTTACCATTTATAATTTAAATACAAGCGTTTTATTTGAGACATTCCATCATGAGAAAGATTATGTTTATTGAGGCTAAGCGACAAATTATTTTCTAGTTATAAGTGCATTTTTAAATAAAACACTGAAACTTAATTTTTTAAATTATTTTTTATTTTGTAATTTCGTGCGTGAGTGTGCGTGTTCGTGCCTTCTTGAAAAACGCCGTGTTTGTGCGTGAATTTGCATAAAAATGTTGTTCCGTGTTCGTGCCTAATTTTTTAGGCACGCGCCCATCTCTAGTACGAATGCCTAAAATAATGGGGTCTCACCAGCTCTAGCAGATGTTAGGTCGATAGCTCCTGTACATATGTACGTACAGACTTATTAGAAGTGTTGTTGATAACGATTTTGACTGCAAGTTTGAAAGCATATCCGGACATCAACCAAACATATTCAAGCGATTTCTACAAGAATAGTCTGCGATTGTCAAATACAATTTCGATGTAGACGAGAATGTTTTAAAACTTCTTCCCAGGTACAAACACCTTGTGTTTTCATCGTTCGATCCTTGTGTTTTCATCGTTCGAACCAAACTAACAAGAGAACAACTGCCGAAATTCATAGAAAAAGGTTCTACCAGGTATAATTACAAGCGATTCTTGTTGTTGACGAGATTAGAAGATCCTGCAACGTGGCCACAGAACATCAATTACCCGGAGGGATAAAGTATGTTAAACAACTTGTAAGTTGAGAACGACATAGCAGAGCAAGAAGTCGAGTTCATCACCAAGTAATCATCTGTACGCAGATGACACCAAAACCACTTATGTCAGTCCCTTGAATAAATCAAATAAAGTAATAGACATTTGTGTTCATTCCCAAAAATGTATAATATAGGAAGAAAAAAAATTTTTTTTTCAATAGCCTCCATTTTTCGAGACATTCTAGTTCAGTACTACTTACGTATTTTGTTGTTCAGCAAGAAATGTTAAGAACAGAATGGCCTTTAATTTAATGCGGGCAAATAGCTTTAAACATTCCAGAGATATTCCGTAGTTGCCAAATAGCCAAAAAATCGATATTTTCATAACTTCGTTTTAACATATCCCAATTGTTCTAAAATTTTGACAATCTTAAAACCAAACTAAACACATTAGGGGTGCCGCATAAAAAATCCGACATCGATTTTTCCATTTGAGCTAAAACCAGCTTAATGCAACAAATTAAGGAAAAGAAAATATTGAATTTTACCGCGATTTATTTGAAATCCGCAAAAACTTCCCAGGTGTAAGCACATTTCATTTAAAATTATTTAAGGCGCACCTTGAAGAAAAACTACTTAACTCGTGTATGGTTTTCAAATTTTGTAGTTGTTTCGAAGCAAAAACAAAGCAGGGGTGCTCAGAATACTTGTTATATTAGTAGTGGTAAGACAGAGAATATGTGTGGTTTGTTTTTACGCTACCGTAAGGAAGCGATCACCAATGAAACAAGTCAATATTACCATGAAAAGTAAAGTTTTGGTGTTTTTCGATCGCATTAATTTTCTTTCAACATAGTGAAACAGGCCCTTAATATTTTTCCATGCTCTACACGGCTATGTAAATGTTTTTATACCCTACACCACTATGTGGTAAGGGGTATTATGTGTTAGTGCATTTGTATGTAACATACAAAAGGAAGCGAGATAGACCCATAGTTCCTTCTAGGGATATACATAGAATCACTTTCTAAGTCGATTTATGCATGTCCGTCCTTTCGCAACATACAGGTCGCATTTGTTGACCGATTTCGCTGAAAATTGGGGAATACCATTTTTTTAGCCGTCGGAAGATCAAGTTCGAAGATGGGATATACCGGTCCACGTTTTGGTATAGCCCCCATATAACGGTACCCCCCGATTTACGGTATTTTGACGTTTTCAGCTACATTTTCAGACCGATTTGGCTATAATTTGACATTTAGGGTTCTTAAGTGTCAATAAACATATATAACAAAACTTGTGGACATAGGTCCACGTTTTGGTATAGCCCCCATATAACGGTACCCCCCGATTTGCGGTATTTTGACGTTTTTAGCTACATTTTCAGACCGATTTAGCTATAACTTGACATTTAGTGTTCTTAAGTATCAATAAACTTATATAACAAAAGTTGTGGACATAGGTCCACGTTTTGGTATAGCCCCCCATATAACGGTACCCTCCGATTTGCGGTATTTTGACGGTTTTAGCTACATTTTCAAACCGATGTAGCTATAATTTAACATTTAGGGTTCTTAAGTGTAAATAAACATATATAACAAAATTTGTGGACATAGGTCCCCGTTTTGGTATTGCCCCCATATAAGGGTGCCCCCCGATTAACGGTGTTTTGATGTTTTTAGCTACATTTTCAGACCGATATAGCTATAATTTGACATTTAGGGTTCTTAAGTGTCAATAAACTTATATAACAAAAGTTGTGGACATAGGTCCACGTTTCGGTATAGCCCCCATATAACGGTACCCCCCGATTTACGGTGTTTTGACGTTTGTAGCTACATTTTCAGACCGATGTAGCTATAATTTGACATTTAAAGTTCTTAAATGTCAATAAACTTATATAACAAAAGTTGTGGACATAGGTCCCCGTTTTGGTATAGCCCCCATATAACGGTACCCTCCGATTTGCGGTATTTTGACGGTTTTAGCTACATTTTCAGACCGATGTAGCTATAATTTAACATTTAGGGTTCTTAAGTGTCAATAAACTTATATAACAAAAGTTTTGGACATAGGTCCCCGTTTTGGTATAGCCCCCATATAACGGTGCCCCCCGATTTACGGTGTTTTGATGTTTTCAGCTACATTTTCAGACCGATTTAGCTATATTTTGACACTTAGGGTTCTTAAGTGTCAGTAAACTTATATAACAAAACTTGTGGACATAGGTCCACGTTTTGGTATAGCCCCCATATAACGGTACCCCCGATTTGCGGTGTTTTGACGTTTGTAGCTACATTTTCAGACCGATGTAGCTATAATTTGACATTTAAAGTTCTTTAATGTCAATAAACTTATATGACAAAACTTGTGGACATAGGTCCACGTTTTGGTATAGCCCCCATATAACGGTTCATTTAAGTTCATATTTTCGTATAGCCCAGATACCTCCGAACTAGCTGTTAATGGCATTTGAAGTTCCCACGTTATGTACCGATTTTCGATATTTTGAAGATTCTAGCTAAATTTTTTAACCGAATTAGGAGTTATTTAACATTAAAGGCTCCCATCAAAAACTGTCAACATAGGCCCATGTTTTATTATAACAGTACCTCCCAATTTCTAGCCCACCAAAAATTGTCAACATACATAGTTAGATATAGGCATCATAAAAAAGGGCCTCCCGAATGAAGCATAAATGTACATAAACATTATCTGACATTTTAACGTACCCACTTAAAGTTGGGGACAGGAATGAAAAGTAATTATTCCATTTTAGTTCAGAATATTTTATGGTGGAGGGTATGAAAAGTTCGGCCCGGCCGAACTTAATGCTTTTTTACTTGTTTTTTTTTTTTTTTTTGTTTTTTGATATTTGCAGAAAATGCAGAAAAGTTATAACCCCAGTTTACACTCTGATTTGAGTATCATAAAGTCATGATAAACTATTTGGTCTGTGATTTGTACTTTCCTTTACTGTTGTCATATTATAGAAGTCCTTACAACATTCTTATGTAGCTGCTGTTTTCGCGAATTCCATTCTCTTTCCGAGAATCAAACAGAATTTTAATTACTACGCAATTTTTGAAACGATTTTTAATTAATTTTAAAATTCACCAACATCCGTCATTTAAAAAATGAAGAATTAAGGCTTCAGCAACAAGACAGTTGTTTGTCAGAATACAACGTTAATGAGAATCACAACGATGGCCATGATGATATTGAAAATAAAATGTGATTTGAATAGATTGATGTGAAAGCAGTGCACACTTGAAATTCTCATGAGAGATTTACTTAAGGGGAATTATTTTAATAAAGATTAAGTCTTTATTCCTTGTGTATGTACTACGTGTTGTGAGTTGACTTTTGAAACTAATAAAAATTCATGAATGTATGGTAATGTATTGTGGTCAAACGATGATATAATTACACTGTACAACACACAAAAAAATTACAAGGTAATTCGACCAGATTATGAAAGAGGACCGAAAAAAGAAGATACGTGTATCGGCATTTTGAAAGTTTACGTCGGGAAGTAACCTAAATAGGCGTGGCAAGTTCCGCCCATTTCTACAGGTTTTGAAATATTCGACATCAGATTCCTTGGAATCCTTGCATTTTAGGTATAAAGTGTCTTTGGCACTATTGCTGACAACAATGCGGGGTATCTTTCTATGAAAAAAATTAACCCTCATGCGAGTCACTAAAGGGGTCTTTTTGGTCCTTTTTCAAAAACGTTTAAAAACTCCTTTAAAATGTGATCGTATCAGTTCAAAATATTGTACAAAATTATTTGTCATAACTTTATCTGAGTTTATTAAGTTTTGTTCCACAAAACTTCATTCTAGATAAAAGACGTCAAAGACAAAAATATTCTCCATCAAATTTCAATATATGTCGCCGAATAAATGAAATATGTATTTGCAATATATATCAAGAAAATATGTACATCAAATTTGCCAAGAAAACACCCAAATATTTTTTGAATAAATTTGTTTTGTTCTTTTTTCGAGTTGATGCATGAAAGTAACATGAAATTTAGTTTTCGACGAAAGGTGTTAAAAGAAGAAATATTCTACATAATATTTCACTGTAAGTCACAGAACAAACTAGATATCTAAGTATATCTAAGTATAATACTTCGTTAAGAAAATGACGTTACAAATATAGATATTACAGGTAGAAATTATTTGTTAAACTTTTAGACTCTTAATTAAAATTTATTCCATACTGAGTCAAAATCTCCTAAAATATTCCACTTTTTGGGTATTGAGTCAAAAGAAGAAATGTTTAAGGGGTAATTCAGTCAATTTTGAGAGAGCAGGAGTAGCTGTCACCATTATAGTATTTAGGACCATGCCAAAATCATGGATGGTAGGACTCGTATGTTAGACATATTCACTGGAGAATAGCCATAGACTATCCCCGCATTTTCACATACAACATCAGGAACATATGACTTATCCTGATGACGTTATTTTAGTTTATAGTACTAAAATACGTAATTTTTCAAAGTCTGATCTGGGTTAACAATATTTTCCCTATATACATTCACCATAGATTTTTCAAAAACAGTTTGGATCGAGCACAGATAATCTTCTGAAAGAATTTATTATCAAAAAACTTCAATAAAGTATATTTTGTGAGTGCAGATAACGAAAATGTGAATAAAAACGGTAGAATAAGGTCCTAAATCATATATAAAAAGCGAAAGCTTCTGGAGATGTTTAATATTATAGCTACAAATTTCTTTTGTTCAGAGACTCATAATGAAATTTGATTTGGAACATTTCTTCTTTTGACACAGCCCCAAAAAAGTGAGGTATTTTAGGAGATTTTTGCTCAGTATGGAATAAATTTTAATTAAGAGTCTAAAAGTTTAACAAATAATTTCTACCTATAATATCTAATTTTGTAACGTAATCTTCGTAACAAAGTATTTTACTTAGATATCTAGTTTGTTCTGGGAGTTACAGCGAAATTTTGTGTAGAACATTTCTTCTTTTAAAACCTTTCGTCTACAAATAAATTTTATGTTACTTTCATGCATCAACTCGAAAAAAGAACAATACAAATTTATTCAAAAAATATTTGGGTGTTTTCTTGGCAAATTTGATGTATATATTTTCTTGACATATATTGCAAATACATATTTCATTTATTCGGCGACATATATTGAAATTTGATGGAAAATATTTTTGTCTTTGACGTCTTTTATCTAGAATCAAGTTTTGTGGGACAAAACTTAATAAACTCAGATAAAGTACAACATTAACCCTAAAACGTGATTTTACTTTTGGCAGATTTCTGGCGTTTAGGTACGATTTAGTATTCGGGGACCTATAGTAAAATTTTATGACAAATAATTTTGTAGAATATTTTGAACTGATACGATCACATTTTAAAGGAGTTTTTAAACGTTTTTGAAAAAAGGACCAAAAAGACCCCTTTAGTGACTCGCATGAGGGTTAATTTTTTCATAGAAAGATACCCCGCATTGTTGTCAGCAATAGTGCCAAAGACACTTTATACCTAAAATGCAAGGATTCCAAGGAATCTGATGTCGAATATTTCAAAACCTGTAGAAATGGGCGGAACTTGCCACGCCTATTTAGGTTACTTCCCGACGTAAACTTTCAAAACGCCGATACACGTGTATTCTTTTTTTCGCTCTTCTTTCATAATATGTGCGGGGTTTCTTGTAATTTTAAAAAAAAGTTCGATTTTGTTGTACAGTGTTTTTGTCGTTTGTTTGAAATTCCCTTGTTCCCTTTGTTAACTGAACTGTTTGTAATTTGACATTTGTGGTTCCTAGTGATAACAAAACTTACCCACCAACAATTTTCAATATACGTTCATGATTTGGTATAGCTCCCATATAACGGTACCTCCGTATTTTAGGTATTTTGAGGATTTTAGCTACATTAGTTAACCGAACTGCCTGTAGTGTGATATGTGAGGTTCCCAGTGGTCACAAAAGTTCTCCACCAAAAATTCTCAACATCGGTCCAGGTTTGGGTACAGTTCCCATATAACGGTACCCCTCGATTTTAAGTGTTTTGATGAGTTTAGCTACATTTGTTGACCGAGCTATCTGTACTTCTCCACAAAAAATTTTCAACAGAGGTCCATGTTTTGTTATGGCCCGTGTATAACGGTTCATTCCGATTTTAGGTGTTTCGATGAGTTTACTTATATTTTAGACCGAACTAACTGTAATTTGATGTATGAGGTTAGTGGTCACAAAACTTATCTACCAAAAATTGTCAATATAGGTCCACAGATTTATATAGACCCATGCAAAAGGTACCGTACGAAAACAATCATACGATTACAGAACAATTTCCCATATTATAATCCAAATTTTTATAATTATTTTCCCAAAATGAGATGCTAACAATCGGAAGTTTAGACAATGAGAATTATAGTCCTACACAAAGTATACTGCTAACAGAGAACTCCACATACAGAATTATGTCATGCAAATTCGGTAATGAAACATAAAAAAACAGCATTGCGTAGAATGTTTTCATTATCAGATAACATATTCCGTTCGAAGAGAAGAGATGGTCCAAATTATGTATGCAGAAAGGGTGGAATTGGAATAATAAAGGCCAACACCAAACCAAAACATCAAACCCATCCATACAGCCATCCGCATGGATGGATGGAGGCAGTTTGCTTTGAATGATAGCAAAGACAAGCATAACAAATGAACTTAAATGCGTTGATGTTAATGTTGTCATTGTTGAAAACGCAACACATCACAACATTACCCAACACATTCTATGAACTATATGAAATTGGAAGGGAGCCATTGGCGGTCCATGGCATACTAACGGCCAAAGTAATCAAGGCGAATTGTGCCTGGTTTCCTTTTGGTGTGACGCTTGCTTGACGTCGCTGCTAATTAATGATTACAGTTAACAATGGTGCACCATGGCATAACTTGGTTGTACGCTAACCGGCACATTGTGTGATGGCCGCCAACTGTCTAATGGTAAATCCAAGTATCCCGTTGAAGGATGATAACATTTACTCAACAACCACTGCTAAAGTTTTATGGGACATAAACAACGAATCAACAACAACACACCCACATCCACACACACACAAACATAAAAATATGATTAAATTTCCCGTTCAAACTTGATGGCAGAAAATGGCTTGGACTGACTGACTGACACCTGATTGCTCCGGAAAGTAATTATGTTACTATTATTTCCTTGAGTTTAAAGTTGTTTTTAGCGACAATTCAGCCAGAGAGAGGGAGAGAGAAGATGTAATTGAAATAAAAGTTAAAAATTCAAAATAACACTTTTGAAAAAATGAGATATTAGGACTGAGATACTTCCCCATTAATGTAGTAACAGTGTCAGGTAGAATAATAAAATTTAACAAACTTTAAAGAAATATTAGAAAAGAGAACATTGCAGAATATAAGGAAAAAGTTTTGACCTAAATAAAGTACCTAGGTGGTACTGTAAGTGACACAAAACTTTCAGTTGAAATGGTATTTTTTATGTCAAGGAAACAAATTTAAGTTTCATTCGACTATTTATTGCGATATATTGTTCGCAAAGTCCCGGTCCCAGTTGACATGCAATTTTGCGCTTTTTAGGAAAAAAACATAATTTCACGGTTTCGTATGTTCGTCAATTTAGCTTTGTTGCAATATTCGTAAGAAACAATAGTCCGTTTTATTTTAAATTTTCTTT
Source organism: Musca autumnalis (assembly GCF_047663935.1). Lineage (NCBI taxonomy): Eukaryota > Metazoa > Arthropoda > Insecta > Diptera > Muscidae > Musca > Musca autumnalis. The sequence goes on along the minus strand of NW_027411755.1, from coordinate 134,402,858 downwards.
TAGGTTATGTTAAAAAGAGGGTTGATGCAGGATCACCACATGTCCGTGTGGACATACAATTAAGCCATACGAAGGACTGTTGTGCGCTCTAACTTGGAGTCAGTATGAAGTTGTATAATTAAAGTATAAGAATTCATTAGTTAAATTCCTGATTATTCTATTGACGTTAGTCTAGGATTTCTGTCATATTGACATAGTCTCTTAATTTTTTGAGCTCGATTGTTCTGATTTGGTCGAGTCTTGTATTATGTCGCTGCCTAGTAGTTGGGTTCTCGAGTTTGTGAAGGCCTGCAATGACAGAGGTAGTGTTCCAACGTTTCGTCGTCCTCTCCGCATGCTCTGCATTCACTGCTTTCTGCACAACCTAATCTATGCAGGTACCCTTGTAGACCCAGGTATCCTGTTAGTAAAAGTAGTCCCTGTTTTGTCCTCGTCTGGGTTCCCCCATAGGATTTTTGTGTTCTTTCCCTTCTCTTCTCTACTCCAGAGGGATATATGTGCATATTTTGTCCATGACTTATCGTTATCTACACTCACTGTAGGTTGCTCCCTGGCTTATTTTGCAAGGAGTTTGCTATTTCATTACCCCTAATCCCTATTAGAGTTGTACTTTTTAGCTCTTTTAGCTGATCGCTCTTTTTAGTTCAGCTCTTTTCAACAAACTAGGTCGTTCTTTTAGTTCAGTAGTTCAATCGTTCGTCGAAAAGCTCTGTCAGTCAGCTGTCTTTTCGTTCTACCATTCACCTGATCTGACTCGTTCACTTGCAAGTTCGTTAATTTGTATACAAACACATGTATTCATACATATTTATACCGAAAATGATCAAACAACAGAAGAATATTTTTAAGAACTCAGCAGCGAAAATAGGTTTGGTGTGATTAAAAAACTAATTTGGAATTTTTTTAGACTTTAAATTTGTAATTATTAAAGTTTAAAAATAAATGAAAATATTAAAATTACAAAACTACGATGAATAAATTTGCGTGTGTAAGAACTAAACTATTACCTTTACAAATGCATCAGTTATCTCTGACGACGCCGTCACATTTTGATACGTGAATGATGTACTTAACCGCTCCTTCGTTGATCGTTCTGTTATCTTTCGGTCAGCGCTCAGTGAACTACTGAACTATAATGAACTATATCGACTGATCTAGTTCGTACGCTCTTTTCAATGAATCGTTCAATTGAACTAGTTCGATCGTGAACTACGAGTATAAAACTGTAATCCCTATATGCCCTGGTACCCATATAATGTTTACAGTGCCATGTTGGGAGTAGTTGTTTATAGACTGTATACATTCAAGACAGTTCCAGATTTCACTGTCTTGGTTGTTATAGCCGTAATGACTGTTTTACTGCCCGTAAGGATGTTTGCAGTGGTAGGCTTTGTGTGAGTGTCAAACCAGTTCAGACACTCTGTTATCGCTCTGATTTCCACCTGAAGAATCGTATTATGATCCGGCGGTCGGAGGGAGATTTTCGTTTCCGATTCCATGGTATTTAGACCCATCCGTAAGCCCGCTGTTTCCAGCGGAAATCTGTGCTAGAGCTCCATCGACCCACATGTCTCTGTCTGGTATTAAAACTTCACACAAAGCTAGCTTCACTAGTTTCAGGTATCCGGTTTGATACTATTTGGTTTATAGATTCAATCGTTTTGACCTTTAGTATGTTTTGGTGGTCTCTAAAGATCCACTCGACTTTAGCCTTCCAGCTGCGATGGCTGCCTCATACCTTACCTGAATTCCTCTAAAGCCCTAGTCGTTGTGGTTCTCATTGCCCCGCTTTTACTTTCATGTCAAAATTTCAGTGCAATTACTCTTAGTGTGGGCCGGGACAAAGCAGTAGAAATTTCAAACCATAGTATTAGTTTTTCTTAAAATTCTACTCACGTGTTCTTTTTGGCAGCATTGTCTGTCTAATGTAAACATAGGTGGGATATAATTGATTCCTCAGCTGTTTAAAAAAAAATCAAACTCGTCATAAACTCGTTTTTCCAAAACTTTATTGCTGTTGTTGTTGCTTAATCTAGCTCTGAGTCTATCTCCAGTTCTAGGAATGTGGCTGCTTTAATGTTAGTCGAGTTAGTTGAATAGGTTTGGCAGAGCAGTTAAAAAGGTATAATGCATCGTGCGGCCCTCCGCCACAGGCTGCGAAGATGTTTAGCACGATGTAATCGATCCTAGCCCTATAGGAATACAAACGGCTGCACCATTCCGAGCTTAGCTGAGTTAAAACTGCGCTGGTTTGTCGTGGCAGCTGACGCTCCTCAGCTGCGATCGACGGAGTATATTCTTTGAAATCAATTTGATCCCTCCTGAGATGCCTGGATGCGAGGTTTGCTATACAACATATTGTCATTAAGATGGCTCTCACGGTAACAACCGAGCAAGTACTGCAACGAGAGCATTTAATTGTGTTGCTATACCTTAAGAATCTTTGTCTCCTCATGTAGATGGTCCACTGAAGACATGAGCAGGCACCCAGTTCCAGTTCTCAGCGCTGCATTCTGACAGGTTTGAACATTCTATTGAATGTGACCCCTAGAATATTGGGGTAGTTAGTGGCCTGCTATCATCAACCATTAAATTCAACTCAGTTCGCACCCCAGGAGTCCATATGGTGGACAGTATGGCTGCAGATTTAGTGACGGATATTTGCATATTCCCCCCGAGGAGATCAGTCAAGCCTTTCACAAATGACATCTGGGAAGGTACCTGATGCCAAGATCGTACAATCATCAGCATATGTAACGATATCAATGTCGTCTGGAGGGGGTGAAATACATGAAAGATAGAGTTTAAACAGTTCCGGAGATGTGAACAGAGCGGCTATGATTTAGTGACGGGTATTTGCATATTCCTCGCGTGGCAATAGATGGTAAGTCAGTCAAATAGGAGTTCAGTATTTCACAAATGACATCAAGGAAGGTAGCTGATACCAAGATCGTACAATCACCCGCATATGTTACAATTTCATGCCGTCTGGATGGGGCGGAATACAGGAGAGGTAGAGGTTAAACTGTTCCGGAGATATCTCCCCACCTTGGAGAACACCTTGTTTCACTCTACTGGGCTTGGACTTCTTGTTTCTGAATTCCACATACGACTGGCGTCCACACATATAATTGATTATCACACGTTTCAAACTTGTCTGTTTAATATCCTTCCCTTTGCCATATTTAAAAAAACACCATATTTTTATGAATAAAAATCAAATACCATCAGAATCGAACTTAGGTTTTTATGGAAACAACATTTTACTTTTTCAAATTATTATTTTTTTTTTTGTAAAAACCGATTTCCATTAAATTTCCAGCAAAAGCTCAATGTTTGCAGTTGTTATGTATATTTTATGAATTTCGGAGGAGGTGGGGAACCTTCCCCACGCCTTTCTTTTAAACGCTATATGTGTAAGCCAAACTTATGATTATTTCGGTTTTAGCATAAATATTGGGAGGCAATGGGGTTGTGTGTACTACATATTTGGACCCAAAATACCGGACCACGCCCACTCTTTTAAATACATTATTTTTCTAAAACTACTGAACTTAATTTCATGCCATTTTCAGAAAATGTTCGGGAATGTCCCGTAGTCCAAAATGCTATAGATTTGTAGACGAATTTTCGCTGGCCTATTGCTTTATAATCGCTAATTTGCTAAACTTATGGGTGCATCGGCTTGCAAGTTAATTTTCGAGACCATGGTGGTTGCGTCCCCGATCAAGAAAAACAATATATTTACAAATTTCCTTAAATGGTGAGATTCAACGGTCCATCAGCCATGAAAATCTAAAACATATAAGTCTTAATAAGCGGGAGAATTCGACTTAACCATTTTTTACTTTTATTATTAGATCGTTTTAGGATAAAGACGGACACGGACGATAATAACTCCTAAACAGCATCAATGGGCGAAAAAATCCGACAAAGTCCGTAAGAAAAAAGAAAGGTTAAGGACAAAATCTGTTGATTATTAAAAATCCTCATCGATGATATAGAAATTATTTGAATTGTCAAGTATAAAGTCCATAAAAAGTTGTCATTAAAACCTATTACGACGGACCAGCAACGCAGACCGCCCGGTGTCTGCTAGCAAACAATAAAAAATTGGAATTTTTTAAAAATTTTGCAATATGTGTGGCATTTGAACACATACATCATCACAATTGGCATCAATGAAACCACCAGGAGTCCACCACTCATAGTCAGTGCGTTTATAAAGGAAAATAGCAGTCAAGTATACACTTTCGTTGCAAAACAAATAACACTTTGCAACAAGATGGAGGTGAAAGTCTGGGGCACGGAAAATTCCACTTGGGGAAGAAAGGCCTTGGTGAGTATATTAAGAACCCTGAAGGAAAGATCCGCCGTGAGTCGAACTTCCGCGTTATGGCGTGATGAACTTTTTGCTAGAGACCCTGTAAGCCGCCAGCAATTAGCGTTATATCTTTATTCCCTGTTGTTTTACCTTATTTTGAGATAACTTTTTTCAGCTTCGAAATATTTTGCAAAAATGTCGCTCAGAAAATTTTAGGTTCGGCTCTCATTGACATCTAATCGATTTTGTCGCGTTTTTATAGTCATTTTTGACATTTACCCCTGTTTGTCCAGAAAAAAACCAAAATATACATAGTATTTTTCTGAACAAAAACAGGGTAAATGCACAAAACGACACGGAAACGCGACAAAATCGATTAGTTGTCAATGAAAGCCGTACCTAAAATGTTCTGAGCGACATTTGCAGAACATTTCGAAGCTGAAAAACGTTATCTTGCGGTACTTTTATAGCGGCTCTTAAAATAATAGACGAAAAGGACATTGAAGGAAGCGAGTTAGAAGGTCGAAGTGCTCCACGAAAATAATCCTCATTCGATTTGACTGCAGACATGTCATCTCAAAAATAAGCTAAACCAACAGTGAACAAAGATATAACGCAAATTCCTCACCGCTTGCAGGGTCTCTAGCAAAAACTTCATCACGCCATAACGCCGAAGTTCGACTCACGGCGGATCTGTCCTTTGGGATTCTTAATATACTCACCAAGGGCTTTCATCTCCAAAAGGAATTGTCTCTGCATTATATCTGAACAACATTAGCTGAAGTAAAAAAAAATGTAGCATGTTGGCATGCTACCAACAATCAGGGCTGTTGCTTTATATCTATTAACCACTACCACCTCTATATATTAATTCTTATCTGATTTCTGGTAATACCATAGAAATTTAAAAATATATTTAAGTACATATATATGTAAATACAGGGTGTCACCGTGGTGCAATGGTATGCACACCCGCCTTGCACACATAAGGTCGTGGGTTCGATTCCCCGGCCAGGCAACATCAAAACACTTTTCAACGGTGGCAAAATACCCCTCAGTAATGTTGGCGACATTTCCTGAGTATTTCAGCCATGTACAACTTCTCTACAAAAGTGGTGTCTTAGACACGCCGTTCGGACTCGGCGATAAACTGTAGGTCCCATATCATTGAGATAATATGAATCGGGGTGCACTCATTGATATGAGAGAAGCCTCCCTTGTCCCTATGGGATGTTGTGGAACAATTATAATTATTATTGTATGTAAATACATTCCATGGATACATATGAACGAGTAGCGGCACTATTTATATACATACTACCAAAACTCAATGTCAAAACTACTTCATCGAGCACATTAGTAAAAAATGTATCTATAAACAAAAACTTTTTTAAACTATTGCCATATATTTCGATGTGTGTGTGTAACATTTGTAGAATTACTTATCCTAATTTGTGTCAAATATTTAATTACACCCTCTGACAGTTTAAAACTAATACAACTACCCCATTTAGAGATACAATATATGTACATACACATAATCATACACACATACAATTGTATATAAGGCAGATAAGACAACCACACTTAAATTTCAAATCCTTTTAATGTGATAGTAGAGCAATGAATTGCCTGCACGCATTTCTAATGTTCATTATCTTTAGAGCATTACCCCCTCCTCGCTCCCACTCTTCTTACTCTGCGTACAATGTAAAGAACTCCAAGAACTCTGCATCCTCCATCCACATTTCTAATCATTCACTCATTCACTTACTTCTTGTCATTCCCCCCCCAACTACCACAACTAGATCCTGGCAAATCCTTATTACTATTACTAAGGCCAACACTACTGGCAGGATAAAAACTCCAACAACAACAGCAACATTAGTAGGCATTTGCACTCATCCCAACTAGAAGTTTCAAAACAAAACAATGTCATCGTTGTTGTTGTTGTTGAATTTTTGGGTTACATGACGACTGAATTTTCCAGGAAATGCGATGGAGATGGTGGAAAGAGCATTTGTCGGTGTTGTTGTTAGCCTTAAAAAAGCAACCAACATTAATAGGCAGAAACAACAGTGGAAGACATCTGCAATGAAGCAAACCCATCATCCCAAACACACACACACGCATACACAGAAATATATCACCACTATTATTTAACTACCAAGAGACGCCACAACGCGAAGCATACGCACTGTATGCGGCATGCGAAAGCAAGTGTACTCTTCAATAACATGAACACAAATCCCCCAGCCCCAAAATTTCATGCGGTAGCAGCAGTCATCATCGTTGCCACAATGGCAACAACATTCGAAGTAGCTACAGCTTCAATTCCAGCCTAAATTTACAATGGACTGCCAAACTAAATAAAAATGTGTTCAGCATAAGGCTGAAGCATCAAAACATAACACGCGCCACTCTTGAAACTTCCTAACCATACCCAAGCCCACAATGCCGCCGCCAGCACACAACATTGCCATTCCCCCCAAACAACTGTGGTATTGGGGCCACCGGAAAAAAACGCACAACTCGCAACGCACAATGATGAAACAACACAAAGTGAAGGATGCTGTAGCAGCAAGCAGTAACACACCATTCAACGGCTACAGCCTATGCTCTGTGTAAGATAAGGTAGCAAGGTAATAGGGAAGAGCAGCGGTGTGGGTGTTCATCGTTGTGTGCAGTTATTTTTCGATACTTGCAAGAATCCTAGTGGAGTGCTGCTGTTAACCAGGAGGTGGACTTCGTGTTTGCAAAAAAAAAGTGGGTTGGCCAGGTTGAGTTTTCCATTTCGTTAAGGTGGTAACGTCAGTTGTAATAGCTTTGGCATATAAATCAATAAAATGATTGTACGCACCTTTCCTGTCTTCGTTCATGAAATGAGTGAAAGTGAATGCTCTGGGAGTTGAATTGTGCAGGAGTTATTTGTATTGGTATTAGTTTGAATTAGGTGGTTAGATGTGTGCGTGTGTTACTTGTTATTGGAGTGTGCAATATGGAAGTTGGCACAGTGGTCAAAAATATATCAACTTTTTAGCTCGATAATAATTGAATCCTTTGGGAACGTCCACCTATGCATACATACATATGTTCCCACAACATCCCAGAGGGGACAAGAGAGAATTCTCTCATATCTATGAGGGCACGCCTATTCATATTGGCTCAATGATATGGGACCTACTTTTTATCACCGAGTTCGAACGGCATGTCTTACGAAACCACTTATGGAGAAGTTGTTCATGGCTGAATTGCTCAGGAAATATAATCCAATTAATCTTCAAAAAATCTTAAATATGGCCTACCTTACGTGGATCTATACTGCCTGACTATTCGTAAGGGAAGTTTTGTTTAAAAATACCGGTGAAATATTGGAGCCAAAATCTTCAAAAAACCAAAAATCAGTAGGCACTGTGCTATGGGGGCTATATAAAGACATGGGCCTATACCGACATATTTCTGGTGGAAACTTTTATACCCCCAATGAAGACCAAGTACCAAATTACAGCTATTTCGGTGGGATATTGGAGCTAAAGTCTTCAAAATACCGAAACTAGGGAGGTACACTTTTTTGGGGGCTATATTAAGACGTGGGCCTACATTTATAATTCTTTCTCCACGATTTATCGTGTTTTTGTGAGCACAACCGTCAAATGGGTGCTATACCAAAATATGGACTTATGTTCACAATTTTTGGTTGGGAAATTTCGGGACTGCAGAGAACCTCAAATGTTGCCAAAACCCTCAAAATACCGAAAATCGGGAGGTATAGTTATATGTGACCTATACCTAACAATCGACATATATGAACAAGTTTTGGTGGAGAAATGTTGTGACCAATAGGAACCTAAAATGTCAAATTAGGGCTAGTACGGGTAAAAAATTTAGCTAAAACTCTTAAAATATCGAAAATCGGGAGGTACGGTTATATGGGGCCTATACCTATATATGGTCCTATGTTGACGAACTTTGCTGGAGAAGTTTCGTGATCACTGGGAACTTCAAATTGACCCATTCATTGTCGTAATCCATTTGCAAAATCGAAAAATAACACCGTTTTTACCATGTTTAAGATAAATTCCTAACTAAAACAAGAAAACAAATATTTCACATTGGCATAAAGGAAAGATTGTATTGACAAAATTGGAAAAAATTGGAAGAATTAAGAAAAAATAGTGGGTGACGTAGGGGATGGAAGATACCTGACCGGTTTTAACATGGCAAAGCCCAGGACTTATCTTGGTCCCTCTTTCATCTCAAGTGGGCACTGACCTCCCCGTGGTGTCACCTGGGGAACTGCATTTAACACCCGTTAAAGGCAGTGAGCTAACATGTGCCGCGCGTTCACCCATAAGAACGTTAAAAACTTGGGTTTGGGCGTCGGGTTAGTAACCCTCCCCTAGAAAAAACAGACTACTAAAGTTGACGAACCCCGCAAACGTTTTAAGGACCATGATCTGCGAATCTGCACCTGGAATGTTCGCACTCTTTATAGACAAGGTGCAGTCTTCGCATTGGCAGTCGTACTTGAAAAGTATAAGGCCGATATTACTGCCATACAGGAAATACGATGGATTGGGAAAGGCGTCACAACAACACCTAAAGGTGACGCACTGTATTATAGCTGCCATGACGTACAGCATGAGTTTGGTTGCGGATTCGTAGTTAGTCGGAGACTAAAACATCTGGTATCCAGCTTCACCCCAGTGAATGAAAGACTTGCTGCAATTCGAATAAAAGCTAAATTCTTTAACATCAGCATTATATGCACTCATGCTCCCACTGAAGAAAAGGACGAACAGACCAAAGATATATTTTACGAGCGCGTAAAAGAAACATATGACCGTTGCCCTGCCCATGACATTTAAAATCATTCTAGGCGATTTTAATGCCAAAATTGGAAAGGAGAATATCTTTGGCCCAACAGTCGGGAAATTCAGTCTCCACAGTGAAACATCTGACAATGGTATGAGACTGATAGACTTTGCAGCTGCAAAAAACATGGTAGTTAGCAGTACCAGATTTAATCATCTCGATATTCATAAGGGCACCTGGCTGTCTCCAGATCAAAGAACAAGTAATCAAATTGATCATGTTGTGATAAATGGAAGACATTCATCCAGCGTGTTGGATGTACGATCGTTCCGAGACGCAAACATTGATTCGGACCACTACCTTGTTGCAGCAAAGGTACGTACCCGTCTAAACGTTGCAAATAAAGCACGAACAGACACAACGCGGAAGTTGGACATCGATAGGCTGCAAACACAACAGATATCCACAGCATATTCCACTCAACTAGCCAAATTGCTTAACGCGAGCACTCCTTATCCCGATAACATAACAACACAATGACAAAATATTGCCCACTCCATGCAAACAGCCGCAAAATCTATACTTGGATTCCAGAGACCTCCACAAAGGAATTCATGGTATGACCAGGAGTGCTGCTACCGAAGAGAAAAATGCGGCATATAGAGCTACTTTACAATCAGTAGCAACGCGTAGCGCACGAGAGAGATATCGGGAGAAAAGGAGAGAAGAGAAACATCTTTTCCACAAGAAAAAGAGAGAAATGAAGAAGCGGGAGTGTGAAAAAATCTAGATGTACAGGAGCCAGAATGAAGTCCGAAAATTCTACCAAAGAGTGAAACATCAAACAGATGGCTTTGGTACAGGCACATCCTCCTGTAGAGACCAGCAAGGTAATCAGGTAACAGATACAGATAGCGTGCTCAGGATATGGATGGAACATTTCTCCAATCAGCTGGTATCCAATAGTAGCGAAGACGATGATACCACAGATCCAATCCCAGAAGATGGTATAGAATGTATACCGCCCGGCCAAGATGAGGTTAAAACAGCAATCAACCGGCTGAAGAATAATAAAGCAGCACGAGCCGATGGCTTACCAGCCGAGCTGTTTAAAACCGGAAGCGACGCGCTGATAAGGTGTATGCATCAGCTAGTTAGCACCATCTGGCAGGAAGAACGCGTACCCGACGATTGGAACCTGAGCATCCTATGTCCCGTCCACAAGAAAGGAGATAAGACTGTATGCTCCAACTATAAGGGCATAAGTCTTCTCCCTATTGCCTATAAGATAGTGTCAGGGATATTGTGCGAACGACTAAAGCTAATGGTCAACGAAATAATTGGACCATACCAATGTGGCTTTAGACCTGGCAAGTCCACCATTGACCAGATATTTACCCTGCGACAAATCCTAGAGAAGACCCAAGAGATGCAGATCGACACATATCACCTTTTTGTCGATTATAAAGCAGCATTCCACTGTCCCCTCCGATCAAAGGTATTCCATGCAATGTCTGAATTTGGTATCCCCGCAAAGCTCATCCGGCTTTGTACTCGTAAGATGACTTTAACTGATACTAGGTCCTCAGTTAAAATTGGAAAGAACCTCTCCGAAGAATTTTGTACCAAAAGAGGTTTCAGACAAGGAGACAGCCTTTCGTGTGACCTATTCAACATTTTGCTGGAAAAGGTAACACGAGATGCAAATGTCAAAAGAAATGGCACAATTTACACCAATAGCCACATGTTACTTGCCTATACTGATGACATAGACATCATGGGACTATCAGTAAAGGAAGTAACTGATACCTTTAGGAAGGTCGAAGCAGAATCTGCGAAATTGGGTCTGGCGGTAAACGGCGAAAAGACCAAATTGATGGTGTCGACGCGCAAAGCGTCCATAGAGCTCGGACCAACTGTGGAAGTTGGTACCTACAATTTTGAGTTAGTTAAAGACTTTGTCTACCTCGGCACTGCCATAAACACAACAAACAACATCAGTTGTGAGATAAGAAGAAGAATGTAAAAACAAAGCCACATCCCGTCAAACAAAAATAACACTATACAAAACGCTGATACTACCCGTGCTAATGTATGGCTCCGAAGCATGGGTACTTGCGCAAGCAGATAAGGCAGTGCTTAGTGTGTTTGTGAGGAAAATTCTTCGAAAGATCTACGGGCCGATTTGCGTTGACGGTGAATATCGACGTCGTATGAACCACGATCTATATGAGCTATACAAAGACATAAATATAGTTAAACGTATCGAGATGCAACGATTGCGTTGGCTAGGCCATATCATGAGAATGAGCGATGATGAACCCGCTAAAAAGGCGTATGAATACATGCCACATGGCGGTGCACGCAGAATCGGCAGGCCTAAGCTTCGATGAAGCATACAATTGGATGAAGAAATGAAAAGGCGCGGTATTCCAAAAAGTCAAGCGAAAAACAGAGAGGAATGGAGATCTTTTATTAGTTCGGTCTATGGAACAAATGTTCTGTAATGGGCCAACTAAGTAAGTAAGTAAGAAAAAAGTGTTAATTATTGGAATCCCACTACTAAATGGGACTTAAATTTTTTGCAATTAATCGTAGTTTAATACAAAACATTTCAAGAAAATCGAAGAGTACTATCATTGATAAAAATTGATTTTAAATATTAAATCGCAAAAATAGCATACAAACACACATGGGACTAAATGTAGCAGCGAAAATTCTCTACAAGATTGATCATTATGATGAATTCGCAGGTTTTACCATTCTCGAGATATAGAAGTTCAAATTAGGACCATGCACTGGATCGACTCATTTTAAAACAATGTCATGCACGACGCGCCTTAGCTAACTTTAAATGAAAAGTTTTTTCCGGATTCTGAAACAGCAAAGCTCAGTAGGGTTATGATTTTTTGATATTTTTTCTCAAAAATGATTTCCTGTAGTCAGAATGAATGAACTTTTGCCTACTAATGCCTAAAATAACATTCATTCCATTTTATTATAAACAAGTAAAAAAGTATCAGTCGGTTTTGCCGAAAGAGATATACCCTCAGCAGGTCTTAAAGTGAACTTATCCAAAATTTTGTGTGGGGGAGGTACGGGATGGAGTGCACAAATATAGTCCATATTCGAACCTGATCTATATCTGGTAGATATTATGAGAATGTGTAAAGTATGGACCAAATCGGTCACTCCCATCAAGAGTTCTCGTGCGTACAATTTTTCCGAATATTTTTGAACTTTTGTGGGGTAGGTACCTGAAGGAGTGGCTTATCTACGAACTTAAACTAAGTTTGGAAACAATATTACGAAGGCCAAATTTTGGCCGGAATCGCCATTTCCGTTCGAGAATTATCTTGCGCTTCCACCCATAAACATGGTGTCATAGGGTTTGTTTTTCAACTTTCAGGCTATTTTCTCAGGAAGTATGGACTTGAACTAAGTTTGGACAAAATATTACGAAAGCCAAATTTTGGACCGAATCGGCAGATCCGTTCGAGAGTTATCTTGCACTCCAACCACTACACACGATGTCATAGGGTTTTTTTTGTAACTTTCAGGCTATTTTCTCAGGAAGTATGGACTTGCCCCTAATGAAACTTACAGCGTCGTATAGAGGACAGCGAATACAACTTGCTTAAACAAAAATCAAAGCGATTCGAGACCAGGTCCTAAACTGAACTTTTCCGAAATTTTGTGTGGGAGGTACCCGAAGGAGTGGACCGATTGAGTCCCTATTGAAACCTCATCTAAGTTTGGTAGAAATTACACGATGTGTAAAATATGGACCAAATCGGTTATTCCCTACAAGAGTTATCGTGCGCACAAGTTTTGCGACAATTTTTGAACATGTGTGGGGGAGGTACCTGAAGGAGTGGACCTATATGGCCCATCTTCGAACTTCAATCGAATCTGGACAAAATATTTCGATAGCCAAAATTTGAACCGAATCGATTGATCCGTTCGAGAGTTATCGTGCGCACCAGCCAGCCAGACAGACGGACAGACAGACGGACGCACATTGCTAGATCTACTCAAAATTGTCTGAAACGGATATAGTACAAACATACTTGGGGTCTAAAACCATTATTTCGATGAGGCACATTTTGGTCGTATCAAAGTGTAAATACCCTCTTTAGCCTAAAGGCTGAGGGTATAAAATGGTTCCGCACAAACCACTTTGAACAAAAAATGTTTTTGAAAAATTCTATGAAATGAAAAAAAAAATTCTCAAAAAATTATTTCCTGTTTTACGAGTGAATGACCTTTTGCCTATTAATGACTAAAACAACTTTTATTTCACATAAATATTGAAAAAGGTCCCGCACAAACCTCTTTTAATTTTATGATATATGAAATAATGTTATATCTATATATAAAATAGAAAAATGTATGTACGTTTGTTTGTGCCTTAATAACTCAAAAACCGCTGAACGGATTTTCCTGAAATTTTGAGAGTACATTACAGCATAACATAGGCTATATTCAGTGCCTGGCATAATTATTTTGACAAGTTTGAAAAAATGATGTGTTTGGTTTTTTACCGGATTAGTCTTCTACAAAAATATAAAAAAATATTCTGGCTAATCCTTTACTATAGTACTTAAAATTAGTAATAAATTTTATCAATTCAAATATTCGCTTGCACTTTTGTAATGGATATAAAATTTCACTGCATAGCATATTTTGACAAAATTGTTCTATCGATTTTTAGACCTCAACAATTTAAAATGTCTTTTTATACCCTATACCACAATGTGGAAAAGGGACGTATAGAGGACAGCGAATACAACTTGCTTAAACAAAAATCTCAGCGATTCGAGACCAGATCCTAAACTGAACTTTTCCGAAATTTTGTGTGGGAGGTACCCGAAGGAGTGGACCGATTGAGTCCCTATTGAAACCTCATCTAAGTTTGGTAGAAATTACACGATGTGTAAAGAATGGACCAAATCGGTTATTCCCTACAAGAGTTATCGTGCGCATAAGTTTTGCGACAATTTTTGAACATGAGTGGGGGAGGTACCTGAAGGAGTGGACCTATATGGCCCATCTTCGAACTTCAATCGAATCTGGACAAAATATTTCGATAGCCAAAATTTGAACCGAATCGATTGATCCGTTCGAGAGTTATCGTGCGCACCAGCCAGCCAGACAGACGGACAGACAGACGGACGGACATTGCTAGATCTACTCAAAATTGTCTGAAACGGATATAGTACAAACATACTTGGGGTCTAAAACCATTATTTCGATGAGGCACATTTTGGTCGTATCAAAGTGTAAATACCCTCTTTAGCCTAAAGGCTGAGGGTATAAAATGGTTCCGCACAAACCACTTTGAACAAAAAATGTTTTTGAAAAATTCTATGAAATGAAAAAAAAAAAAAAATTCTCAAAAAATTATTTCCTGTTTTACGAGTGAATGACCTTTTGCCTATTAATGACTAAAATAACTTTTATTTCACATAAATATTGAAAAAGGTCCCGCACAAACCTCTTTTAATTTTATGATATATGAAATAATGTTATATCTATATATAAAATAGAAAAATGTATGTACGTTTGTTTGTGCCTTAATAACTCAAAAATGATGTGTTTGGTTTTTTACCGGATTAGTCTTCTACAAAAATATAAAAAAATATTCTGGCTAATCCTTTACTATAGTACTTAAAATTAGTAATACATTTTATCAATTCAAATATTCGCTTGCACTTTTGTAATGGATATAAAATTTCACTGCATAGCATATTTTGACAAAATTGTTCTATCGATTTTTAGACCTCAACAATTTAAAATGTCTTTTTATACCCTATACCACAATGTGGAAAAGGGTATTATAAGTTTGTTTTGGTAAAAATTCATGTAGCACCGCGAAATATTCGTCGGAGACCCCCAATGTGGTATACCAATCTTCATATCTCGACGAGATAAAGCGATTTTGAGATGTGTGTCCGTCCGTCAGTCCGTCCGTCTGTCCGTCCGTCTGTCCATTATAAATTGTAAACACGCTCCAGGCCGCAATTATGGACCGATCGTCACGAAATTTTGTATGGAGGTCGGGTTCAGATCAGAATAGATCCCTATTCTTATTGGTAATGATCGTGAAATATTTAGCGGGTGAAATGGACCAAAAACATAATATTTATCCAATTTTCTAGCGGCTCTGTAGGTCTCAATAATAGTCCGATCAACGCGTAATTTTAAATAAGGTGAGAGTATATCACAAAGGAGAAGCTTGCAATTTGAGATGGCGATCGGATAATATTTAGAGGGTTAAATGGACCAAAACTTTTGTATGAAAATTGAGAAAATTTTTAATATACAGCTTATATCTTAATTCCTGGAAGTGACATTCCGGACAAGTGAGATATGCTTGAAAGTGGAACGCTTGACCTTTCAATTGATGCCAATTATGTTGGTGTGCATGATCAGATAACAGAGTTACATCCTAATATATTCCGTTATTTGTTTGTAGTGTAATAATAAACTCGCTAGAAGTCGCAATTATACATCAATAGTCACGAAATTTTGCACCGGGTAAGAGTATATGTCGAAAAGGATGCCTACAATTTTGAATGATGATCTGATATTCTGTAGTGGGTGAAATGGACCATTACTTTTGTATGAAAAATATAAAAATTTTATTTTTGGTCGATATTTTAATTCCTTGAGGACATATATATTTCGCAAAGTAGCCTACATATGGAAAAAAATTACTGACCTTTCTTCTGATGTAAATTGCAATAAAGTGTTTGCTAGATAACGGGCCAACTGCCTAATATATAATGGGTTCTGTGTAGAGAACCACATTTTTATCCCATGCTACATATTGTCTCTCCAAAAGTTTATGTAACACCACGAAATATTCGTGCTAGACCCCTTATTTGGTATGCCAAAAATCATATCTCGACGAGATAAAGCGATTTAGCGATGTGTGTCTGTCCATTAAAAATTGTAAACAAGCTTAAGGCCGCAATTATGGACCGATTGTAACGAATTTTTTAAGGATGTTGGGTTCGGGCCGGCCTTGAAATGATTAGTTTTTGGTGATGATCGTAAAATGTTCAGGGGATGAAATGGAACAAAACAAAAACAAAATTTTAACCAATTTTGTAGCGGCTCTGTAGGTCAAAATAATAACCCGCAAAATTTTAAACAAAGTTTGAGTTTATGATGAAGAAGAAGCGTACAAACCAACGTGAAGATCAGATAATACTTAGCGGGTTAAATGGACTGAAACTTTTGTGTGAAATTGGTAAAAATTTTAATAACGTAGCGGTAGTAGTACTACATAAGTGGGTTAGTTTGTGTGAACTAAATTTTCCTTTCCTGCTACAAAAATGTCTTTGTCATGCTCTGATATTTGATTATTAAAATTTCACAATCATTGAAAAGAAGTTCCGTGGAGAGCGATTGTCCAGGAATAGTGGTATAGGGTATCCCATGGTCGGCTCCGTCCGACTATAGACTTTTCTTACTTGTTTATATTTTTGATTATTATCAGATATGGTAAAAATAAAATATTTCACACACATCTGTACGATTATAGATCCATTTACGGATCGATATAGGGATTTTCTAGAGATTTATCATTAAACAACATTTTCGATGGTTTTCTCCCATTGTCTCGGAATATTTTGCGGATTTCAACTTTTTTATAAGAGTAAGAACATTTTTTCTCTCAAAAATGTGATATTTAAAGGAAAAGTATATTTTAAGTTGAATTATGTTCAAATATATTTTTATCAGTCCACAATATGCCCTACCATAATGATTGTGGGGTGTAATTGATTTCTGTGGAAAATCTAGTTGACAATTTTGTAGTTATGCCTTATCAACCGAGCGGAATATCAAAATTTGACTTTTTTCTAATGTCTAGAGGTTCTACTCTAAATAGAAAAGTTGTTTTGACATCGAAATTGCTCAGAAGATGATGATTTGTGTGCATAAGTAAGATTAGATTTGTAATTCTGCTCTATTTACCGGAGAGCAACTTCTGTAATTTCACATTTTCTGCCTATATCTTGCATATGTACAGCGTTTTCAGTATTTTCATATATATTCGTTACAAAATAAATAGATAACTGCAGCAATATCTAATCATTAGCTACAATTATCACTGAAACTGCCATTTTTAATTTCGTTACAACTTTTGACAACAACATTTCATATTTTAATTTAAAATCTATTACTGCCAAGTAAATTTTTACTTAAATGTTAATAATTTAGCTAATAATTGTTCCACAAACATCCCAGGCGGGACAGGGGAGACTTCTCTCATATCAATGAGTGCACCCCGATTCATATTAGTTCAATGATATGGGACCTACTGTTTATCGCCGAGTCCGAACGGCGTGTCTAAGACACCACTTGTAGAGAAGTAGTACAAGGCTGAAATACTCAGAAAATATCGCCAACATTACTGAGGGGTATTTTGCCACCGTTGAAAAGTGTTTGATGTTGACTGGCCGGGGAATCGAACCCACGACCTTCAGCGTGCAAGGCGGGTGTGCGTACCATTGCACCACGGTGGCACCCTAATAATTTAGCAATTAATTTTGGTACCAAAAGGTACGATTTAGTACCAAAAGTAGCATAATTATGACGTGTCAAAATACTTATGCCGTTTTGCTTTTGCCTCCCTTTTTAAACATTCGCCTACCTAATAACAAATTAAGCTGGAATTTCTTTGATCAATTAATTTTCATTTAGCTGAGAGGACAAAGAAAAACCCTAAGCTGTTAATATCCCATTTTATGAATGCTGACAATAATTATATGCCTTTTAAGACAAATGTAGATTTTGTCAAAATAATTATTCCAGGGACTGTAAATTATTGAAATTCCGCGGGAATCTGCAGATATGGCATCAGTATCGGATGCTGTTTCAGAATCCGCAAAAACTTCCCAGGGGTGTAAGCGATTTTTATTATAGTTAGTAAAGGCGAACCGTGCATGACATTGTTTTATAAGGTAGCAATACAGTCAGTGCATTGTCCCAATTCGATCTTCTAGATCTCAAGAACAGTAAAACCTATGAAAATATAATAATTATCAATCTTGAAGAACATTTTTACAGCTACAACATTTTCTTTAGTCCCATTTCGATACAGCATGCGGTTTCCATGCAAAAGATAAATAAGATATCGTTGTACCCTGAAAAACACAAAAATCTCGTGCATCAGCAATCTTATCTATGATACAAATGAACACTTTTGGGAGATGTTAGATCTTCGTTAAACTCATGTTACCATATGGCGAAGCCGCCCCTTGTTACCATATTTACTAGGCCTATGTCTCCGACGAATATTTCGATATGTTATAAACGGAATGACAATGTTAATATGGTGGAGGGTATATAAACACTGTGCAAAGTGCGTATAACAGCCTTCAAATATTTGTACATCTATAGAAAACAACACATATACATACATATATTCCTACATACATATACACATGTGCATAGTGTGCGTATTATATTAGACTTTGTACTTGTGTTAGACCACAAGTATAACTGAAAATTCCCTTACAAATAACTTTGTACCTTTCATTCATGTCGCACACAAATTCCCCCATTTCGTTATTGTTTTACCTTTGCTGATGTTGCAGAAAACCTAGAAAACATCTACTCATCTACTTTTTAAACATTCTCAAAGGACACAACCTGGATGTAGTTTTTGCTATACAAGAACTTTGTGCGGGCTTTTTGTTTATATGCGGGCCCACATGCGTGTACTTTATGGGTGTGAGTGAGTGTGTTAGTGTTGCGTGGGTTTATCACTACAAACACCTATACCATTCAACATCTGTGCAAAAGATATACAAGCAATTGGGGTGAGCGTCCTCCTTGCTCCCGCACCCCATCCCCACAATATCCATTTGTTGTTGCGATAACAATTTTTTCGTAAAAATTTTGATTTATACGTGGTCAGAATATGCCGTTTATTGGAAATGCATTCCAAAATTTTGCTCTTGTCATGTTGCTTGTTATGGTGAGAAAATTCCTGTTTCAAAGCAATTTAAAATTTCTTCTTTTCAAACGTAAATGGTGTTGGTTACTGCTGCTGACTTAAGACGTAAATGTTTCAATTACTGGTGAATGATAAACGAAATTTAAAGGAAACTAGAAACTGGGTGAGTATTTTAAAGTAAACGAAGTATTTAATTGAACAAATTGAAGATACATTTCATTTCATTAGATTTGAGATAATCTAAGTGTAAACATTTGATAGGTAATGTCTAAAGGAATAAGGGTCCATAAAAGAATCAGTATTGATTGATGCCGTATTAACGTAATCGTAAAAAAGGCACACGATTCATTATATTTTAGTATCACCTACTGATCCCTACTCAAAACCAAGTAAGTTTTTAGATGACTACAAGCAACGATATTAGCTGTCGAAACCTTATCTGTTTATGGGTTTCAAAGGATAGCCATAAATAACCCCATAAATTTCTTAATATTCCTGTTTTATATCTTCTATTATATATTTGAGTTTGGTGATAAGTGACAGACTGACTGACTGACTCATCATCAACGCCCAGCTAAAACGGCTAAAGCTAGGAGCTTGAAATTTTACCAGTAGGTCACTGTTGGTGCAAATGTGCGAGATAAGGCCGGGTTTTGCAAAATTCGTCCTGGAACCAAAAAAAAAAAAAAATAACTATAACAAAATCCTTATTATGTACTTAGTTGGCAACACATTTGTCAAATTAAATGCTATAATTTCTTAATACCGTAAAATATCACAAACAATTTAAAATTTCGTAGTTTACTTCTATGTGCATTTATTTTATCGTAAACCAATATATATTGGAAAGACGATGATGGTTGTTATTTTCCATTGCAACAGATGTCGCAGTTGGTGATAATTGTATAGCTAACAACCGATCCTGATTTACGTCTCTTTAAAAATTTTGTTTCCGCATAACAGGTGTCGTTTTTCTTTCGTTAAAATTCAGTTAGACAAAAAATGATTACAAACGATGAATTTGTAAAAATTTTGATTTTCATTTTCAAATTAAAACAAAAATTCTTTCAATAATAGCTGTGTCTTTTTACGTGATAATTAGTAATAATTATTACTAATGTTGCAGATTTTGACAGTTGTGTAAAGGAAAAGTTGCTGAAAAACATGTTTCAGCAACATTTAGTAAGTAAAAAGACACCCCTAATGTTTGGTTTGTTGAACATATGGGTTGCTGTTGAAGACAAAATTATGATATTAAATTCAGAAATCGGTCAGCAATAACAAAAATAATTTCTATTAAAAAAATAGTTTTAATGTTGAGATTTTCTTTATAATTGTGTCACTTCCGCTAACGAAGTAGCGGGCACATGCTAGTAAACAATAAATAAATAAATGTCATTTATTCTGGGATGCGCGATGAATATTCAAGTAAACGATGCAGTGCATTTAAGGAATACTTACTTACTTACTTAGCTGGCCCACTACAGAACATTTATTCCATAGACCGAACTAAGAAAAGATATCCAATCCTCTCTGTTTCGTGCTTTTTGGAATACAGCGCCTTGTCATCTCTTCATCCACTTGTTTGCGCCATCTATTCTGTGGCCTGCCAATTCTGCGTGCACCGCCATGTGGCTCAAATTTATTCGCCTTTTTAACGGGTTCATCATCGCTCATTCTTATTATATGGCCTAGCCAACGCAATCGCTGCATCTCGATACGTTTAACTATATTGCTGTCGTTGCATAGCAGATACAGCTCGCGGTTCATACGACGTCGATATTCACCGTCAACGCAGATCGGTCCGTAGATCTTTCGAAGAATTTTTCTCTCGAACACGACAAGCACTGCCTCATCTGCTTGCGCAAGTACCCAGGCTTCGGAACCATACATCAGCACGGGTAGTATCAGTGTTTTGTAAAGCGTTATTTTTGTTAGACGAGTTGTGGCTTTGTTTTTAAAGTGCTTACTTAAGCCAAAGTAGCATCTGTTGGCCAATACAATTCTTCTGTTTATTTCACAACTGATGTCGTTTGTTGTGTTTACGGCGGTGCCGAGGTATACGAAGTCTTTTACTACCTCAAAATTATAGGAACCAACTTCAACAGTTGGTCGGATCTCAATGGACGCATTGCGCGTCGACACCATCAGCTTGGTCTTCTGGCCTTTTCCCGCCAGACCCACTTTAGCAGATTCTCTTCGACCTTCATAAAGGTATCGGTTACTTATTTTACTGATCGTCCCATGTGGTTATTGGTGTAGATTGTGTCATTTCTTTTGACGTTTGCCTCTCGTATAACCTTTTTTAGCAGGATGCTGAATAGATCACACGAAAGGCTGTTTCCTTGTCTGAAACCTCTTTTGGTACAAACCTCTTCGGAGGGGTTCTTTCCTAATTTAACTGAAGAGCGTGTGTCAGTTAGAGTCATTTTACAAAGCCGAATGAGCTTTGCGGGGATACCAAATTCAGACATTGCTTGGAATACCTTTGAACGTAGCGGGCTGTCGAAAGCTGCTTTATAATCGACAAAGGTGGTGGGTGTCGATCGGCATCTCTTGGGTCTTCTCCAGGATTTGCAGCAGGGTAAATATCCGGTCAATGGTGGACTTGCCAGGTCTAAAGCCGCATTTCGGTGACCATGGGCTTTAATCGTTCGCACAATATCCCTGACACTATCTTGTAGGCGATAGGGAGAAGACTTATGCCCCTATAGTTGGAGCATAAAGTCTTATCTCCTTTCTTATGGGCGGGACACAGGATGCTGAGGTTCCAATCGTCGGGTACGCGTTCTTCCTGCCAGATGGAGCTAACTAGCTGATGCATACACCTTGTATCGCCTCCGGTTTTAAACAGCCCGGCTGGTAGGCCATCAGATCCTGCTGCCTTATTATTCTTCAGCCGGTTTATTGCTGTCTTTACCTCATCTTGGCCGGGTTGTATACATTCAATAGCATCTTCTGGGATTGGATCTGTGGTATCTTCGTCGATTTCGCTACTATTGGATACTAACAGTTTGGAAAAATGCTCTTTCCATATCCTTAGCACACTATCTGTATCAGTTACCAGATTACCTTGCTGGTCTCTACAGGAGGTTGTGCCAGTTCCAAAGCCATCAGTTTGATGTTTCACTTCATTCTGTCTCCTGTACATTTCGATTTGTTCACACTCCCGCATTTCCATCTCTCTCTTTTTCCTGTGGAAAAGACCTTTCTCCTCTCTCCTTTTACAAATATGAAAAAAGAAACATATTTAAGCGAAGGAGAAAAAGATTTAAAGAATAAAATATTTTTGAAATATTTTATTATGATAAAAGGCTGAAAATCTGTTTTTTTTTTAAGAGAAAAGCGTTCCTTATGTTTTGAATGTCATAAGGAAGAGCAAAGATGTAGAAATACTATTCAGATACTAAGCTGCTGCTGGAACGATTGAAACTTAATTTATCGAAAAGGTGTTTTGAATTTTGCCTTATTATGATTTTATATAAGAACTAGGGGACACGGCGAACTTCGTCTCATAATCGAAAACATTTCTTTGTTTTGAACTGTTTAGGACGATCTTTGAAGCAGATGCACATTAGATAATTGCACTTTCGACAATTGTCGAAGAGGGAGGGTAGAGGGAGGGTACTCGACTATCCTTGTTTAATCAACGATCTTCTATAATGGAAAGAAGATGAAGAACTAAATTGATGTTGTTTAAGTTAAATTTCGGATTAGGTTAATGATAACACTGTGCAACAAAATGGAGCTTAAAGTCTGGGGGTGGAAAATTCCTTTTGGGGATGAAAGCTCTTGGTGAGTATATACAGAACCCAAAAGGACAGATCCGCCGTGAGTCGAACTTTTGAGATATGGCGTGATGAATATTTTGCTGGAGACCCTATAAGCCCTCAGATATTAGCGTTATATCTTTGTCCGCTGTTGCTTTAGCTTATTTTTGAGATCACAATGAAATGAGGATTAATTTCATAGAGCATTTTGACCTTCTATCTCGCTTCTTTCTATGTCCTTTTCGTCCTTTATTTTAAGAGCCGCTATAAAAGTACCACAAGATGACGTTTTTCAGCTTCGAAATGTTCTGCAAAAATGTCCCTCAGAAAATTTTAGGTACGGCTCTCATTGACAACTAATCGATTTTGCCACGTTTTCATAGTCATTTTTGACATTTAGCCTTGTTTGCTCAGAAAAAACTGTGTTTTGTGTTTTTATGTGTTCTGTAATCACTGTGTGTAATTTTTTGAGTCATGTTTTATTAACCATATTCTGACTCCACAGTGTGATAGAACACCAAAAATGAGAAGACACGTGTCTCGCCGTTTTTTCCCTATCTCATCAACTTTCGCGGTTAGAGGCCTCCAAAGGTTTGAGGCTTTGATGTAAAAAGGGTAATTTAGTCAGGACTATTTCTTTCAAACCGTTAAGAAATTTGAATGTATCTCAGAGGGAAAGTTGTAGCTCTTATCTTAAAGTACAAAAATTGTGAACACATATAACCAATCAAGCTTCATCTGTAAGGTCAAAATCGCCATGGTCAAATTTCTTTTAAAATTTGTTCTCAAGTTTGGTTTACAGCTTTCAAACCGATCAAATTTGAAGCAAACCACCAACTACTACAAACCAACGGTTCTTAATGGTAAAAATAGCAAAAATCTTTTGAAAATATCCAATTTTTTTTACTTTTTTCTCCGACTCTGCTCCAAAGATACGCAAGCGCCCAAAAAATAAAGGATACAGTTAACTACAAAAATGTACCTTAGATTTCACCAAACAAGTTTCTAGAACAAATGAAGATTCTACGAACGACTCTTCAAGCTCAACATTCGATTATTTTAGGTCATTCTTTCCTGTTCAGGTCCGTAAATAACAAACCTTTCAAATTTCCTTAAGTTTTTAACAGTTTGTTATTTCCAAACCTGAGCAGGGGGAATGTTAAAAAATGTAATTGTTCGTGAATTTCAGCCCTAAGAATCATTCCTAGAATCTTCATATTTTCTAAAGAGTTGTTTATTGAAATCTTAGGTACATTTTTGTGTTTGACGGTATCCTTAATTTTTGGGCGGTTGCGTATCTTTGGACAAGAGTCGGAGAAAAAAGTATAAAAATTGGTTATTTTCAAAAGATTTTTGCTATTTTTACCATTAAGAACCGTTTGTAGACATTTCGCATATTCCAGAAAGTTGTTTATTGAAGCCTTTGCTACACTACTGTGGTCAATTGTTTTCTTGAATTTTGAACGGTTTAATATCTATAGAGCAGAATCCTAGAAAGGAGGATAAAAATTGCAATTTTTTTGCTATTTTGACCATTAAGATCCATTTCTACAGAGTTCGTATATTCTAGAAAGATGTTTACTGAGGTCTGAGGTACATTTTTGTAGTTGGTTGTTTGCTTCAAACTTGATCGGTTTGAAAGCTGTAAACCAAACTTGAGAAAAAAATTTTAAAAGAAATTTGACCATGGCGATTTTGACCTTGCAGATGAAGCTTGATTGGTTATATGTGTTCACAATTTTTGTTCTTTAAGATAAGAGCTATAACTTTCCCTCTGAGATACATTCAAATTTCCTAATGGTTTGGAAGATATAGTCCTGACTAAATGACCCTTTTTACATCAAAGCCTCAAACCTTTGGAGGTCTATAACCGCGAAAGTTGATGAGATAGGGAAAAACGGCGAGACACGTGTCTTCTCATTTTTGGTGTTCTATCACACTGCGGTGTCAGAATATGGTTAATAATTTTCGTGTTGCACAGTGTAACGAATATACAAAAACAAAAAAAAGTAGTTTTCTGAACAAAAACAGGGTAAATTCACAAAACGACCACGAAAACGCGACAAAATCGATTTGTTGTCAATGAGAGCCGTACCTAAAATTTTTTGAGCGACATTTTTGCAGAACATTTTGAAGCTGAAAAACGTCATCTTGTGGTGCTTTTATAGCAGCTCATAAAATAAAGGACGAAAATGACATTGAAGGAAGGGAGTTAGAAGGTCGAAGTGCTCTACGAAAATAATCCTCATTCGATTTGACTGAAGACATGTAATCTCAAAAATAAGCTAAACTAACAGTGAACAAAGATATAACGCTAATTCCTGATGGCTTACAGGGTCTCTAGCAAAAACTTTATCACGCCATAACGCGGAAGTTTGACTCACGGCGGATCTGTCCTTCTGGGTTCTGTATATACTCTCCAAGAGCTTTCATCCCCAAAAGGAATTTTCCACCCCCCAAAATTTCGGTTCACAGTGTAATTTGCAATACTTTCTCCAATTTACGTCATTTGATGACTTCATAGAATTCGATAATTAAATATTGTGATAGAATATTATAGAAAATTTTAATGTTTCATTACTAATGGCTACTTCACACGATATACTTTTTACATATGTGTTCCCACGTTGTGTATATGTGACAACACATATGTAAAAGTAACATCACATATGTAAAAAAACATATCATGTAAGTAGCAAAAAGTTATGAACGTTAAATTATTTACTTTTTTTGAGGGAGTTGTTTTTGAGTTAATAGTGCTCATACAAATTTGCGTTTTAATCAATTAACCTATTTTAATTAACCTATTGTTAGCAGAACTATTCTATCAGTTGTCGTTCTTTGTGAGTTTCGGATGCACAATTTATTTCACGACTCCGACTCCACATTCGGAGTCGGGCTTCGCCCTTACGGATATGCATAGACTTTTTACTCAATTGCACAGTGTTTTAGGGGCAAATTGCAAGATTTTGTTGATATTAAAAATGTATAGTTATTGCTACTTAAAATAATGAGTGGACAGTCGAGAGTGTTTTACAACTGGGAACAATAAATGTCAAATGACATAAAAACCTGAAATCGGCTATGTGCATCACTGTGAATCCTAAATTCCAAATGACATCCAAATACTTAAATAGGGAAGTACATTTTTATGGGGCCTATTCCAAAACGTGGACCTGTGTCCATAAATTTGGCGGAGAGGCTTTTTGATCACTACGAACCCTAAATGTTATATTACAGCCAATTTAGATGGAAATGAAAATAAAACTTAAAAATACCTGAAATCGGGCGGTACCGGTATATACCGAAACGTGGACCTACATCAACAATTTTGAATGAAGTTTGTTGACCACTAGGAGCCCTTAATGCCAAATTATATTTAATCAGGTCTGAAAATTTAGCAAAAGTTATATAGGGACTATGCCAAAACGTCGACCCATATAGACCATATTAAAAACCAGCCTATGGAAAAAATACACTCAGGTACAAAAATATAGCGTTCCAGCTTAATTATTGCGGAAGATAAAGTTTTAAGAGAACTTTATCCTAATCAAGAATGTATGACCATAATTCAATGAAGATTTATAAACATTTCAGATTTTGGTCTGATCTATGAAAATAAAATGTTCTTAATAGCAACCAGTAGCTCTTCTCATTGAAAAACAAGAGGATTTTTCATAGGAGTAGTAGGTCTTTTCGTAGAACAGTTACCATCCTATGGGGGCTTTATGAAGGCGTCGGCATATTCGGATAAATTTCAGGTAGAAAGTTTTATACCTCAATGAAGACTAAATACCAAATTTCAGAGTTTTTGGTGGGATACTGATGTCACAACCTTTAAAATACCTAAAATCGGAGGATACCGTTCTATGACGGTCATATGTAGGCGTGGACCGATATAGCCCATTTTCAATACCAAACATCCTAGGAGTGATAGAAACTTCTGTACCAAATTATAAAGCTCTATCTTAAAAATTTGCCTGCTGTTTCAGACGAACGGATGGCCAGACAGACATTGTTATATCGACTTAGAATTTTATGCTGATCACGAATGTTTCGTTGTTGGCATTAAACCCCCAAAGTATTAAATTTAAAGGGGAAAACAATACAGAGAAATGTACATATGTATATATTTATGTATGTCACACGTAAATATAACAAGTTTGCAAATAACAGCAACAACTACCACAACAACACGATGTTACACCTCTACTCGGAATTAGGACATAAAAAGGGAACAACAGCAAAAAAACATCAAAATCATAACATCAACAACCTATTTACCAAACTATGTTTGTTTGTATACTACTTTCAGGATGATGATAAAAAAATATGATAAAGCAGATATGCCCCGGCAGCGAACAAAGTTTGGGGCAGCTCCATCAAACAACAAATTAAATTCCTATTTAAAAAAAATAACTCATACCATAAATGTTGAACTTTCTGTTTATGAGAATCCAAAACGAAAAGTTGACAATGTCCCAATGAAAGTCCATTTAACATTGCTACCCACCCGCATACGCATCCATCTATTCCATTGCTTCACTTCAAAGTTTCAATGTACCGTTGTTAGATGGTGAATGTAGGACGCAATGCGCAAAACACAACCAACGCACAGGACACACAACTGAATTGAAATGAACCAAACTACTTTGTTGCTATTTTCATTTTGGGTAAAGCACCAACAACAATTACATATAACTCAAAGTCGCCGATAAGGAAGACATGCAACTCAATACAAAGGCAATAACGACATGAATGCCTTATCCAACAAGTTCAAGAGCATCTATAGTATACCGAATCACTGGCTGTTTTCGTAGGGAAAACTTGCCTAAATACTATTTTTGGATGACTACAGTATTGTTCAAACATTTTCGTTCCATGTTAGTCCATTTTTCTCGGATTCATGTTTTTATACCCTCCACCATAATATGGAGGGTATAATTAAATTTGTCATTCAGTTTGTAACACATCGAAATATAAATCGGAGACCCTATAAAGTATGTATATTCTTAATCAGGGTAAAATTCTAAGTCAATATAACCATGTCCGTCTGTCCGTCTATTTAAATCAAGATACAGCTTGCAATTTTAAGAAAGAGCTTTGTAATTTGGTTTAGAAGTTTCTATTACTCCTAGGATGTTTGGTATTGCAAAAAGGGGCTTTATCGGCCCATGTTTTGATATAGACCCCATAGAACGGTACCACCCGATTATCGGTATTTTGAGGTTTTAGCTTCATTATCACACCGAAATGGCTGAAATTTGGTACTTAGTCTTGGTTGGGGATATACAACTTTCCTCCAGAATTTTGTTGGTATGTTCATATAGCCCCCATAGAACGGTACCTCGAGATTTTCGGCATTTTGAAGGTTATGACCACAATAATACATTGAAATGGCTGAAACTTGGTATTTAGTCTTTGTTGGGGGTATCCAACTTTCCCCTCTATATTTGTCGGTATAGGTCCACACCTGTATATAGCCCCATATTTTGAAAGTTGTGGCCTCAGAATTCAGCCGAAGTGGCTAGAATTTCGTTGGGGGTATAAAACTTCCCCCAGAAATTTTTTGGTACAGGTCAACTCCTTAATACAGCACCCATAGAACGGTATCACCGGATTTTTGGGTATTTTGAAGATTTTATTACATCGAAATAGCTGAATATGGTGATAGCCCTCATAGAACGGTACTTCCTGATTTTCGTAATTGGGAGAGATGTGACGTCAATATCCCACCGAAATGACTGAAAATTATTATTTAGTCTTTCACGGGGTATAAAGTGTTC
Organism: Musca autumnalis; assembly: GCF_047663935.1. Classification (NCBI taxonomy): domain Eukaryota; kingdom Metazoa; phylum Arthropoda; class Insecta; order Diptera; family Muscidae; genus Musca; species Musca autumnalis. Next base: position 134,374,190 of record NW_027411755.1, on the reverse strand, counting down.
CAGAAAAGAATTATCAGTAAAGATCCAAGTCTTCCTATACCCTATAGAAGCGTACCTCTTGATATCCGGTAGTTTGTAGGTTTTAACCACATTATCTTACTGAAATATCGGAAATTTGGTATTTAGTCTAACACATGTTCAACACATGTACAGCTGAAAGGAGGTTCCCACTGAACAAAATGGTCGCTGGAGTCCCGGTTCCGACCACTAACTACTCCAAAATATTTGGTCTAACGATAGCATGTGGCTTGCGATAAGATCGGAAGTAGGAACAATGTCCTCAAGTTGCTGGCCGGCAGGACTTCACTAGTGGGATTCTCTAGGACATTTTTGGTTGCTGACAAAAACCGGTCAAATTAAAACGCAAAATTATGAATGAAAAATTCAAAGTTGACATCACTGTTGCTATCGGTAGAACTCTGCGACTACTTTTTATTGGTCGCTAACTTACCGAATAATATCGTTAATTACCGAAATTACAAGCATTTTAATTTTAACGATTTTTGTCGATAATCAATAAATGTGTTGGAGAATCCCACTAGAATAGAATACGCCGGTATGTGGTAAGATATTCAGCGCCTGTGTGGTATGCAAATGTTAGCCCTACGCAGTGGAAGAATAATCAAACCTGTCAGGATGCCGGCCTGAGGACTGCAACAGGGTGCCTCCTCCTTAAGCCAGTGGAAAACCTTCAGGAGGAGAAGAAGATTTTACCGGTGCATCAGTACAACAAACTGTTTCCGATGCAATACCTGTTTGGTAGATTGCTTTTGTAGATTGCTTTGGTTCCAAGAGGTATGTGAAATGTGCTTTTGAAGGTAGATCTCACAAAGTTTGCCGATACAGTAGCACATCGACACCAGATATTTTAATCAACTGTTACGTCGATATATATTTAGAGCACCTCGAGCTAGTTCGTCTGCTAAGTCGTTTTCCATTATATTACTACGACTTGGCACCCAGCTACGTTTCACGATATTGCGCCCTGAGGGCCGCTTGTCTATCGACATATATAGTCACCGATCCTGTAAGGTTGCTATCAATATTTTTTACTAATTCTGTTGCCTTCCCGATATGGTTAAGCTCAAATGAGAGTTTAAATAATGGGTTCTAGCAGTAAACGTTGGCACCAATGCCTTACTCCACCGAACATTACACGGTGTCATCGGGTTTTTTGTACCTTTCAAGCTATTTTCTCAGGAAGTATAGACTTGCCCCTGATTCAAGAGCAGGTCCTAAACTGCACTTTTCCGAAATTTTGTGTGGGAGGTACCCGAAGGAGTGGACCGATTGAATCTATATTGTAACCTCATCTAAGTCTGGTAGAAAGTTCACGGTGTGCAAAGTATGGACTAAATCAGTTACTCCCATCAAGAGTTATCGTGCGCACAAATTTTCCGAACATTTCCGAACTTTTGTGGGGGAGGCACCGGAAGGAGTGGACCGATATAACCCATCTTCGAACTTAAACTAAGTTTGGACAAAATATTTCAAAAGCCACATTTTGGACCGAATTGGTTGATCCGCTCGAGAGTTATCGTGCGCTACAGCCAGCCAAACAGGCAGACAGACAGACAGACGGACGGACATGGCTAAATCAACTCCAAATTGTCTGAAACACATTTCGTCCGAACATACATGGGGTCTAAAACCATTATTTCGATGAGGCACATTTTGCCCGTATGAAAGTGTATATACCCTCGTTAGCATAAATGCTGAGGGTATAAAAACGAAAAGTTCTAGGACAGAGAAGCCATTCCACAGTCGATACGTCTGAAGAGCTGCTCAACTAACAGCGGAACCAGGTCACGTAATTTGGTGACTGTGTGGGTTCGAGTCCTTGTCTTTCCTTTTTCACTTGCAAAAAATTTCCGATCATCAAGCTTAACTCTAAACGAAAAAATTAATAAAAAAAAATCATTAAAAATGATCTTCGCCCTAACAAGCTAAATTTCAAGAAATAAAAATATTTAATTTGATCGATGCACTACTCTTGCCGTGATTATCCACGTCGAAAATTGTGAAAAATGATCGGATGAAGATATGGAGGACCATAATATGGAGGGTATAACTAAATTTGTCATTCCGTTTGCAACATATCGAAATATTCATCGGAGACCCTATAAAGTATATATATTCTTGATCAGGGTAAAATTCTAAATCGATATAGCCATGTCCGTCTGTCCGTCCGTCCATCCGTCTGTTGAAATCAACATACAGCTCGCAATTTTTAAGATAGAGCTTAGTAATTTGGTATAGAAGTTCCTATTACTCCTAGGAAGTTAGGTATTGCAAAAGGGCTATATCGGTCCACGTTTTTACATAGCCCACATAGAACGGTATCACCCGATTTTCGATATTTTGAAGTTTGAGCCTCATTTTCACTCCGAAATAGCTGAAATTTGGTACTTAGTCTTCGTTGGGGGTATAAAACTTTCCCCCAGCAACTTGTCGGTACAGGTCCAAGCCTTGATATAACCCCCATAGAACGGTAATTCCGCATTTTGAAGGTTCTGGCCTCAATATTCAACCGAAATGGCTGAAACTTGGTATTTGGTGTTCATTTGGGGTACTAAACGTTTCATATGAAATTTGTCGGTATAGATCCACGCCTTAGTATAGACCCTATAGAACGGTACCTCTCTATTTCCGGTATTTTGAAGGCTGTGGTCTCAATATTCCACCGAAGTGGCTGAAATTTAATATTTGGTCTTCATTTTGGGTAATAAACCTTCCATATGAAATTTGTCAGTACAGGTCCACGCCTCCATAGAGCCCGCATAGAATGGTACCACCCGATTTTCGGTATTGTGAAGGTTTTAGCCTCATTGTCAGACCGAAATGACTGAAATTTGGCACTAAGTCATAGTTCAGGATATAAAAATTTCCCCCAGAAATTTGTCGGTATATGTCCACGCCATCATATAGCCTCCATAGAACGGTACCTCCCGATTTTCGGTATTGTGGTTTTAGCCTCATTATCATACCGAATTGGCAGGAATTTGTTACTAAGCCTTCATTGGGGGTATACAACTTTCTCCCAGAAATTTGTCGGAATATGCCAACGCCTTCGTATAGCCCCCATAGAACGGTAACACCCGATTTTCGGTATTGTGAAGGTTTTAGCCTCATTATCACACCGAAATGGGTGAAATTTGGTACTAAGTCTTCGTTGCGGATATAAAACTTTCTCCCAGAAATTTGTCGCCTTCATAGAATCCCAATTTACATTAGGCCATTTTACTTGCGGCAATTGTCAGTTTGTGGGTGAAAGAGGGTGTTGAGAGGCAAAAGGTTGCCATATACCTCACCTCTCTCTCTCCATCAAACTGACAATTGCCGCAAGAAAAATTGCCTAATATAAATATAGAACGGTACCTCCAGATTTTCGGTATTTTGAAGGTTGTGGCCATAGCAACCAACCAAAATGGTTGAAATGTGGTATTTAGTCTTCCATAGGGTTGTAAAATATTCCAGAAGAGAATTATCTGTAAAGTTCCGCGGGTTCCTATATCGTCCATAGAAGCGTACTTCTTGAGTCTAAAAACTTTCCGACAGAAATTTGTAAGTATATCCCCCATGGAACGGTACCTCCTGAATTTTGGTATTTTGAAGGTTAGCAACATTGTTTTACCGAACTTGCTGAAATTTGGTATTTAGTCTTCTTCATAGACGAAAGGAAACAAACTGTTCCATTTTACTTCAATACAACTCATGGTGGAGGGTATAACATGTTTGGCCTGGCCGAACTTAACGCCGTTCTTACTTGTTGAAATTTACCTTGTAGACATCCCAATGCGTACTGAGTTTCGTCTTGCTGGCTTTATTAGGAAGATTTCCCAGCTACTTTACGAAGATTGGCTAATTGTTTATACCACCATACTGGCTAGGATTTCCTCCCAGGATATTTGATTGGACAGAAGTCCTCATAGCACGCCAGGACAGTATTAGATACGGAATCCACAGACCACTTGATTTCCTTGGTTGTGTGAAAGCTATTGCTTTACCCCCATCCGCTCTCTATATCAGAGTTGTCCATGTTGGAGAGGGAAATATCGATCACTTTCTCCATTAATCTGTTTTGAAATGTTGGAGAGTTACTCTTCGTACAACATGTAGATCGAAGGCAGTATCAAGGTCTGAAGTTATGTATAAGTGGCCAATAAAGACTCTCAACAGGAAAATAGTTAGACTTTACCATGTTAAAATCGATCAGCACCGTTGCACGGTATCTACTATTACCCTCGTCACTCTTTTCAACACACAGTGTTTCAAAATATTTCCCCCTCATTGTAAATCTCTCCATCAACTGCAGTCATCGTCACAACATCAGCACCGCCACCATCATTATTAACAACAACTACTTCATCAACTACCGAGCAGCTTTGCAAACAACATCTACAAGTAAAAAATATTTTTGTAAAACACGAAGTTGCACAAAAGCATTTCTAGCAAAACAAAAAGAAGAAGAAGCAAATCCTCCTCCATAAAAGAATTTGTTTGTTCATCATACGCTGTGGTGGCATGGGAAGGAGATTGCACGCACAAAAGTAGGCAACAACACATTTACTATATCCCCACCGATACACGCACTCACACACACAAACTCATAGACCTGGTGGAAATTTCATTTCTAGGGAATTGTTTGAATAGCATGAATGACAACAACATGGCTCGAACGTTGAACGGATATACGAATTGGAGGAACAGGAAGAGGATAAACAACACAAAAGAGCATATTGTGCAAAAAAAGCAACAGCAGCGTTGTGTGGTTGACTGGCAGATTTTTTGGCACAGTGGAAGATTATTGTATTTTTTTAGTTATTATAAAAAAATTAATATGTTGACAATTATTCCAGGCAAAAAAAAAAAATCCTCCCTAAATAATGTGTTTTTATAGTACTTTTTGGTAGTCGTAACTACTTACAAACCCCCTACTAACCTATTTTAACAAAGGCATGTCGCACTGAATAGCTAGTTATTCTACGACCACTAGAATAAATAGTTATTCTATGGCCACTAGTAGTTAGAAAATAATTTAAAATACATATGTTCTATATTTAAAACATTTGAGGTGGAAGAATTTTATTTCAATTCTAACACACTTTATATTTTTAGTTTATTTCGCTGTCTGCCCGATTTGACCATGCGAACTTCTGATTCGTAGCCGAACACACTAGGCCACGCGTACGAACATTAAGGGTTGTTTAAACGCTTACATGTGCACCACCAAGTGGTCTTTGTTTTTTTAAGTACCCGGCCGACTGTGAGCGTTGAACCCACAGCCCTTGGATTTGTAGTCGGACACACACGCTCTGTGCCACCGTACTCATAACTTAGTAAGGAGTAACATAGGTAGTTATTTTTGTTTACATTACTTTGTAATGGGTAACATAATGACTATTGGATCCGAATTTTTGCTGGATAAGAATTGGATTGGTCCCGCAAGAAAATGTCAATAAAACGTAAAAATACCCTAAATCCTGCCGGGTCTAACTGGAGGGTATCATCCTGAACCAAACCTACATTTACCAAATAACTAAGAATCCAAATTTGAAAGGTAGATAAAATCTTAAAAATGGCTTTAATATTGAATGCGACAAAGCGATCTACTAAATTACAATCCTTACGGCGTCCGGTTCTATGCACAGGATTGACTCGGAAAAATCTTCGACCAACTATTATGTGTTTGTGTTCGTATATTTTTTACCATGGGACCGGCAATACGAATATATTTCGGATCGCATGCTCCGAGCCATGGATCTGTTCAGTTTGGCAGATCCGCATCCACCATATGTTAACTTCGGTGAGATGTAATGGAAGTATAGAATGGGTGCACTTCAGAGGCTGCTCAGTTTTTAGTCGCCTCTGGGACTACTGCGATAGGAGTTATGTTCAGAGCTCCAAAATACTCGTTCGAATACTATTCGCGGGTGAACTTGAGCGAGTCCGAGCGGGAGTACTCGCGCGAGTTAAAAAAAATAAATCGAGTATACTCTAGTTTTACTCGTCACTCGCAAAGCAAATTTCAGACTTGCTCGATTTTACTCGCGAGTGAAAAGTGTTTGCGAGTGCGAGTACTTGAAGAGTACGAGTTTGCCAGAAAAATTCGAGTGGGAGTGAGGGGGGGACAAGGTGAGGGCGGGGAAGTTGAGAGGTGCAAGTTGAGGGTGAAAAATTTGAAGGCGGGGAAGTTGGGTAGTTGGGTGGGTTGAGAGTGTGGAAGTAGAGGGCGGGGAAGTTGAGGGCGGGGAAATTGAGGGCGGGGATGTTGAGGGCGGGGAAGTTGAGGGCGGGGAAGTTGAGGGCGGGGAAGTATGTTGAGGGGGACAAGGTGAGGGCGGGGAAGTTGAATAGGGCAAGTTGATGGGGGACAAGTTGAGGGCTGGGAAGTTAAGGGGGCAAGTTGAGGGGGGACAGTGGGCAGGGAAGTTGAGGGGGGAAGTTGAAGGGGGAAGTTGAGGGGGGGAAGTTGAGGGGGGAAGTTGAGGGGGGAAGTTTAGGGGGGAAGTTGAGGGTTGGGGGGATTTATTCCCTCTCGCGAGATCTTTTCGCGAGTAAAAACGAGAAAATTGGAGCTCTGGCGCGTGTATCCAACTTCGTCGTCGGAATACGAAACGCTCGCAGACTCCACAGCAACAACAAATACAGCATTTGTAGATTATTCCTGCACTTCAATTGCAGCGGTATCCGCAACAAAGAAAGAACATCATGGTTACCGTCGTAGCCGCCAGGCGACTAAGATGCTCACCATGAACTTTGACATTCCGCCCTAGGCAGTGACCAGAGGGTAAACCCCGGCCAAGCAAATTGATAGCTCCACATTTTGCACGGTGAATGAGGATAAGAAAAGATTGCCACATCTCGCCAGACATGAACATTGTGGCACTCGGCACTCGTGTCCTGAAAACCCATCATTTGCGTAAAAATTACAGCGTCAGATGTTATAAATTCGGGTGATCTGAATTCGTAAATTCTGATGTGGTAATTTTCTGAACGATGGAAAAGCTTATTGGCAAGAGAATTTACCAATCACTGTTTCAGAGAGCTGCCCATTTCCTCAGATCCTTGGGTAGGCGATAAAATTTCCGCCATTCAGCCGCACACCACCTACCTGTTGGGATATTCGACCAATTTTCCAGCAGATTCAACTAGTAAATGAGAGTAGTGTGCTTCGTCCTATGAACCCTGAGGACCCAAGGTTAAGGGAACTTACTCTTGGAATTTACAAGCTAGTAGTAAGTGGAACAAGTGAAAAAGGCGTTAAGTTCGGCATAAATTATATTGAAACCAAATTTCAGCCATTTCGGCTGTAACTAACACTAAAAATATTGGAAATAGGGCGGTACCGTTAGGGGGGCTATAGGGGGGGGGTCTATAGAGATATAATAAAACGTGGACATGTATCGATATTTATGTGCAGAAATTTGTTATATCTTCAACAGAGAAAACAGTTTGAATTTTAGGCACTTCTTTTGAATAATGTGGCTAAAACTTTAAAAATACCAAAAATTGAGATGTACCGTACTATGGGGGTATATAAAAAACGTGGACCTGTACTGACCAAAACAAAAAAAACATTGTTCCACAACATCCCATACGGGACAAGGGAGACTTCTCTCATATCAATGAGTGCACCCCGATTCATATTTTTCTCAATGATATGGGACCTACTGTTTAACGCCGAGTCCGAACGGCGTGTCTTAAGACACCACTTGTGGAGAAGTTTTTCAAGGCTGAAATACTCAGGAAATGTCGCCAACATTACTGAGGGGTACTGTACCGACCATACTCTTCGGAAATGGTTTAATTGCCAACGAAAAAATAACACCAAATTTGAGCTATTTCTGTTGGTTACAGTTACTAAAACGTTAAACATTTCCAAAATTGTTAGGTACCGTTCTCAGGGGGACTATATCAAAACATGGACCTATACCTACAATTCTCTGTAGAAATGTTCTTTATCCACAACGAAACCCAAATACAACATTTCAGCAATTTCGGTTGTATAAAATGGCTAAAACCTTTCAAAACCAAGAATTCGGAAGGTATGGTTCTATGGGGGCTATATCCAAACGTGGACCTGCATCGACAAATTTCTGGAAAAAAGTTTTGTAAGTCCAACGAAGACTATATATATAGACAATATTTCAATCAATGCGATGTGATAATGAGGCCATAAAATGTCGAAAATCGGGTGATATGAAAACGAATATTTTGCTCGATAGTATCAAGTACGATCCACCTCTGTTGACATCATTGTCTGGCAATAGTAGCGGGACCACCCTGCCAATTTTCCAAACTTCGGAAACGATGTGTTTGGCTAGCGGCAGGTTGATAACTTTACTCGACTCCCAGCACTATGGATGATTTAGCGTAGTACTCCTCTTCGCCCTGTCATTCCCGGGGTGCTCAACAAAATGTCGATTGGAAATATGTGCACCTCTTCGGATTAGTCAGCGTAACGTCGCCAAACTTGACTATCCTACCTTTTTACAGGGTTCGAGAGTGACTTAACCGTTGCCCGCAGTTCTTTTATTCCGGCTTCAATGTTGCAATTCTTCAGATAATTTAGCCACTTGTTCCGCTTACGTTTCCCGACCACCCTGTAAAGTTCCAGTGCCCGCTCCATGGCCCTGGGCTTATTGGCGACGAAACTTAACACGATCATTTTCTAATCCTGTAGCCTCCGCTGGGAAATTTAGTCTCACTTCGGGTATTCGACCAGCATGTATGTGGGGGTGGCTGCTGCAATGATATGTCCCGGAACGCCCTTTCTGCTACTAGAACATCAGAAGGGTGGGCAGATCTCTGAAGATTCCCATGATAGATGAGATGGTGTGAAACGAGCGTTCGACAGATGACACGATGGTTATGTTTTGCTAATTGTGGCACTCTCCGCTAAAATGGGACATCCTCATTGACCGTGGAAAACATAGTGCTATCGATCTGCTCACCCAGCACTATACTCATCTGACGTTTCCGAGGACCAAATGCCACAACTCATGATGAGCATTAAAGTCCTCCAAGACCAGTTGGTTGTATTTTCAAGGACTGGAACAACAACGGCTGGTGTTAGGTGCTTCGTGTACGGCCGCTGTTGGGAGGAATGGAGGGTAGTCGCGTATTCTGTTGACGATGACAACTCACTGGGGGCTGTAGTCACTCACTGTACTTAGTCCCTGTCGTAGTCCATCGCATGGACCAGTCCAAAACAACCCCTGAGATGCACCCACTCCCGGTATCTATTGCATCTCTGCGAGGTTTGAGTGTGGTGGATGCAGATGTCACGAACTGAGCACATATAAATTGGTCCTGGGGTTTCGTCCGTTCCGGATTGGAGCATTCCGGAATTTTGCCTGCAAAGTCGATTAATTTTTATAGCCTCCACCATAATATGGAGGGTATAATTAAATTTGTCATTCAATTGTAACACATCGAAATAGTCATCGGAAGCCCTATAAAGAAAATATATTCTTGATCAGGGTAAAATTCTAAGTCTATATAACCATGTCCGTCCGTCTGCTTAAATCGGGATACAGCTTAAATCGAGATACAGCTCGCAATTTTTAAGATAGGGTTTTGTAATTTGGTATAAAAGTTTATATTACTCCTAGAATGTTCCGTATTGCAAATGGGCTATATCGGTCCACGTTTTGATATAGCCCACATAGAAGGGTACTAACAGATTTTCGCTATTTTGAAGATTTTAGCTTCATTATCACACCGAAATGGCTGAAATTTGATACTTAGTCTTCGTTGGTGGTATAAAACTTTTCCCCAGAATTTTGTCGGTATAGGCCCACGGCTTCATATCGTTCCCATAGAATGGTACCTACCGATTTTCGGTATTTTGAAAGTTATGGCCACAATAATTCATCGAAATGACTGAAATTTGGTACTTAGTCTTCATCTGGGGCATAAAACTTTCCTTCATATAGCCCCCATAGAACGGTATCTCCCGATTTTCGATATTTTGAAGGTTGTGGCCTCAATATTCCTCTGAAATGTATGACATTTGGTATTTATTGTTCGTTAATGGTATAAAATATTCCCCCAGAAATGTGTCGGTACAGGTCCACGCCTTAATATAGCTCCCATAGAACGGTACCTCCCGATTTTCGATATTTTGAAGGTTATGGTCACAATAATCCATCGAAATGGCTGAAATTTGGTATTTAATCTTCGTTGGGGGTATTCAACTTTCCCCTCTAAATATGTCGGTATAAGTCCACGCCTTCATATAGCCCCAATAGAACGGCACATCCCAGGTTTCTGTATTTTGAAGGTTGTGATCTCAATATTCCACCGAAATAACTGAAATTTGGTATTTAGTCTTTGTTGTGGGTGCAAAACTTTTCTCCTGAAATTTGTAGGTATAGGTTCACGCCTTTATATTGTCCCCATAGAAGGGTACCTCCCGATTTTCGGTATTTTGAAGGTTGTGGCTTCAATATTCCACCGAAACGGCTGAAATTTGGTATTGGTATTATTGCGGGTATTCAACTTTCCCTTCTAAATTTTTCGGTATAGTCCACGCCTTCATATAATCCCCATAGAGCGGTACATCCCTATTTTAGGTATTTTGAAGGTTGTTGCCTCAATATTCCACCGAAATGGCTGAAATTTGCTATTTCGTCTTCGCTGGGTGTGCAACACTTTTCACCTGAAATTTGTAGGTATAGGTCCACGACTTCATGTAGCGCCCATAGAACGATAGCTTCCGAATTTCGGTATTTTGAATGTTAGCCATACTGTTTTACCGAAAGTGCTGGAATTTGGTATTTAGTCTTCCTCATAAACGAAAAGAAACTAATTGTTCAGTTTTACTTCAATGCCACTCTTCCTTGAGAGAGTAAAATTCACTGAGAGAAGTTGCTGGATCTAGCTGAGTAATTATTGCTGGGAAAGTAATCGTACAGACCAGGGATGCCAACTTGGTGGTTTTCCCGCTACTTGTGGTGATTTTTGACGTACAAAAACCACTGTTTAAGCAGGAATGTCAACTGTTTTAAGGTAAAAATCGCTACAGACCTATGGTGCGTATGTGGCTGTAGCGATTTTTACCTCTGGACAGTTGACATCCCTGGTACAGACCTGTTATCTCAATGATATGGTTCCTGCTTTTTATAGCCGTGTCAGAACAGCGTGTCTTGCGACACCTCTAATAGGTTTACATGGCTGAAACACTCAGGAAATGTCACCACATCACGCAGCGAGGTATGTTTGCCACCGTTGAAAATGTGATGTTGCATGGCCAGAGAATATAAGCAAGGCATACAGAGTGCAAGGTGGGTATGCTAACTATTGAACTGCGACGCCTATCAGCAGATACACTTTTAAGTTTTCATTGTCCTAAAATTTAGGTTTTATGATGGAACCCAATGTGTCATGCCTACCCCAAGATTCAGTTCTTGCCAGGAACACACAAACAGAAATAACAAAAAATTGCTCTTGACGTTCGGTTTGTGTGCGTTATCGGTAACGTTAAAGTTAAACTTCTGCATTAATGTGAATTATGTACATTGGGCACAGCAGAATTGGAATTTATAAACTGAATGAATGGATGGATGGAACACGCAAAGAAACCAGAAACGCAACCAAGCCATTAAAGCAACCACTGGAGGCTCTTCAAAGCAGTAGTCGCAGTGACGGCAGCAGCATATCAAGCAACCAAACAACCAACCCACATTCAAGTTAACACACAATACACTTTGCACTATCAATCCCACTTGCGCCCACATCTAAACTTCTAAATTCCTAACAACCAATCTGCCTTTCTTTTCCCCTTTCTTCGTTTTCCCTTTTTTGGTCCTTTCGTCGTCACTCGTGAAACATGCGTTTTAATAGAATAGTGAATTTGTTGTAGTCATTGTCCCATTGCGTTGCCTAAACAACACAATTTTAGACCAACAACCAGCAGCTACTACTCTAAAGGATATAGAACAAAATACAACAACAACAAAAGCCATACAACCCATCTACCTCACTCCACTTTTTCATTCCTTTTTTGGTGTTGTATATTATGACTTTGCATTTGGCGTTTATAGCCTGTGAATTTCGGCATGAATGTGTTGCTGTTGTTGTTATCTTGTTGTTGCTGCTCTCAAGTATATATTATTTTTGTTTCTGTTTTTTGTTTTGTTTTTCTCATTTCATTCGTATAATGCCTTCAAATCCCACTTAACAGTTGGTTGCTTGGTTCTGCTGTTACTCTGCCTCTGGCAATGGCCGAAAACAGAAGTGCGTTCTTAAACGTCCTTGATTCTTGCATTAGAGTTGCTTTAGCCCCAAAAGGCTTTGCACACAAACCACTCACACACACACACACAATTTATATACAAGACACACACACATGAGAACTAACAATCCTCCCTAACATAAATAGTACGTCGCCGTCTGTTAATTTTTCAAAGCAGAGCTTTTTTTCATAAAGCTGTTCACTGAAGAACATTCCGTGAGAGAAACCAAAAGAGAATTGTAAATGCTGTGCGTATTTTGGGTGATAGGTGGGTGGATGAAATACAAAATAGTGGTGCAGGTACTATGCCATTAAATGCGTGTGTATGCAGCAAGCCCCAAAAATGTGAAACCAACGCACAAAATGTATACTAAATTTAAGAAAAAAAATTGTCGACAGGAAAAAATCTAGCCATTACCTAGCTATGATGGTTTATTGTATAAATCATACCCGGTAAATTGGGTACATTGGGTAAATACCCATTTGTGGGTATTTATTTGGGTATTTACTATATTGAATCGCCAATACAACATCTTGCACCCTATTTCTGGGTTAAGGTTGTGAAATCGTTTCAAAATGGATAGGTTTACAATACTTTAAACAAGTGGGTAAATACTTGGGTAAATACCCGAGTACTTATATCAAGAGAACATCTGGTATTGAAAATGCGGTCTCTGGGTCCATGTTTTGATATAGGCCCCATATAACCGTACCTCCCGATTTAAGGTATTTTTCACCTATTAGCCACAGTTTACAACCAAATTGGCTGTAGTTTGGCACAGTGTGTTCTCAATATGTAGAAAATATCCTTGCAAAAATTTGTCAACGTAGGTCCACGCTTTCTTATAGCCCCCATATAAGGGTACCCCGATTTCGAGTATTTACCCAAACCTTGGGTAAAAACTCTTTAACTGCCGAACCACTTGACGTAGGTGGACCTACGTTGACAAATTTGTTTAAGGATATATTATATCCCTTGAGGACTCATTGTGCCAAATTACAGCCAATTTGGTTGTAAATTGTGGCTAATAGATGAAAAATACCTTAAATCTGGAGGTACGGCTATATGGGGGATATACCAAAACATGGACCCAGTGACTCCATTTTTAATACCTTTAATACTATAAGAAAGTTTTGAGCCAAATGTTGTCAGCCTACTTCATGTGGTTCGGCAGATAAAGAGTTTTTACCCAATGTTTGGGTAAATACTCGAAATCGGGGTACCCTTATATGGGGGCTATAAGAAAACCTGGACCTACGTTGACAAATGGTTGCAAGTATATTTTATACTCATTGAGGACTCACTGTGCCAAATTACAGCCAATTTGGTTGTAAAATGTGTCTAATAAGTGAAAAATACCTTAAATCGGGAGGTACGGCTATATGGGGGCTATATCAAAACGTGGACCCAGGGACTCCATTTTCAATACCTTTAATACTATTGATATAAGAAAGTTTTGAGCCAAATTTCGTCAGCCTACGTCAAGTGGTTCGACAGTTAAAGAGTTTTTACCCAACATTTGGGTAAATACTCGGGTATTTACCCGGTATTTACCCACCTTATGGTTTTAGACCCAAAGTATGTTTGGACGAAACCATTTTAACACAATTTGCATATCATTATATTTCCGCGAGTCTTAGACAAAGTTCCAAGATGGTGATTCCAGTACCTCCCCCCAAAAGTTCAGAAATATTCGCTAAACAAGAGATCGCGCTCTTGAACGGAGCAACTGATTTGGCCAAATGTTTAAGGTCTGTTCGAGGATCCTTTGGAAATTTTTAGCGAAGGTTCTCCCTTGTGGTCCTGTTTACAGCGAAGTTATGTTTATACCCTCAGCATTTATGCTAACGAGGGCATATACACTCTCATACGGGCCTAATGTGCCTCATCGAAATAATGGTTTTAGACCCCAAGTATGTTTGGACGAAATCCGTTTCAAAAAATTTGGAATAGATTTAGCCATGTCCGTCCGTCCATCTGTCTGTCTGGCTGGCTGGAGCGCACGATAACTTTCGAACGAATCAATCGATTCGGTCCAAAATTTGGCTTTCGTAATATTTTGTCGAAACTTAGTTTAAGTTCGAAGATGGGTTATATCGGTCCACTCCTTCCGGTACCAAAAGTTCCTTTTAAAAGTTATCGTGCGCACAAAATAACTTTTAAAAGGAGCAGCAACCGATTTGGTCCACACTTTGCAAATCGTGAAATGTCTACTAGACTTAGATGAGGTTCCAATATGGACTCAATCGGTCCACTCCTTCGGGTACCTCCCACACAAAATTTCAGAAAAGTTCAGTATAGAGCCTGTTCTCGAATCGCTTTAATTTTTGTTGTAACAACTTGTATTCACTGCCCCCAAACGACGGTTCAAGTTTCATGGGAGGCAAGTACATACTTCCTGGGAAAATAACCTGAAAGGTGCAAAAAAACAACACATATGACACCGAGTGTAGTGGTTAGAGCGCAAGCTGATTTGGTCCAAAATTTGGTCTTCGTAATATTTTGTCCAAACATAGTTTAAGTTCGAAGATAAGCCATATCGGTCCACCCCTCAGGTGGTGGAAAAAAATGTGGCCACGATAACTCTTGAAGGAAGTGACCGATTTGGTCCATAGTTTACACATCTTAATATATCTACCAGATATAGATCAGGTTCGAATATGGACTATATTTGTCCACTCTTTCGGGTACCTCCCACAAAAAATTTAGGATAAGTTCAATTTAAAACCTGTTCTCGAATCACTTTTATTTTTATTGAAGCAACTTGCATTCGCTGCCTTAATTACGACGGTAAAAGTTTTTTTCAGGGGCAAGTCCATATTTCTTGAGAAAACAGCCCAAAAGGTTTAAAGTCCCCTATGGCCCCATATGGAGATAACGATAACTCTCGAGCTGATCAAACGATTTGGTCGGAAATTTGGCCTTCGTCATATTTTGCCCAAACTTCGTTTCATTTTGAAGATGGGCAATGCCATTCCACAACTTCCGGACCAATTTGGTCCAAACTTTGGATCTCCTAATATTTTGTCCAAATTTAGTTTAACTTCTAAAATGGCCCATATGGGTCCTCTTCTTAGGGTACCTCCCCCACAAAAATTCAACATTTGTGTCTATGTGCTGTTTAGGGTCTGTTCGCAGATCCATTCGAAATGTACACGCAGAGAAAAAATATTTTTCGCTTTTGTTGGAACAAAAATATCCGTTTTGGTTCCAAAAATGTATTTGTTTTGTTCAAACATTGTAATCCAAATCCAAAAATACCATCTTTTGTTCCAAACATAGAAAACAAAAAAAACTTTCGAATTTCCACAATATTGTAAAAATCGTTAACAATACCGATTGTAGGAACTATCATAATCTAATTTTGTTTACAAAAAGTATTGTCAACCCAGAAAACCAGCCCAGAAATGTTAGATTTAAGTGTATATACTTCTCATATACAATTTTCACATAACTTGGATATAAATGTTGCGTATAATATTGCAATCATTGATGAACACAATACATGGTTTGCTGCATTGGCTGACAACAAAGCCAAACAAAAAGCCACAAGCACCCACCATAACAAACTCCGGTATAACACCAAACCTCAAAGCACAATGAAGATAGAAGAATGAAACAAAACAGAAACAAATAAAAACAAGAGTCTCATTGTTGGTATACATACACACAAAAACAAAGATAAAGGCATCATGTCATACAAACAAAACTCACCATAATTGTTTTTTTTTTCAACACGGCATCGAATAGCGAGAGAAGAGAAAAAATTGTCGAAGAAAAGAGAGAACTATTGTCCAGTTGACAAAAACTATTTTTGGATTTAACAAAACCCAATTGTTGGAATCACAATATTACATTTGGAATTTAACAATATCTTTACAATACATATTTTGCTCTTCGAATATTGTTGGATCAATCATATTTTTTTCTCTGCGTGTATACCGATGCTGTTCGTTGTGGTCCTGTTTACAGCGATATTATGTTTTCCGTGGACAAGTCCAGGCTTCCTGACATACTGGTTCAAAAAGTAATACCATGACCCACTCAAATGACTAGTGGTGCGATATCTATCGAAAAGATATGACTCCCAAAATAAGATCCACTTCCATAATGGACTACGTAGGGCCATTCCTTTAAGTACTTTCTCCAGCAAGTTTAAATGTTCAAAAAGGGCCACAAAATTTTGAAAAGACACGTAAGTACATTCGACCTGTCCGTAGATGAAAGTTTCGATTTACATAGGCTGAGGGTATATTTCTGTCGGCAAAGACTGATACTTTTATACTTGTTTTCCGAATGATTCTTTTTTACTTGTTTTCTTGGGCAAGTCGATGCTACCTGATAAATCGTTTAAAAACTCTAAATTATACCAACTGAAATTACTGGTGGCCGCCATATTTATAGAAAGGAAGGAATCCCAAAATAACATCCTCTTCAAAAATGGACAATGCGGTCCATTCTTTCAGGTACTTCCTCCGCAACACTTTATAGGTTCAGTCAAAATCCATCAAGCTGAGGCTTTACTCTGTCGGCAAAGCCGACTGATACTTTTTTATTTATTTAGTACGTTCTCCAGTCTACGTTATCTTTGGATATAATAAAAAATATTTTATTTGTAATTCGTAAATTTCATTTGCTTAAGTTAGAAACTCTCTATTCGTGTTTCCACTACCATTGGTTCCATTGTCCACTAATTACGGATAGGAGAGAGAGGAAATAATGTGCTACAATAGTAAGTGGACTCTGTGGATGTTTTTATTCCCGGGATTGTGCTTCGCTTCATAATCATAATCATTTTGCCCCGTGCATCACTCTGAATTCTTCCGAATTTCTTTTGTTGCAAACCGTAGATTATTTTTTGCTATATACGGTGTCTGATCAAAAAATAACTGTTATTTTCATATTTCGTGAGTAACGTATTGTTAGACAACAAATGTATTGCGAATACCAACATTGTAAAAAATTTCATATTAATTGTTCGTTTATGGCAACAAATTATGTAAAAACTATACGGTTTTTTTGTGCAAATCTCTTACTATTGGTCCCCAAAACAATATTCTGTCAAAATATGCAAATTTTATTTGCGATTTGTAAAAATACGGTCAATAATAAGAATTAACTACTAGTTGGAGGTGACAATAAATGTATTCCAAAAATTACCAAATCTACGTTTTTTTGGAGAATTACCAAAGTTATGTTCCCTAATGAGTTGTCTATCCACTTTGGACATTCACTGGAGCAGTAATGAGCTTAGTTAAACCAACATTTAAGGCTCGGCATGTTACACTCTAAGGGTACTGGTTTCCCAATTTTTATTAAATCTTGATATTTTGTTGGATGACTTTTTTCTAGTTTTTTCTTAAACTGGACCCAAAAAATTTATAAGGGTTGAGATCAGGAGTTTGGCCCGAGGTATTTATCATTTTAGTTTTGTTATATTACATCAGCAACTTACACAAATAAGATTAATATGTCATGATCTAGCTACTACTAAATACCCACAAAATTGAAGATACTTCCTGGACTTTGTCGAACATGACCGTTTTCTAATGTCACTCAACAAACAAGTTAATGGAATACCTATGTCAATGTTTCCATAAAAATCCAAAAATAACTCTTATCCTTATTCCAAATTCGCAGGTAATACAAATTCTCGCTCATAAATATCCTGCATACAACAGCATTGCCATTAAATAGCAATAAAAACAAAAACAAACAGACCGGAAGTCTAAAATAAGACGGAAGTCTATGTTGGTATATCATTGAAGGACATGAAGTAACGAAAAACTACGAACAAAAACAACAACAAACATAAAGAACAATAACGGGTGTGTAAGTTGGCCATATCATAAAGAGCGAGAGGATGTGAGAGAAAGTATAAGAAATCTCAACATAAATGTAAACAAATAATGCAAAAGAGAAACAGAAAATAAAAAAACAGTCTCCCTCCCACCATTCAAAA
The DNA here is from genome assembly GCF_047663935.1 of Musca autumnalis. Classification (NCBI taxonomy): domain Eukaryota; kingdom Metazoa; phylum Arthropoda; class Insecta; order Diptera; family Muscidae; genus Musca; species Musca autumnalis. Next base: position 134,355,986 of record NW_027411755.1, on the reverse strand, counting down.
ATTGCGATTGTATTGAATTTTAAAGGGCTTGGCGCGCATTATTGAAATGATGCCAGCCAGCGTCGACGACGTCAATGCGATAATAGTAACGTTAATCAGGTTTACAATGCGTCGCCAAATGCCAAAAGGAAGAAAAAGGGAAAGTGAGTTGGCCAGTTGTTGTTCTTGTACTTTTTCTGTCCGTCCTTAGTTGTAAAAGCTCGGTTGTAAATGAGCTGCAAATTTTGCAATCTCTAAGAACTTTTGTAAGAGAAAAGGAGACAGACGTGCGCAGTACTGATACCTCTCCTAATGACTCTCTTGGTATGACTGTGTAAAAGAAATGCAGTTCACAAAGCTAAATAACGGCTATGAAGGGTTAAATTACATTTTCTTCAAGGGATAAAGAGAGAGAGAGAGAGAGAGAAAGAAATGAATCATGGACTCCAAAACAGAGTGTACAAGGAACTATCTTTCTCTCTAAAAATATGGTAACCCAACTGCAATGGTGTTTGTTGTTTACCTCATAAAATTCTGCATATTATTCCTTGCAATTCTCTCCCACTCTCTTTCCAAAATAACTCTCACAGGCAGAGTTGTAGTTTTATGACTCAAATGTCCTTGGCAAAGCAGCAGTTTGAAGGATATGTTTATGCAGCTGCGCAGCTAACGTCATTATTATATAGTAATATCCTTTGCCTTCGTTTGCAGCGGCAGCATTGTGTGTGCGTGACACAATGCTATTTTGTGTATGTGTGTTTGTGTATTATGAAATTGTTGTGTGCATAACATGCTGCTAGTTCTCATACACATTGCCATGGTATTCCTTTAAGACATTATCTCTGTTGGTTATGCTGGCTGCGGTATCGCATCATTGCCAAACATAAGACGATTGCACTCCCCCAAATAGGAAAATCTTGTACATGCCTCCACTCACGACGACTACTACCATTGAAACCAGATGCCTACCCCACCCATTTTCGCCCACTATGCCAAAGGCAACATTGCAATTTGTGAAGAAAAAACCAAGACACGCGCGCGTTTTTCTAATGGGGAAGAACAGAAGACCCGAATTTCTTTATCTCAAGAAAAGTGAAGTGAAAGCAAAAGTTATTTTCGGAGACTTGAAGGAATAGTAGTAACACACTCACACACATAAACAACTATAGTTACAATGCGAAAATACTATATACGTTTGGATGAATGTATGTATCTGTACTTATGTATAGGTGAATGGTTGGGTATGCGTTTGTTATTCACTTTCACTTTCTAGTTTCACGGTCTTGGCTAACATGCGTCTTCGGTATATACGTATTCAACAAAGGAACTTCAAACAGTTACCCACACGCACATAGACATTTACAAGATACTTTATATAAACGTGTGTATATGTAATCAAATAGATTGTCTTGTGCATTTTTTGCTTATTTTATATATGTATGTCTGTATGTGTTTTTGTAACGCACATAGCCTATATTTGCCTTTGTTATTTAGGGTATGTGGGACGGAAGCAGGTTGGCATTTTCTATACCCCATGCACATTATTTAATAGAATGCGTCCGTCCTGCTGTCAGTGGGATTGTCAGTCATCTGAAGTTTTGGCAAAAGTATTGTTGTTATTGTTGTTTGTTTGAAATTTAGTTCTTATGTTCTGACTTTTATGTGGACTTGTTTTGCCTTTGTTGTTTTCTTTTGTGTATTTTTAAGGCAAAACTTGTGTGAAATATCTTAAATTTTTAATGTTTTGCTTTAAGTAGCAACTATTAGTAACACATTTTGTTGGAGTATATGTGGGCTTAACATATGAGTTAAAATATCTTTCTTAAGAGCCGATATAATAGTATCAGTATCTCAAAATTCCATTCTAGAAAATATTGTTTAAAACAATTACAGTTGAGATCATTGCAGTGAATTGAAGTAGGCCAAACACCCCGAGGATGACATAAAAACGTGCGTGATTGTAGCGAATTATATAACCTTAAGTTCATCGAAAAGTCGCCACATATAAGGTAGAACAACCTGTTGTGCGCTCTAGACTAATTTGTATACCCTCCACCATAATATGGAGGGTATAATTACTGCTATCATTGAGTTTGTAACACCACGAAATATTCGTCGGAGACCCTATAAAGTATATATTACGGTTATGAGTTTTTGACACTTTTTTCTAAAAAAAATTATTTCCTGTTGCAAGAACGAATGAACTTTTCTCTATTAATGACTAAAAAAAGTTTTTTTTTATTTAGGTACTAGCAGACCCCGGTCCGCGTTGCTGGCCCGTCGTAATGAGTTTTAATGACAACTTTTTATACTTTATGCTTGAAAATTAAAAAATAGGTATTTTCTGCCTCACTTCTTCGGTATATTGTCAAACCGAGAAGCTTTCTAATTGTGAAGGTTAAGAAGTGGTTAAATCGAATTCTCCCGCTTATTGAGACTTATATGTTTTAGCTTTTCACGCCTGATGGACCGTTGAACCTCACCATAATTTGTAAATATATAGTTTTTCTCGATAGGGGGCGCAACCACCGTTGTCTCGAAAACTAATTTGCAACCCGATGCACTCATAAGTTTAGCCAATATAGCGATTATAAAATAATAGGCCCCGAAATTCGTCTACAAATATATAGCATTTTGGACCACGGGACATTCCTGAATATTTTCTGAATATTAGGTTCAGTAGTTTTGGAAAAATAATGTTTTGAAAATAGTGGGCGTGGTCATCAGTTTTCAAGATATAACATATTAAAAAACGTAGGCCTGGTCCGGTATCTTGGCTCCAAATATGTACCTAGGGTGCACACAACTTCATAGCCTACCAAAATGTATGCTGAAACCGATATAATCATACATTTGGCTTATATATAGCGTTTAACAGAAAGGCATGGGGAAGGTACCCCACCTCTTCCGAAATTCATAATATATACATAACAACGGCAAACATTGAGCTTTTGTCGCAAATTTTATGGAAATCCCTTCAGTAGTATTGGAGTTATTACATATAAAAAAACAGGCGTGGTCGGGCCTATAGGCCCTAAAGAAGTACCTAGATTGTAGATTAATCCGTAAATTTTTAATCCGATACATGCATAATTTTTGCATATATAACGTTTTTTAAAAATATCACATAGGGGAGGTACCCCGCTCCCTCTGGAATTCAATAAAATATGTAACCTGTTTTCGGGGGACGTGGTAAACTTTTCTTTCCAAAAAACCTATGTTGGGTTATGACAGCATTTTTTTTATTCATAAAGGTAAGGCGTTTTTTTTTTCAAATATGCCCCCTTCAAAATTCTAGAAAATATGCTCGTACATTCCCTGACATTTTCAGGAAAATCGGTTCAGTAGTTTATAACAAATTTCAAAAAGTGGGTGTGGTCAAGTCATTGGATCCTAAAAAAGTGGGTAAGGTCTTCCGAAATAGATACATCCGTAATTATTGTAAATATAACATTTTTGAAAAAGTAGGGTATAGGGGAAGTACCCCGCCCCTTCCGAAATTCAACTGAATTTGTAGCCTATTTTAAGCGGGGGCCATCCTTGTACATTCTTTGGCATTTTCAGGAAAATTGGTTAAGTAGTTTTTGTAGAAATGATAAAAATTGAAAAAAGTGGGCGTACATTTTCTTTGCATAAAAAAATATCGAAATCGGTCCAGCCGTTCTCAACTGATGCCATGACCAACGAACGACATTTGATTTTTATTTTTAAAGATTTAAAAGTTTAGACAAATCGCGATTTCCTTGAAAATCCCTTCAGTTGTTTT